>NC_056751.1:1202782-1530282 GCF_019279795.1 Protopterus annectens
AAAATGAAGATGAACAACTTATATCAAAATGTCATTCTTTACAAATCTCTGTATCGGGATTATTTGTTGATTGCCTAATAGACTATAGTGAACAGGTACTGTTGAATTACAGCTCTGCTGTTAATAGTAGGGCTTGTTTGAAGAACAACTTTAAGAGCAATTTTAAATACAAATAGATGCTTGATGGGTATGTAGCACAAATAAAAAAATTTGATACTGAACTTGAAGATATTTCAAAGAAAGCTTTTGATAGGCCTTGATGGGTATGTAGCACAAATAAAAAATCTTGATACTGAACTTGAAGATATTTCAAAGAAAGCTTTTGTTAGGCCTAGATCTAGGCATTCGGTCAGGTTTTAAGATTCTGATCAGAAAACTGCCAAAACTAGAAGAGTTTAATTTAAATGGAAATGGAACAGTACTAAGTATATCCTTAAGAACTCTGGTGTTTTATCAGATTAATATGCTTTATCAAATACTGAGGCTGGTGGGGAATGAGCGATTGTGTCCCTAAGAAACAAGAACACTTTTTTTTCAGTAGAAGGCTCACTCTATTACAGGCAAAGGCGTCACAAACTTCAGAGAGGAGCCAGCAGGACTTGAATAATGTCAACATTTCCAACAATATTGAATCAGTAAACAAACTGATTATCAATGAGTATAATTTTGATTTAAATTATGCCAGCAGAGTTGCATTAATAAAAGATTTACATTTTATTTAGAACCTTAAATCTTATTTTTTTAAAGACAAAATGAACATGTTAATGTTGATTTGCCCCAGTTATGCTATCATTTCTATGGCCTTTTATGAGAATAGATTTGTTTATTCTACTGAATTTTTTGTTAGGAATGTTATTTTGTTTAAATGTTATATAGATGATTTTATTTTTGTGTGTAGGGGTGAGCCAGCGGAGTTTGCAGGGTCAGTGGAACAATTGAACCATAATGAATTTGGGTTGCAATTTACCTTTACCGTGAATAAAATGGAGATCCAATTTGTGATGTGGAATTTTATGTTGGGGAAAAACAGAATGTTGACTTCAGGGCCCATATTAAACCTACTGCTGTTAATAATATTTTACAGGCAAATAATATGCATCCATCATACTTGATGGAAGCATTGCCTATGGGAGAATTTAAGAGGATTTTTAATAATACTTCTGACAGTAGGTTAGTAGAGGGGGAATTTAAGAAAGTGGAACAGAAATTATTGCAAAGAGGCTATTCTTTGGATAGCTTGAAAAAAAGCAGAGGGTTGTGTGTTGGGTGTAAGTAGTAGTAAATGGTGTGGCTTTCCTAAGAGATATTATTCTAGTCAGAATGTAATAAAGGAAAGATAGGAAAAGGAGTTATTTTTTGTGACCAACTTTTTTCCCTTCTCCTATATTTTGAGGGATTGGTGAATGATTTGTAGTCAGTTGTTTGTGATGATGAACAGTTAAAACATTTATTTCCAGCTAAAGTCGTGTTTTCTTTTGGTAGATATTTAAATTTGAAGGAATTGTTAATTTTTAAGAGGGTAACAAGGAATAGAACAGTTGTGGGGTCATTCCCTTGTGGTAGATGTAAGGTATGTTCTAGGATCAAAAACATTTCAGGAAGTAAAATTAATGAAAAACTGTTTTCTTCTTCAGAGAGATTTTCCATGCACTTCTTGTGGGGTGGTTTATATTATAGGGCGTGGATGCACTCCTCTGAGATGGTATATAGGGCAAACTAAACATATGGTCAAGGTGAGGATCGTTGAGCATCTGGGTAATATTAGAAATAGGCTTTTAGATAGTCTTGTTGCGGAACATTTTATTAATGTTCATGGGTGTTCTGATGCCAGTCTTTTCTTCAGTATTTTGGCCAGACCATTCCTTGCTAGAGGTGGTGATTGCTTGGCTAGTCTTTTAAGGATGGAAAGTAGATTTATTTTGACTTATAACATTTTGAAACCTAAGAGTATGAATTTAGATGTTAACTTAAATGTTTAAATGTTTAAAATTTTATTTATTATTAAAAAATATGTAATGGTGTACTGTTGTTGTAATGTTATGGGTTTCTATGGGGGAATGTTTATTTAGAAAGTGCTAATTGAATTATTGAGTGGGTGCATTTGATTGGAGCTGCTTTGCAATATAATGGGCCATGTTGATGGCTTGTATTATTCCTTGAAGACTGTATGCCGAGGTACCAGAAGCACCAGTAAATCGGATTTTGTTCCCAGTTGTTGCCTCTTAGGTGTATTTTTTTTTCTTTGTATTTGTTTGTTTTTAAAGGAAATGAAATAGCACTAACCCCCGGATTCTCAAAAGCCTGCATGGAGTGCAACATGAGTACAGTAGCTCATGCAGGCAATATGTCTGCCGTGCAATCCAGGAACAGCTGGCAGGGGTGTGCATGAGAGCTCCAGCACTAATCTTGCATGGACTAAGCCCTGGTATGCAAATCAACTCATTAGCTGGAGAAATCCATGCAATGAGGTGATATTGCAATCCAGAAAGCTTGGAATCGTCTGTGCAAGACAAGTACAATCTACAGAAATTAACTCGGTTAGTAACCGAGTACATTTCTGCAAATTCCAAAATGGAGCTATGACAGCTCCAAATAAAGGATGCATATTATTGAGGAAGCATGCCAATGGCCAAGTAGTAAGCCATTGGCATTGCAAACTGTTTAAAAAATAAAAAAAAAAAAACTTTTTTTTTTTTTTCGCTGATCTCGGCTGTTTAAGCATAGGGCAGCAGCACGCAAATGGGATCAGAGGAGGATAAGAAAATAAACTGAAAATGAGCATTCTAACAAAATTCAGTATTCTGCCATGCAAGTCAATGCAGGCAAAAGACAACCTGGCCAGTGAGTAGTGTTTGCTAAGGGGGTAGGCTCAGTGTGGGACATGCAACTATGCATTAGCAGGCAATCCTATGCAAATGAGGGAAAAGTTAATGAATCCTAGATTTTCCCAGGGTGTGAGGCAGGTCCCAAGAGTGTAAGAGTATAAATAGCTGGGTGCAAGACTAGGATATAGGTAACATGATGCAGGTTGGTCAGGCATACTGTAAGCAAATTGGAGACCTGTGGCTTGGGATTGCTCCTAGGTTAGCACAGCTTTTAGATAGTCTTGTTGGAACATTTTATTAATGTTCATGGGTGTTCTGATGCCAGTCTTTTCTTCAGTATTTTGGCCAGACCATTCCTTGCTAGAGGTGGTGATTGCTTGGCTAGTCTTTTAAGGATGGAAAGTAGATTTATTTTGACTTATAACATTTTGAAACCAAAGAGTATGAATTTAGATGTTAACTTAAATGTTTAAATGTTTAAAATTTTATTTATTATTAAAAAATATGTAATGGTGTACTGTTGTTGTAATGTTATGGGTTTCTATGGGGGAATGTTTATTTAAAAAGTGCTAATTGAATTATTGAGTGGGTGCATTTGATTGGAGCTGCTTTGCAATATAATGGGCCATGTTGATGGCTTGTATTATTTCTTGAAGACTGTATGCCGAGGTACCAGAAGCACCAGTAAATCGGATTTTGTTCCCAGTTGTTGCCTCTTAGGTGTATTTTTTTTCTTTGTATTTGTTTGTTTTTAAAGGAAATGAAATAGCACTAACCCCCGGATTCTCAAAAGCCTGCATGGAGTGCAACATGAGTACAGTAGCTCATGCAGGCAATATGTCTGCCGTGCAATCCAGGAACAGCTGGCAAGGGTGTGCACGAGAGCTCCAGCACTAATCTTGCATGGACTAAGCCCTGGTATGCAAATCAACTCATTCGCTGGAGAAATCCATGCAATGAGGTGATATTGCAATCCAGAAAGCTTGGAATCGTCTGTGCAAGACAAGTACAATCTACAGAAATTAACTCGGTTAGTAACCGAGTACATTTCTGCAAATTCCAAAATGGAGCTATGACAGCTCCAAATAAAGGATGCATATTATTGAGGAAGCATGCCAATGGCCAAGTAGTAGGCCATTGGCATTGCAAACTGTTTAAAAAATAAAAAAAAAAAAACTTTTTTTTTTTTTTCGCTGATCTCGGCTGTTTAAGCATAGGGCAGCAGCACGCAAATGGGATCAGGGGAGGATAAGAAAATAAACTGAAAATTAGCATTCTAACAAAATTCAGTATTCTGCCATGCAAGTCAATGCAGGCAAAAGACAACCTGGCCAGTGAGTAGTGTTTGCTAAGGGAGTAGGCTCAGTGTGGGACATGCAACTATGCATTAGCAGGCAATCCTATGCAAATGAGGGAAAAGTTAATGAATCCTAGATTTTCCCAGGGTGTGAGGCAGGTCCCAAGAGTGTAAGAGTATAAATAGCTGGGTGCAAGACTAGGATATAGGTAACATGATGCAGGTTGGTCAGGCATACTGTAAGCAAATTGGAGACCTGTGGCTTGGGATTGCTCCTAGGTTAGCACAGCTTTTAGATAGTCTTGTTCTTGAACATTTTATTAATGTTCATGGGTGTTCTGATGCCAGTCTTTTCTTCAGTATTTTGGCCAGACCATTCCTTGCTAGAGGTGGTGATTGCTTGGCTAGTCTTTTAAGGATGGAAAGTAGATTTATTTTGACTTATAACATTTTGAAACCTAAGAGTATGAATTTAGATGTTAACTTAAATGTTTAAATGTTTAAAATTTTATTTATTATTAAAAATATGTAATGGTGTACTGTTGTTGTAATGTTATGGGTTTCTATGGGGAATGTTTATTTAAAAAGTGCTAATTGAATTATTGAGTGGGTGCATTTGATTGGAGCTGCTTTGCAATATAATGGGCCATGTTGATGGCTTGTATTATTCCTTGAAGACTGTATGCCGAGGTACCAGAAGCACCAGTAAATCGGATTTTGTTCCCAGTTGTTGCCTCTTAGGTGTATTTTTTTTCTTTGTATTTGTTTGTTTTTAAAGGAAATGAAATAGCACTAACCCCCGGATTCTCAAAAGCCTGCATGGAGTGCAACATGAGTACAGTAGCTCATGCAGGCAATATGTCTGCCGTGCAATCCAGGAACAGCTGGCAGGGGTGTGCACGAGAGCTCCAGCACTAATCTTGCATGGACTAAGCCCTGGTATGCAAATCAACTCATTCGCTGGAGAAATCCATGCAATGAGGTGATATTGCAATCCAGAAAGCTTGGAATCGTCTGTGCAAGACAAGTACAATCTACAGAAATTAACTCGGTTAGTAACCGAGTACATTTCTGCAAATTCCAAAATGGAGCTATGACAGCTCCAAATAAAGGATGCATATTGTTGAGGAAGCATGCCAATGGCCAAGTAGTAGGCCATTGGCATTGCAAACTGTTTAAAAAATAAAAAAAAAAAAACTTTTTTTTTCGCTGATCTCGGCTGTTTAAGCATAGGGCAGCAGCACATAAATGGGATCAGGGGAGGATAAGAAAATAAACTGAAAATGAGCATTCTAACAAAATTCAGTATTCTGCCATGCAAGTCAATGCAGGCAAAAGACAACCTGGCCAGTGAGTAGTGTTTGCTAAGGAGTAGGCTCAGTGTGGGACATGCAACTATGCATTAGCAGGCAATCCTATGCAAATGAGGGAAAAGTTAATGAATCCTAGATTTTCCCAGGGTGTGAGGCAGGTCCCAAGAGTGTAAGAGTATAAATAGCTGGGTGCAAGACTAGGATATAGGTAACATGATGCAGGTTGGTCAGGCATACTGTAAGCAAATTGGAGACCTGTGGCTTGGGATTGCTCCTAGGTTAGCACAGCTTTTAGATAGTCTTGTTGCGGAACATTTTATTAATGTTCATGGGTGTTCTGATGCCAGTCTTTTCTTCAGTATTTTGGCCAGACCATTCCTTGCTAGAGGTGGTGATTGCTTGGCTAGTCTTTTAAGGATGGAAAGTAGATTTATTTTGACTTATAACATTTTGAAACCTAAGAGTATGAATTTAGATGTTAACTTAAATGTTTAAATGTTTAAAATTTTATTTATTATTAAAAAATATGTAATGGTGTACTGTTGTTGTAATGTTATGGGTTTCTATGGGGGAATGTTTATTTAAAAAGTGCTAATTGAATTATTGAGTGGGTGCATTTGATTGGAGCTGCTTTGCAATATAATGGGCCATGTTGATGGCTTGTATTATTCCTTGAAGACTGTATGCCGAGGTACCAGAAGCACCAGTAAATCGGATTTTGTTCCCAGTTGTTGCCTCTTAGGTGTATTTTTTTTTCTTTGTATTTGTTTGTTTTTAAAGGAAATGAAATAGCACTAACCCCCGGATTCTCAAAAGCCTGCATGGAGTGCAACATGAGTACAGTAGCTCATGCAGGCAATATGTCTGCCCTGCAATCCAGGAACAGCTGGCAGGGGTGTGCACGAGAGCTCCAGCACTAATCTTGCATGGACTAAGCCCTGGTATGCAAATCAACTCATTCGCTGGAGAAATCCATGCAATGAGGTGATATTGCAATCCAGAAAGCTTGGAATCGTCTGTGCAAGACAGTACAATCTACAGAAATTAACTCGGTTAGTAACCGAGTACATTTCTGCAAATTCAAAATGGAGCTATGACAGCTCCAAATAAAGGATGCATATTATTGAGGAAGCATGCCAATGGCCAAGTAGTAGGCCATTGGCATTGCAAACTGTTTAAAAATAAAAAAAAAACTTTTTTTTTTTACGCTGATCTAGGCTGTTAAAGCAAAGGGCAGCAGCATAAATGGGATCGGGGAGGATAAGAAAATAAACTGAAAATGAGCATTCTAACAAAATTCAGTATTCTGCCATGCAAGTCAATGCAGGCAAAAGACAACCTGGCCAGTGAGTAGTGTTTGCTAAGGGAGTAGGCTCAGTGTGGGACATGCAACTATGCATTAGCAGGCAATCCTATGCAAATGAGGGAAAAGTTAATGAATCCTAGATTTTCCCAGGGTGTGAGGCAGGTCCCAAGAGTGTAAGAGTATAAATAGCTGGGTGCAAGACTAGGATATAGGTAACATGATGCAGGTTGGTCAGGCATACTGTAAGCAAATTGGAGACCTGTGGCTTGGGATTGCTCCTAGGTTAGCACAGCTTTTAGATAGTCTTGTTGCGGAACATTTTATTAATGTTCATGGGTGTTCTGATGCCAGTCTTTTCTTCAGTATTTTGGCCAGACCATTCCTTGCTAGAGGTGGTGATTGCTTGGCTAGTCTTTTAAGGATGGAAAGTAGATTTATTTTGACTTATAACATTTTGAAACCTAAGAGTATGAATTTAGATGTTAACTTAAATGTTTAAATGTTTAAAATTTTATTTATTATTAAAAAATATGTAATGGTGTACTGTTGTTGTAATGTTATGGGTTTCTATGGGGGAATGTTTATTTAAAAAGTGCTAATTGAATTATTGAGTGGGTGCATTTGATTGGAGCTGCTTTGCAATATAATGGGCCATGTTGATGGCTTGTATTATTCCTTGAAGACTGTATGCCGAGGTACCAGAAGCACCAGTAAATCGGATTTTGTTCCCAGTTGTTGCCTCTTAGGTGTATTTTTTTTCTTTGTATTTGTTTGTTTTTAAAGGAAATGAAATAGCACTAACCCCCGGATTCTCAAAAGCCTGCATGGAGTGCAACATGAGTACAGTAGCTCATGCAGGCAATATGTCTGCCGTGCAATCCAGGAACAGCTGGCAGGGGTGTGCACGAGAGCTCCAGCACTAATCTTGCATGGACTAAGCCCTGGTATGCAAATCAACTCATTCGCTGGAGAAATCCATGCAATGAGGTGATATTGCAATCCAGAAAGCTTGGAATCGTCTGTGCAAGACAAGTACAATCTACAGAAATTAACTCGGTTAGTAAACGAGTACATTTCTGCAAATTCCAAAATGGAGCTATGACAGCTCCAAATAAAGGATGCATATTGTTGAGGAAGCATGCCAATGGCCAGGTAGTAGGCCATTGGCATTGCAAACTGTTTAAAAAATAAAAAAAAAAAAACTTTTTTTTTTTTTTCGCTGATCTCGGCTGTTTAAGCATAGGGCAGCAGCACGCAAATGGGATCAGGGGAGGATAAGAAAATAAACTGAAAATGAGCATTCTAACAAAATTCAGTATTCTGCCATGCAAGTCAATGCAGGCAAAAGACAACCTGGCCAGTGAGTAGTGTTTGCTAAGGGAGTAGGCTCAGTGTGGGACATGCAACTATGCATTAGCAGGCAATCCTATGCAAATGAGGGAAAAGTTAATGAATCCTAGATTTTCCCAGGGTGTGAGGCAGGTCCCAAGAGTGTAAGAGTATAAATAGCTGGGTGCAAGACTAGGATATAGGTAACATGATGCAGGTTGGTCAGGCATACTGTAAGCAAATTGGAGACCTGTGGCTTGGGATTGCTCCTAGGTTAGCACAGCTTTTAGATAGTCTTGTTGCGGAACATTTTATTAATGTTCATGGGTGTTCTGATGCCAGTCTTTTCTTCAGTATTTTGGCCAGACCATTCCTTGCTAGAGGTGGTGATTGCTTGGCTAGTCTTTTAAGGATGGAAAGTAGATTTATTTTGACTTATAACATTTTGAAACCTAAGAGTATGAATTTAGATGTTAACTTAAATGTTTAAATGTTTAAAATTTTATTTATTATTAAAAAATATGTAATGGTGTACTGTTGTTGTCATGTTATGGCTTTCTATGCGGGAATGTTTATTTAAAAAGTGCTAATTGAATTTTTGAGTGGGTGCATTTGATTGGAGCTGCTTTGCAATATAATGGGCCATGTTGATGGCTTGTATTATTCCTTGAAGACTGTATGCCGAGGTACCAGAAGCACCAGTAAATCGGATTTTGTTCCCAGTTGTTGCCTCTTAGGTGTATTTTTTTTTCTTTGTATTTGTTTGTTTTTAAAGGAAATGAAATAGCACTAACCCCAGTTCTCAAAAGCCAGCATGGAGTGCAACATGAGTACAGTAGCTCATGCAGGCAATATGTCTGCCGTGCAATCCAGGAACAGCTGGCAGGGGTGTGCACGAGCTCCAGCACTAATCTTGCATGGACTAAGCCCTGGTATGCAAATCAACTCATTCGCTGGAGAAATCCATGCAATGAGGTGATATTGCAATCCAGAAAGCTTGGAATCATCTGTGCAAGACAAGTACAATCTACAGAAATTAACTCGGTTAGTAACCGAGTACATTTCTGCAAATTCCAAAATGGAGCTATGACAGCTCCAAATAAAGGATGCATATTATTGAGGAAGCATGCCAATGGCCAAGTAGTAGGCCATTGGCATTGCAAACTGTTTAAAAAATAAAAAAAAAAAACTTTTTTTTTTTTTTCGCTGATCTCGGCTGTTTAAGCATAGGGCAGCAGCACGCAAATGGGATCGGGGGAGGATAAGAAAATAAACTGAAAATGAGCATTCTAACAAAATTCAGTATTCTGCCATGCAAGTCAATGCAGGCAAAAGACAACCTGGCCAGTGAGTAGTGTTTGCTAAGGGAGTAGGCTCAGTGTGGGACATGCAACTATGCATTAGCAGGCAATCCTATGCAAATGAGGGAAAAGTTAATGAATCCTAGATTTTCCCAGGGTGTGAGGCAGGTCCCAAGAGTGTAAGAGTATAAATAGCTGGGTGCAAGACTAGGATATAGGTAACATGATGCAGGTTGGTCAGGCATACTGTAAGCAAATTGGAGACCTGTGGCTTGGGATTGCTCCTAGGTTAGCACAGCTTTTAGATAGTCTTGTTGCGGAACATTTTATTAATGTTCATGGGTGTTCTGATGCCAGTCTTTTCTTCAGTATTTTGGCCAGACCATTCCTTGCTAGAGGTGGTGATTGCTTGGCTAGTCTTTTAAGGATGGAAAGTAGATTTATTTTGACTTATAACATTTTGAAACCTAAGAGTATGAATTTAGATGTTAACTTAAATGTTTAAATGTTTAAAATTTTATTTATTATTAAAAAATATGTAATGGTGTACTGTTGTTGTAATGTTATGGGTTTCTATGGGGGAATGTTTATTTAGAAAGTGCTAATTGAATTATTGAGTGGGTGCATTTGATTGGAGCTGCTTTGCAATATAATGGGCCATGTTGATGGCTTGTATTATTCCTTGAAGACTGTATGTCGAGGTACCAGAAGCACCAGTAAATCGGATTTTGTTCCCAGTTGTTGCCTCTTAGGTGTATTTTTTTTCTTTGTATTTGTTTGTTTTTAAAGGAAATGAAATAGCACTAACCCCGGATTCTCAAAAGCCTGCATGGAGTGCAACATGAGTACAGTAGCTCATGCAGGCAATATGTCTGCCGTGCAATCCAGGAACAGCTGGCAGGGGTGTGCACGAGAGCTCCAGCACTAATCTTGCATGGACTAAGCCCTGGTATGCAAATCAACTCATTCGCTGGAGAAATCCATGCAATGAGGTGATATTGCAATCCAGAAAGCTTGGAATCGTCTGTGCAAGACAAGTACAATCTACAGAAATTAACTCGGTTAGTAACCGAGTACATTTCTGCAAATTCCAAAATGGAGCTATGACAGCTCCAAATAAAGGATGCATATTATTGAGGAAGCATGCCAATGGCCAAGTAGTAGGCCATTGGCATTGCAAACTGTTTAAAAAATAAAAAAAAAAAAACTTTTTTTTTTTTTTCGCTGATCTCGGCTGTTTAAGCATAGGGCAGCAGCATAAATGGGATCAGGGGAGGATAAGAAAATAAACTGAAAATTAGCATTCTAACAAAATTCAGTATTCTGCCATGCAAGTCAATGCAGGCAAAAGACAACCTGGCCAGTGAGTAGTGTTTGCTAAGGGAGTAGGCTCAGTGTGGGACATGCAACTATGCATTAGCAGGCAATCCTATGCAAATGAGGGAAAAGTTAATGAATCCTAGATTTTCCCAGGGTGTGAGGCAGGTCCCAAGAGTGTAAGAGTATAAATAGCTGGGTGCAAGACTAGGATATAGGTAACATGATGCAGGTTGGTCAGGCATACTGTAAGCAAATTGGAGACCTGTGGCTTGGGATTGCTCCTAGGTTAGCACAGCTAAGCTAGGGGTGTGTCTAAACCTGCCTAGCACACTTTACAAAGTGTAAGCGAGTGTTCACACCATGCTCTAGGTTTTACAGGAAGAAAAATCAAATTAAACCAGGAAAAAGCAGCTCTGTGCACATATGAGCACTCCATTTGCGCAGCGTGCACACGGGCTTAAACAGGGAAGCAATGAGAAGGGAAAACAGCAGTAGGAAGGTAATCAAGGAGAACTAGCTTAGCTGACAGGTGAAATGTATCAGAATCAGCCAATTACACAGGCAGCAGACCAGCCCAGACCAGCACACCACTATAAACTATGCAAACACCTTTCCCCCATGTTTTTCCTAAAAACTCTGCACCACCAGTGTATACAGACAGGGAAATTTTACAAAACGAAAGCAAGAGAAAAATGTTAGGGGGCTGCTTTTGCTATCATAAACCAGCATGTGCAAGAGGCTGAAAGTGGTGAGGATGTGAATGCTGCTGAGCAACCCACAGTGAGGAGATGGAGAAGAGTGTACAGACCCAGGGTAACCTACCAAGGGCTACACAAGCTGAAAATAGTGGAGCGCTATAGGGTGGACAGGGACCTCCTACATCAAATTGTTGAGCTGTGCCAGCCACGCCTCACACACAGAACTAACAGAGGGGAACCCATCCCAGTAGATACCAAGGTATGTGTAGGCCTAAGAATACTAGCTACAGGTACCTTCAAAAGGCCAACTGGGGATATGATGGGGATTTCACTGTGCTGGCTGCCCTGGAAGCCACCACAATTCCCACATCTGGCATCTGATGCAGCTGTACCAGACATTTGTCAATGGGGACATCCCACATGGTCACCTAGTGGGGGATGCTGGATATGCACTGGAGCCATGGTTGATGACACCCATCAGAAATGCACACACACCCGAACAAGAACTCCATAATGATGCACATACACAATCATCATAATATCATAATAGAGCTTGTGTTTGTGATGCTCAAGTCACTGTGCCTGGACACATCTGGTGGAGCCTTGCAGTACTCACCAACTACATCTACCCAGATTGTCCTTGTATGTGCCATGCTACACAATATGATCCTGCGGAAACAGCTGCAGCAGGAACAGTATGGGGTAGGGCCACACAGCCCCCCACCAGTGCCAAGGCCTGCATCAGGTGCAAAGTGACTCAGAGGAGGAACAACCTGAGCCTGCCCCAGTAGGCAGAAGGAGGTGTGCCCAGTATACCCTGGCCTTGGCAAAGAGGCAATGCATAGCACATGCACTGACACAGTAGGGACCCAGGGAATGACACCTCTCTCCGACTCGCACATAAAGTAAAAGGGATGCCAAACATGACACTACCTGTGCTATACCATGTATAGGGAGTGACCAATGTGATCCAACATAGGCAGCCCTGCATCACCACCCTCAATACCGGGACACCCACAAGGTAAGTGACTCACACATGCCAGTCAGGCAGGAGCACACACCAATCAACAGTCACAGCCAGCAGGATAGGTGTAGACAAACAAAAACAAATGCTGTACTATGGCCTCTGAATGAGCCCAGTGGTAATCCCTTCCCCTGCCCTACACAGACAGACTACAGCAGGCCAGCCAGTTGGATGTAAGTTGTGAAGGCTAGGGAGTCAGAAACTAATATGTAGGTAGTGAAAGTTATGATCTGTAGTGCACTGATATCCCTCTAGCCAGCACGATAGGTAGGACTACAGACTGGAATGGTGTACCTGACATACCAGTACAGTCCTAGCAACTGTGTAAAAGTGTAAGGTGTGCCCCACCATTCTATGTACACTTATAGTAACAGTCAGGTGTGCTCTCCCACCCATGTGTAGAAATGTAGAAACAGTTTGGTGTCTCCCCCTGCTATGCATAAATGTAGCAACAGTCAATGCCAAATTACTGATGTATACCCTGCAGACACAGCATGCTACCTGTCAGTGTAAAACACAAAGGTCAGCACTGCAGTACAAACCACCTGGACTTGATCCACATATGCAATATAGATGACCCTACTGGGCATGCTCACACACTTAGAGGAATGAAGGCAATGTCAGTCAACAACATACTGAAAGCCCATACTGGGCATGCTCACACATTTAAACACAAGAAGGGCATGTCAACAAACAACAGTGGACCAGACATATCTGGTGGTTCTCAGTGCAGTCACATGTCAGTATGCACCACTCCTGCCTTGCACACACAGTGGATAGGAATACAGACATATATGTAAGGAAAACACACTATAATAAGCCAAAGGTAGATGGGCATAGATGTGTTGAAGAGGGTGATTGTGACAAGGAGCCATCTGGACCTGTCCCACCAAGCACACAGCCAAAGTGCCCCAAACACATGAGGTACAGGTGACACTCACTACAGATACTAGCCACCAGTATCTGTCAGCATGACGGCATGTGCAACATGAATGTACAAGGAAGTTGTCACCTAGTAGCTGTGGCATATGACCCTGTGTGTGCCTGCATGTGGCATGCCAACCTCTACATGAATGGGTTACAGCCCATGCACACACCACCCTCCCCATATCAGTATTATGACAAGCCTGTTGAGGTCATCCAATGTGAAATACACCTTTGGGGGAGCTGTAGCTCAGTAATCCCCATGGCGCATCCCATAACTGTGTACTGCTGTTCTGATAAACTAGTTAGGTAGTAGTCCTAACCCCAGACTTGGCAAATGTGTGAGTGTGTGTATGTGTGCATGCCTCAGTCTCTGCCTGTGTAGAGAGAAATGCTTTCTAGGCTACTCACACTCAGTACAGTTCATATACACAACATTGGCAAGGCTGCAGATGTCACGCACCTAGAAATACACCTCTGGTGAAATCATAGCCCAATAATCTCTATAGCACGTCCTGTAACTGCATACTGCTGTTGTGTGATAAAGTAGTTAGGCAGGTGTTCTATCCCCAGACTTTGCAACTGTGTGTGAATTTGTGTGTCTTTGTTTGTCTGTGACTGAGTAACGAATAATGCTTTGTAGGTTACTCACACTCCTTAGAATTCATATACTCAGCTTTGGCAAGGCTGCTGATGTCACTCACCTAGAAATACACTTGTGGGAAAGTCATAGCCCAGTAATCTCAGTAGGGCATCCTGTAACTGCGTAATGCCGTAGTGTGATTTAGAGCTATGGTAGGGTTCCATCTCCACCCATGGCAGTTCTGGATGTTTTGTGTGTGTTGTAATGTCTGTGTATGGAGCGATGCATCATAGGCTACTCACTCACAATACATTTCAAATGCCCTACATTGCTACTTCTGCTGATGTCATTCATTGTGAAGTAAAACTTTGGGGAGAAAGTTTTTTAGTAATCTCTGTGTTGTGGCTTATAACAGCTTTATGTTGTAGTGTGATATAGACCTCAGTCAGGGGTTCTGTACCCACACATGTCAGTTGTGTATGTTTTGTGTGTGTCTCACTGTCCATGTAGGGAGCAGTGCATTTTAGGCTAGTCACTTGCAGTGCAGTTGAAATGCCCTGTTTGGTAATCCTATTGATGTCATTCACTGTGAAATACACCTTTGTGGAAATAATACTCCAGTAATGTCCATGGCCCATACTATAACTGTGTAGTTCTGTAGTGTAATAAAGTAGTTAGGTAGGGGTTCTACTCCAAGACATGAAAGGTGTGTGTTTGTAACTCGTATCCTGTGGTGAGGTGAGTGTGGGCAATATGAAGGGGGTTTGGCTAATTGCTGTTATGCTGGCCCTACTATATATCACAATGTCAACCATACAGAGATAACAGATGTAAATTTGCTGGTAGGGTGGGGTGCAAAGCCATACCCATACATGTGACATCAAGGCCAGCCAATCCAAATTAGCAACCACACTATTACCCAGAGCACACACTCAATCCATGTGTCATATGAACACACATGCCTAGGCAGCAGCCAATATTTGGGTAGTACCCTGCATATTGGCCACTGATAGTAACTATGCAGTGATAGCAGTGGGCTACGGAGGGCATGACACCCTGCCCATCTGTCCAATATGCATGTACATGCAGACAGTGCACCTCTATCATGTTCCACAATGGACACCTGCACCACCTGTGGTGCCTTCACATGTGACTCACAATGGACATACCATGCCTGACAACATGTCCTGTATGAACAGATGACACTGACATCAGGGAATGCTGTTGGCATGCCATCAATGTAGGTGAAGGGTAAACCTGCTGCCCATTACCAGTTCCTACCACAGGTGGGCAAGACTGGCACATCTGATGATAATCTGTGTTCACAACATGGCCAGACACCCCAGGTACAGTTCCACATATCACTGTACATGCATGTGGGATGTGTGCACATCCCAGACACCATCCATGTCATGGACTAAGGAGCATATACATAGCATGTAGTGTACAGCATTGGCCACACACAGTAGTCACCCAAGTGACTGGATGGGGGATGCAATACACACCTGTTTGGGAAAATGCAGTAACTACAGGCCTGAGCCATAATGCAGACCATTGCCATGTGGCCTGATGCCAAGGTATACCCATCGCCTACCCTTGTACAGCCTGATGGCACAGTTGACCACCACACACCCATGTAGACATGCACCAATGTATGTCAGAACTTGCACCCTGTGTGTTCATGTGTGTATGTTGTATGGTGCATAAATCCACATACACACTCACTACAACCCCCCAGGGCATACTGAAGCATGCTGTCTGATGTCTGACATCTCCTCATACTCTTTGCCTATACGGCCTCCATATAACCCATGTGGTGCATGTGATACCTGCACATTGATGTGTTGTGGCAATCCCACTAGTGATGAGTTGCACTCCTGGCCCTGCCAAGTGTGTCAATGTGTGTGCGTCCCTGTGTGAGTGTGCCTGTGTTGACACTGGCACCTGTTCATGCAGACAGGCACATGTACGACACCAGACATATATTTACTGTATCCTTGTTGCAGATGCCACTCACCCTCACATATATGTTCTGATTGCTCCACATCAGGTAACCCATGTGGTGCATCCAATAACTGCATTGAACTGTGATAGCACTACATAGTTGTTGGGGGTTAGATAACCTGTGCTGGTAGGTGTGTGACACAAACATGCTTCAGTTTTACACTCCCACCTCTCCCTGACATGTATTTGCCTCTGAACAGCAAAAACGAAAGCAGACTCCACGCAGCAAGCTGCCAAAACTGACCAGGCAACGTACTTTTTAACGTATATTAAGTTTATTAAAAAACCAACAACGTTTTCGTCCTCCTGAATCGGAAGACTTCTTCAGAAAAGACGAACAGACAGTCCAAGCTTTTTTTTAAAAACTTTCCGCTCAAAAATTCAAATGTTTTAACCAATCAGTGAGTGTACTAATAAAGTACGTCTCAAAAATTAAACAGCCATGCACAAAACTTGCTAAAACACACTAAAGTGCGTGTAATCAATACATAATAAATAAAATGCACAAGAGTGTATAAATATATGTATGTATACACCTTGAAATTAAATATTAAATATTAATAAACAATAACTAAAATAACAAAATATAAACCACATAAACATACTATATGTTATAAAAATGTCAACCATATGTCATATGGAAGACTGAGAGTGAAGCAGTGAGATGCAAGGATGAATTAGGTTCCACAAAGTCCAATAAGTCTTCAGTTGATAAAAAAATAAATTTTATTCCTCTCAGACAAGCGCTTTCGCTAAAAGTAGCTTCATCAGGTCTTTTCCATTTACAGGTAAATTAAAAAGCCATTTTTATACTCATGACAATTCAATTAAAATAGATTGCAAACCTTACTTAAAAGGGAAATACCATAGTATTCAAAAACGATTAAAATGCGAAATAAACTCAACCTTCCTATCTAACATGCTTATAAAACCAAATCAGTGCATATATAAAACCAGATCAATGCATATATAAAAAATATATATATAATAATATGCAATAATGTAGTCCTGGATGTTAACTGTATAAATACACCTAACATGTATATTATCATGGTGTATGTAGACAAGTTCTAACATAGCCAAAGTACCTTTAATGCTGTAGATGAAGCAAACTAGTAGAAAGATACATGAATAGGTGTAAAAAATCTATATATGTCTCTTAGATGTATATATGTATGTGTATGGCTGCATGATTTATAAGGAATGTAAAATAAATAAAATAATGATGTACTAAAGATATAAAGAGAATAGTATTAAAGTCCCAGTGATGCTGGTATAGTTAACTATGTGTGATCAATATTGCTTGTATATGTATATATGTATTAGTATAATTATATAGAATACATCATATTAATTATGATGTGTCTACATTTGTATATTAAGTATATAAAAAGCATCACGGTTCATGTGAGCCCATATGTGTTATCCATTTAAATATATTGAACGAGCCAATACATATGTATGTGGGCCAATAACTCCTGGGATCTAGTTCTATATGAAGAACTACATCTGTGGATGGTAATAGATTGTTATATAACTATTCTCAAATGTTCCATCAAGATTAAACATGATTTACTTCTACCTCTGAATGTGATGTACATTTAATAAACATAAAAAATTTTTCTGTTGCGCTTACTTTAAAAAATATATACATATTATATACAAAAACAAATCGGACATAATTAAAAGTTGCTGAAAAGCCATACAATTAAGGTACATTCATAAATCTGAAGTATATATTTTATGTTGTATGTATCTTACTTGATCTTCCTTCTCTTCCTCAATTTGGGCTTTATGGATACCCTCTCATTTAAACCTTTCCCATTGTCTGCTCTTAAACGTATAATCCAATCATTCTCTCTATCCTCCATGTGATTCCGAATATCTCCTCCTCTTTTACTAGTTGGTATAATTTCCAGGACTCTGAAACGAAAAGTATGTGTAGTGTCATTGTCTGCCACATGTTTTGCTAGGGCATTATTCTGATGATTTTTCCTAATATGGTAAGTGTGTTCTCTAATGCGGTCCCTAAATTTACGGTTAGTTTTTCCTACATAGAAACACTTACATATTTCGCATACTGCCAGATAGACTATATTACTAGTCATACAATTCGCTACAGTGGTAGTTTTAAAAACTTTCCCTGTGTCCGGATGCAGAAAAGATGGATTTGTATCTATATACATGCAAAAGTTGCATTTACCACATGGTTCAGTGTGTCCTACATCTAAAGCAACCTGACCATCTTTAGTATCACACAACAACCTTTTCAAGTTTTTCTGATTCCTATACTGGAATTTCGGAATATCACCTACGATGTTCTTGATATCTTCATCTATCTCAAAGATTTTCCAGTATTTACTTATAATGTCCCTAATCATGTAACTGTCAGAGGTAAAGGAAGTGATAAATTTTACAACTGAGGAATTATGCTCATTCCCAGTATTCCTATGTTGATTATCAGGACCAAAATATGGGGTAGCTATGGTGCTTCTCAAGTCTGGTAGATCTTGTAAATTTCTTTTCACCTCATGATCCTGATATCCTCTTTCTAATAGCCTAGTCTTCAGTAGGTCAAGTTCCAGATTAAAACCTTCTGTTGTAGGATTGAGTCTGGAAGCTCTTATCCCTTGCCCCCTTATGATGTTCTTGAATACAAATGAGGGATGCATGCTAGATCTCATGAGAAAGGAATTGCTGTAGCAAGCCTTACGAAATACCCCGGTGTTGATTAATCCATTGGGTAATTTCTCTATATATAAATCCAGGAACTCAATCTTGTTCCTTGAATAGTTCAATGTAAATGTAAGGAAATCTGTTAGGTTATTGATGGTTCTCATAAATAATTGTAATTGTGCTGCTGTTCCTTTCCATAAGAGGAAAACGTCATCGACAAAACGTCGGAAAAATATAACCTGTTCCATAAATATACCTGTTCTAAAAAGGACCTCCTCCTCCCAATGCGCCAACACCATGTTCGCATAGCTGTTGGCGCATGGGGTACCCATGGCAACACCATCCAGCTGCCTGTATATAATGTCATCAAATATGAAAATATTATTATTTAGGACCAGATTCAAGAAATAAACTATTAACTCTATCCTGGTCTCACTATAGTTGCTATGTTTTTTTAAATACTCATAGACAAAGACCAACCCTATCTTATTCGGTATGACTGTAAATAATGACTGTATGTCTAATGTAACAAACATAAACGATTCCAGTTCAGGCTGATTACCAATACACTCATATAGATCCAGCAGAAATTGTTTCGAATCTCTCAAGACAAAGCTGTTGTTATTCAGTATAGGTCTGAGGTTTTTCTCTATATATATACAGATAAGTGTTCAGTGACCCAGCTTCGCCCTGACACTATCGGTCTCATGGGAGGGTTGACTAAATTCTTATGGATCTTGGGTAAACCATGCATGATCGGTATTAGTGGTTCCTTTATCAATAGATATCCATACAAATCTTCATTGATCTTATTATTGGAATGAAGTTCTGTCAATATCTTCTTAATCTGTCTTATGATGTCTTTAGTAGTGGAAGGATCAATACTTTCATAGAATCTATCACCTAACATCTCCTTCATGGCTAAGAAATACTGGTTAGTATTCATGACTACAATTCTTCCCCCTTTGTCAGCTGGTCTGACTACAATACTGCTGTCAGCCCGCAGGCTCCTTAGACCTGTTCTTTCTCCATAAGTTAAGTTATCAGAGTAATATTTTCTCTTGTCTCTTTTCTCATTGTAATAATTGTGTAATTCTTCCTCTGTGAGCCGTTGGTAAGTCTCTATGATAGGGTGATTAATTGGAACATAGTCACTGAGTTTCTTAAAGACAAAATTCCTATCTGCCTGTTGTGTAGTATTAATATCTTTAAACTGTAGTTTCAACATAATATTTCTACAGAATAATTTCAAATCTGATACAGTTTCTGTTATGACACTATTGCTTTTGGGAATGAAACTCATGCCCTTGTTCAGTAAAGAGATCTCATCTTTAGTTAGGACTCTATTAGATAGGTTAAACACTGTGCTGGTATTTATTTCTTCCACATTTTCTTTATTGTTTGGTTCTGAGGGAACTCCTCTGAATATTTCCTTTTCTGGCGTCCTCGGCTCATAGAGCGCGTACGCCTCGGACCCTTCTCCATGCGTATGGGGAGGGGAAAAGAAATATTCAGAGCTGTCTCTTGACCTGTTCTCAAATGGGAGTCAGGTGTTTTCCTTCTCACAACTGTCTCACCTTTATCAACATTTACAGTAGGGTTGTTCCTAATTACCTGCACAGTAGGATATAAATTCACTTCTTCTTGCATACTAGGATGCATGATGTGAATGACATCATTAGAATCATTAATGTTGTTATTATTAGTAGATTCCCTATTCCCTTCTAATGGTCTAATTTCATCATCACCTTTGTCCAGAGTTCTTTGCAACACACCACTGTCTTGTGTGATGTTTGCAGTGTCTAGAGTGTTCACATTAGCCTCTATGGGCATACTCTCACTCATATTGTGTTCTATTTCTTGTGTAACTTTATTCAATTCAGTTATATCAGTGATTTTATTAATAATTGAATTAGGAACATTAAAATTTGTAGCATAATTAGTATAGTTGCTGTTGTGTTCTATACCAGTGTTTCTCCTTCTTCCACTGGTAGTAACATTTTCAACTGACCTTGTAATTCCTGTAACATCTGATCTATTTGTGTTAAACATGTCTCTGGATCTCATATTGGTATTCATACTACCAGTACTATATTGTACACGTTGAGATGCATTACTGCTGGTTAGTAAAGAAGCATCATTCAATACATTCGAGACATTACTAGAATTATATACCAAAGTGCCAGGCACTGATGTTTGATTCACATTACTATTGTTGTTATTACTATTATATCTTGGCCAAGCAAAGACTTGGCCTAATTTAAAATCGTTAAAGTCTCTATTAATTTTATGTTTCTTCTGTGTGATCAGTTTTCGCTCTAATGCTGACACACTGTCTAGGACATTTTCAAGTAAGGGGTTTACAGTACCTTCGTTAAAATCATTACAGATTGTTGAATATTTGCTGTTGATATCTAAATTCAGCGCTTCCTCCTCAGGCGCGAAAAAATTAATAAGCAATTCCAAATATCTCCTGCTCGCTTCCAGATTCAGTTTCTGCCAGGCTGCCAACAGGTCAGGATAATCGCGTCCTTGGCTAGGCATATTAAATATGCGCAAGCCTCGTGGTACTATGTTGGTATCCAAACAGTGTTGCAAGTGCATCCGTTGCACTTGTAACCTCTTCAGTTTAAAAAAGCTTCGTTCTAAGCCTTCTAAAAGGTGGTGTAGCTTCTCCATATTCATTGTTTCTTCTGCGTTGTCATCACTGTGTGCCGGCGCATCAAGACGCCACGTCGAAACAGCTGTGCAGTCCAAGTACTGCTTAAATCAGCGATGCAATAGTCCCTTCCTCTGGTGTTCACCTCGAGGATTGTAATCGAGTTCAATGTTTGCCATCTTTACCCTTGTCTTATGTTGTCAAAATTTCACCAAAACTAAATACGGATAGTCAATTGAAGGCTTACAAATAGATTAGAGGCTTGCAAACAAATTCACAGTCTGTGCAAATGAGTAAACTTTAGAAAAAATGGATATTCCGTACTGAAAATCAGTGTTAACTGAAAAGTCAATTCTCAATGCTCCGTAGGGTGGTTGGTAAAGTAAAAGCAAGAAATATATGAATAGATAACCCCACCACAACGGCAAACTCTCTCAGTCAAAAAAAGAGTAATAAAAATGTCAACCATATGTCATATGGAAGACTGAGAGTGAAGACTATATGTTATATTAGAGCACACATTAAATGTTCTTCAAACCCAACATGATATATACATTGTATAAGACATCAGCACTCTGTTAAGCTTAAAGAATAAACACGTTAAAAGTAAACACGCTAATTGCGACAATGTTTCTATAAAATACCACACTGTTACAAGATTACTAAGGGGAGGATATTGATATTGAAAAGACACAATCTTACAAAATAGTGAAAAAAATCGATCTTACAAAATAAAATAAAATAACCTGCTACAGAGAAATACTGTTGCAAGGTTACTAAGAAGTAAATACTGAAAAAACACAATCTTACAAAATAGTAAGAAAGTAAGTCTTACTGAATAACTTATTACAACGCACCCAAAAGAAATCAAAAATAACTAACCAACAGTTGAACTTGTTAAATAAGAAAATATTAAATCTTAAATTAATAATGCATGCCTGGTCAGTTTTGGCAGCTTGCTGCGTGGAGTCTGCTTTAGCTTTTGCTGTTCAGTGATTGTTATTATTGTCTCGTTTTCTCCTGGTCTATGTATTTGCCTCTGTCTGCCTCCCCCACTCCCACTCTGGTGGATGTGGAGACCCACACCTGCCTTACTTAGGCAGAAGCATGTGTATTTTATGTGATGCTCATGATCAGCTGATGGGCTCTACATGAATTGCAGCCCTCCCCTAGCTGATTGCATGTACAACAGCTGTGGTAACAATCCCTTAGCCAAGTGCATGGAAACACACTCCAATACCTAGGAACATCATGGTGGTGTTGGGCCTTTTCAGTCACTGTGAGCAGGAACTAGATCTGTTGTTTGGCAAACAGCATCTCAGATGGATTGGGGTTTACCTCTAACAACATACACTGTGGAAAGAGGGCAACAAATAGGAGGGAGATGTGCCTGACCTGACTACAGGTGATAAGAGCTGCTATACTGCATTTTGAATAATGTTGGTTTAACAGTGTTTGTCTGGATATGCCTGCCATACATGTAGTAATACCTGCCATGTCAGTTCCATGTATATGAGGAATCCCTATCTGCAGGGTCTTCTGCAGACTGGGCAGTTTTGTGCCCATGGTTTCATGTGTTAGCCAGAGTGCATCTCTCTGTGGAATGCAAATGGTAGTGTGAGGATTGCAGTCTGTAGATGTTGAAGGTCATGACAGTTACTGACTTCATATCCCTCATAGGGCATATGTTGCAACAAACACCGTTACAATGGAAAATATACAAGGTTATCACAGCAACATGTCTATACTGGCCCTGTGTATGTGCTGTCAGCCACACCACTGTCAACGTTTGTACATATGACGTGCATGAAGTGGTGCATATGTGCTGTACACCATAAATAGTGTCACCTTATCTGATAACAAGCCAAAGATATATCAGATTGCTACACATGTCATGTACAGTAGGGGTTATATTTCATGACATAAACTGGACATTCTGTAGATGTTTGTACAGTACTGATGTCTGTGTAGTGATGGTGAATGTCGACAGTGTGTGTATTGTTAATATGTACTTTAGCCTGTGTACAGACTGTGGCAGATGTCATTGTCCTAGCTCCCCTTCTATCAGATGTTAAATGCTGCCCCACTGTATGGTACCGTTTTGCCATACATGTTTGTAGGGCCATACACACACATGTCCCATACCACAGACAGCCAGCAGAGCTAACTGTGTAACAGCCCAGTATATGTAGGGACATTCTGTGAGTGGCACATATGAGGATGGTGTAGAACAGATAGTCCATAAACTGTAATATTATGCCAGCTTACCATATGTGGCTGTGGCTGTGTTCACATTGGTTGTGGTTATGCACTGTCACACAGGAGTATCTTACCCTGTGCTGTGACATGGCTGTTGAGCCTGTTATATATGCAGGTACATGTGCATTCCCCCATATGAGATATAGGCCAGTGTTGAGCCAGTCTGCTTGTAGCCTGCACAGTGCATTGTTGCATGCCTAGCAGCTTAGTGTACTTAACCAGTGGGATGTCATGTGCAGATACTTGCCAGATGTACTGCTGCCAGGCCTCCCTTAAATGTCATGTATGTCAGACAGAGCAGTGGTATGCTGTACAGATGTATGTCAATATCTAGTGGGTAGTATGTGTCCATGGCACCCCTGTACCAGCAGTCATTATGTGTCAGGCAAGACAGGAGTGTGTGACTCCAACACCTATGGTGCCAAATGTATACCAGTCATTATGTGTCATACCCATCTACATGGCTGTCTACATCCATATTGTCAGGCCTAGTACACATGTGGTGCACTAAGGGAATATGTGTATACCTCTGGACTGTACAGGGTGTGTCCAAAGTTCCATATATAGTGACCAATATCTCTGCTGCACTCCACAGTAGCATTACATGCTAGCAGCGGTACTTTACAATGATTTCCTTAGGATGTCTGTCAGTAGCCAATGACACACATGTTATAAGCGAATTTCAGCATCCACACACACCATGTCTTTGAAGACAATCCCAATGACAGTAGTACAGTCTAGTAATATACCTGCTATACATACCTGACAACCCCTTGCACTACGACATTGGGACTGTAGGGGCTGGGGTACAGCTACACTCCATGTCCAGGACATGTGGGGAAATATATGTACATATACCTATCCAGATAGCCATATATATATATATATATATATATATATATATATATATATATAATGACGCATGTGTGCTACATTGTATTACCACTGTCATGGCAACCACCCACTATAAATCCCTACAGCATGCGGCCGTGGTCCCTTTACATTTCATGTGTGATGGACATCCATCCTGTGTGTGGGCATCAGTGATACAGGCAGCAGGTAGCAATACCTCTTACAGGAGAACTTGCTCATTCAGAGGGGACACATATGTGTATGAGGTTCAGGAACTACACACAGACTGTGGATAGAGTTGTGCAATGCTTTGCATAGTACTGGTGTTACAGGATGTGTGTGTGTGTGTGTGTACATACTAGTGTACCTTGGAATGCAGTCTGTCTGCATAGCTCACTACTGTGTTCCTAACCTCTTGCTGGACAGAGCTATGCCTATCATGTGGTGTCCGTCCACCACACAAGCCATGTGTCAGATGTGACACTGACAGTGTGTGTGTGTTGCGTGCTACCAGTACATGGCTACCTCCATGTCTATATCTAACCTCAATTCTCTGACTAAGGGAATGTTGCAGACTATCCTGTAACACCAGCACCTTGCTTAGTGCATGGCAACAGTGTTCCACATATGTGCCTGTATTCCAGCCTCTGTCCTCCATCTACATACCAAGCTTTGCACATATGTCATGCTGTTGGGGGTTGTTCTGTAGTGGACTGTGAGTATATCCCACTGCCATTGCTGCCATTAGTACACTGCTGTTGTATCCCCCGCACATACACTGGGGCTGGGGCCATAATATGTATGGACATCACCTACACAACACATGTGCACCCTTATGCACTGCAGAGGCCAGTGTATGCAACAGTGGTATATGGTCTTGTATTATAGAGTCCAGGTGGGGAGCACCATAAATGACCTAGGCTGTTACAAATGTGGGGGTATCAGGAGTTTGCTGCCACAAGGTATGTGGATGTACAGTACCGTACACTCCACCTATATTGCAGTTACTTACATGACCTGGGGTACTGCAAGCCTACTGCCTCCTGCAATACAGACTGTTCTGTGCATTATGCCTTGTTATGTTACAGGTACAACCCATATGATCACAAAACGTCTTTACCTCCTACAGAGTTTGTACAGAGTGTAGATAGAGGCTGCTGAACTAGACACCTGCAGTACATACTGTTGATTGTGTGGGACCCTGTGGCCCAGTCTGTCAGCACTATTGTACATTCTGAAGGGTTTGGCTTGGACTGCAACAGTTGTGAACGTTTCCAGACTACTGTATAAGTGTAACTGTTTCACAGTTGCAGTACTCCGTTTATATGGTTGTCAGTATTTGAACAGCTATATTCTATGGCATATAGGACCATTATGGTACACAATTATAGGAGTCCCACTTCTGCAAACCTGTGTGTGGTGTCTTTCCTATGACCTTTCTATGGGTATATCTTGCAGGCTATGACTGACATTAGTATGTTTAGCCCATACAGTGTTCAGTTGTTCAGGTGTTAACTGTAGGCATACTGGCTGTTCCATATTGTGTACACCTCCTACATACGTATCTTGCTGTAAATATATATGTGTGTGTATTTGTAGTCACATGTGTATATATATATATATATATATATATATATATATATATATATATACCTATAGGTATATCTGTATCAGCATATATGTGTATGTGCATCTGTATCCTGGGGACGTTGACGGCTTCCATATATTACATGTCCTGTGGGAGGCAGACTGTACTTGGTAGTGTATTCCAGGGAGCAGGTGTTTTGCTGTGGGGGGAGGCCCTATTTGTACAAGACGCACAGAGTGTGGGGCCTCTCAACCTCATTAATGGTGCATGTGGACATAGGTGTATTTGTTAATCTGCAATTGTTATCTACAGATGTATGGCCATATATCCCTATATAGATATATTTACCTTCTAACAGATATATAGGTATATGTGCATAAATAGTGATATATATGTATATAGAGTTAGTACAACAACATATATATTTGAATACATGTGTATCTATACATATATGTGTATGTTGTATCTGTTAAGGTTGCACTATAGTTACACACGCAGGCTTCTAGATATTGGTATACACTCTCTGCACTGTTGCATGACAGGACTGGCTGATATGTTTCTGAAACATTGAATGTCTGTGTACCTGTCATGGCTTAGTAGTACATCAGTTTGTCTAGGGTGTGCAGGGTCATTGGTTTGAGCCTTGCCAGAGTTGTTTAATTTGTTGCTGGCCAGAACATGGCCCATTGAATAGAGAGTGATTATGGCACCGTAAAGCAGTTGTAAGCAGGTTTGTGTGTTCTGCCCAGCAGCAAAATAAACAGGTCCTGCAAGGCTCATAACCAGGACCCGGCACATCATACACAAAGTGATTTACCACTAAGCCGTAGTAGACATGCATAATCATGATGTTTCCACATACATATCATCCAGCCCAGGTATAAAACACTACAGGGAATGTATTCCATCATGTAGATGTATTTGTGTGTGTATATTTATTCATCATTGAATGAATATAACATATCTATATATGTAGATATAGGTATAGATGTATCTATATACATATATATATATATATATATATATATATATATATATATATATATATATATATATGTATATATATATATGTATATATATATATATATATATATATATATATATATATATATATATATATATATATTATGCCAATACATACATATATACATAGATGCACATACAACCATCAATATATATGCATGTATCCACATGTCCACATATAGACAGCACTAGGAATGCATATATGTCAGCATATATATGGCTCACCTTTCAAAGGGAGAAATCTATGTGTCCAGAAGCTGGTAGGCCTAAAGTATGTTCTCAACATTGCACAATCCTGCAATACATGCATTGAATGTGCAATGTACGAATGTCAGTATGAATTTGCTCATTGCAGATTAGACAATTTGGTTGCAGATGCCACTACAGTTGGGATAGGGAATAATTGCCCATCCCCACTGTAGTGCACATTAAAAGTTCATATATCACAGTAGGGGGGTTGTAGCAGGCCCAGCCCCCCAGAGCACTGGTGCAGGGAGACATGCCCACCACCATTACAATATGTATTCCAACTTGCAGTTCAAGTGTCAGCGAAGGTGCCTTTTGAACTGCAGTTCTCTTAACTGTGGTGCAGTAAGAAATGACGGGATAGTCCTTTCGGTTTGCAGAAAAGGCCATTCAAAGGAATGATTGTCCCCTTGTCAAAGGTGAACACATATATATCAATATAGGCATATATAGACATACATCTGTAGATGGAACAGGGAACGTAACCACAACATATATGTCCATATGCACCATTGATGGGTTTGAGAGACCCTAACAACATACATCTGGCATGGATAGGTATTCCCCCCAAGCCAAATACATCTGGCCTGCAATACAATACCAGCCTTAGCAGATCTCATAAGCAGGACCCTACATGACAAGGGCAGTACATGTTAACAGTACTGCATCCCACCTGTAGGATTTAAGGCTGGCATTACCAAGATATCATGCAGTACAGTCAAGTGACATGTCATGCTTGGGGAAACCCCCTGGGCAGGTGTAGTAAGTAGCTGGGATCCCTCATACAATCCAATAGCCCTACACCTGACAATGGTTTCACCAGTGTTGGCAAGGACATCCACAAACCCACCATGTCAGCTGGGAACTATCACCTGGTAGCCTGATGACCGTGGTCTGCAGGGACATGGAACATACCAACAATGAACCCAGGGACAATGTCACTGGTTATCTCAACACACGGGACCCCACCAATGTTGGACTTATCAAAGGCAGACAATACAACCTGACCTGGTATACCTCCTTAACCTAATCATGACATATGTAGATGAGGGTTAGGAGGTGCACAATGCCTATGTAGATCATAGCAGGCTTTTGTACATCATCCCACTTGTAGGAATGTGTGTAGTTGTTACAGGATCTGCCTCCGTTCACAGGATATGTTTCCACTAGAACTGCTTGGCATATGCCAACATACCATAGGTGCCATCCCATTGGCATACAGTCCTTCACAGGTCATAGGTGTGTCAATGCCCTCCTCCACACTCCTGAGGTGTGCAGCACTACTGGGGTTGCTATAACTCACTGGGTGTGGCTGTTGTGGACACGGCTGCCAAAATTACAGTTACTGTTGCATCTATCCCCCCACATAGCTGTCTGTAATACTGTACAGTGTATGTTATCAGGTTGTTAGTTGTTGTCTACTCCATTCACAGTAGTTGAGCACCTCACACCCTCCTAAGGGTAGGGATATGCCACCGGCATTGGCACACAGATGTTACTTAGGTGAGGATTGCAGTAGAGTGGGGAGAGGGACATACACCCTGCTGTTAGCATGTTCAATGTCAACCACATTGCATACTGCATATATAGCACTGTGTGATTGTGCCTATCCTGTCTTGGTGGGATTACATGTGCAACACGTTTTACCTGGGCGGGGACATACCTCCAAGTGTACAGTCCTGTACCTGTACTGCATCCTAACCAAAGGCACTGTGTGTTGTACCCAGCCATGGCATGTGTACCACCCACTACGCTTACTGGTGTTTACTGTAGAAGGCCTGCTGACACCACTATACCCATCAGCCATGTGGCACATGGACAAACACAACACTATCTGAACAGATACTGGTGACAACAATACATTGTTAATTAAAGCTATGATGCATCATGGCTGCACAGCTACACCTTCCAAGATATTAGCATTTCACTTTACTACTGACAACATGCTACACATCATTCCATTGCTACACTGTTGTGCAGTCACCCTGTGCATCAGAACCATGTTAGTCTGTCCCTGTATCGATGTTACGGATGTCAGGCAATGGCATAGGTATCATCATATGCACAGGGTGTGTTGTTGGATTTCCAGAGGCCTAGGCTGAGCTATACAATTGAGGAGGCTGAGTATTGTTATGGGCCACTGGTGATGTCGTGTGTGCAGGTATGTGGTTGCCCTAGGTTCGTTGTTTATGTGTGTGTGTCTGTATGCACACAATTCCTCCATGTGGCTGCCCTATACAGGGAATTGTGGGACAGCTGCAGACTGTACCTGGCAGGGTTTGCAGTTCACCATCTCCTGCCATGGACACAAGACTTGTGCCTGGCAGGGGTGCAACAGACAGCATCAGGTACAGAGTCAGACCGAGTACTTTCTCCCAAGTTTGACAGACATCCACTGGATCCAGGTCCCTCCTGGGACTGTTCAGGGCCACGTGCACGTGGTCTGCTATAACAGGTTGTGGACAGCCCCCCCATAGTGCTGGGGCTGGTACTGCCACTATGGGAGTGGCTGTGACTGTTTGGACGTCCACGGCAACCTCCAGCTGTTGGTGTTGCTGGCATACGTCCACATGGCCGTCGCAACCATCCTGCCCTGTTCTGATGCATGGACATGACATTTTGGATGAGTTCCGATGTCTCACCTCACCGTCTATCCATGACCTTGGTGTAATTACAGATGGCACCTGCTAGGTCATGGACGTTGTCAGTTACAGAGATGTGATGAGCCCTCTTTGCCCTTAGACCCTGCCGGGTGCACCTTTCCATTCATGCCTGTGCATCCATGACAGTCTGGAACATGCGTGTGGTTGAAATAGATGTTGCATGTCTGCCAAGGGCATGATGACCAGCAGTGCTCCGACGAGCACCCCTGCACATCTGCCTATGTGATACCCCGGCTGACATCTGGCTATGGCTGCTGTGTCCTGACACACGTGCCATAGATACCACACTGTCCTAGCCCATGTCAACTGTAGGCTGTCCCTCAGCTAGGGCCAATGGTGATGAGGTGTGTAGAGGCAGTGTGACTGTGTGCGTGGATGGTGTGGATACATGTGGGTTGTCAATTGGTGGCCCAGCTCTAGCCCCTGATGACCCTTCCTGTGCCTCAACACACCTATCTTTATGGTCACTGTCGGTATCTGTGACATCAGATTTCCTAATGGGGGGACCCTGCCCCACCTCATCACCTGTGAGGGGAAAACAGGGAACAGACTGTAAGACCTGTACAACACCACTAAACAGTAAATACACACACACACACACATAAACACACGTGTGTGTGCAGACATGGCCACACACACAGACATACACACATGCAGTTGACATACATGGCAATGCATACACTACACCAGACTGCACCTACAGACAGCTCCCGCAACACCATAACGCACACAATAGCAGGCGATGGTGCAGTACAGTATCACACACATACCTGTAATTACACACATGACAGCATGCAGGACATGTGGGGCTGAACAGCATGTAGTGCAACTGTAGTCAATCCCTGTTACCAACATTATACATGGCTGTGATGCATGGCTTCTGTTTGTAGGTGATGGCCCTCCCCCTGGAACCCACTACACCTATGTCCACAGCATTGCTGCGCATCTGTTCAGCACCTTGGCATGTACTGTGCACCATACCTCATGGGTGTACACACCATTGCAGAATGTGTCTCTGTGTGTCAAGTGTGTTTCCACTGCTGCTCACAGCCTCTGTGTGTTCCTGGATCATGTGTGGACACGTGTTTAGTGACTGTTTGATGTGTATTCACATATGTCATCATCAGTGGTGCATGTATGAGTGGTATATTACCATTAGACCAACCACAGAGACATTGTACTGTATCTATAGTGAGTGTAGAGACCATTATTGACCATGATTGGGTCCTGGCTGATGTTGCCTCTGGTACACATAGGTTCATAGGTGAGACTGTTCTATTGGTCCTAGGGCCTACATAAGCCTAGCCACAGGGGTTCCCTGCCATGCACTACCCACTAATGTTATTCCCCTGTGCCCCTGTCAGGCTGTGGCACACACATACTACCCAGGGTGTATTCCTCATTCCCCATCCAATTGCCAAGTGTTTCTGTCAAGAGCGCCAATGAGTAGCATTGTTTGACATGTATGGGTAGTCCATTCCAGAGTGTGATGATTCCCCAGGACAGAGCCCTATCCCTCCAGTCTGTTCTGTGTAATGTTTTGATTAGGTTAAGGACCCTGAAACGTGTGTTAACAGAGGGAGTGGGATGTCATTATATGTAGCATGTTCAACTGCTCTGTGTATGACATAGCTGTGTATGTTGGGCAGATGTCAGCTGTGCCTGCGCAATGTGCACTGGAGTATTGCCACAGTTGTCTGAGATGGACTGTGTATTGCATGTGTTTGAGGCTGGTAATCCCATAGTGAGGTTTGGGCTGTGTCAGTGCACATGTACAGCATGCATTATGAGTAGATGTGTTAGATGTGTACATGGCCTACACCTTAGCTATGACATGCACAGTGAATTGCCAAGCATAACCTTAAAACATACTCACTGGCATTTGGCCACTGCCTTGCTGGTATCCCAGAGGTACCCAAATTGACATGGGATAGAGTTGATATCAGTGGCCACAGCTGTGGCATTGCTACAGGGTGGCGGCAATATTACAGTACAATAACAGCTGAAGTCCACAGTACTACAGTTTATGCATTACTGCTTATCGGTACTACACAGCAGCATACCCCACATCTCACACATGCATGGTCTACCTGTACAGATGCATACACTACAGTAGTCTACTGAAATGCCCTGGAACCTTGCCTGCATGCTCAATGTGTGGTGTGTGAGTAGCACCCACCTCCATGACCATATAGGTCTGAAGCTCTTGTGGGCGGGCAGGTGCTACCATGCTGATGAGCAGCTCCTCCACTCTGGTGAGGGGGGTGGATGTTATGGACCCCCCCAATGCAAGTTGTTCACCCAGCACGGCAGTGTCATGATGTTGTACTTGCTGAAGCAGGTCACTACAATGGTGGCGGACCTGCTCATAAGTTCAGCTGTACCACCCCCACCTCACTCACCCTGCAGACCACATCAGTCTACATGGCTGTTCTCTCCTGCTGGTCCATGCTTGTTCATGAGAAGAGCAACTGATAGTTGTGGATGATGCTGGTGATGATGATCTCCTCCTCAGAGGCACTGTATGAGGGGTTTCTAGGGTGTGCTATACTCCCTTAAAGACATAATGATGGAAATATGTCTGAGCAACTCATATGTCAAGTTTACCATAATACAATACACATAGTCTCTCACCACCATGTCAGCTCCAACATAATATTCACACTACGCTAGTGGTATGTGCCCGGTATGTGTAACATTGGGCCATATCTTGTATTGTACAACACTTTCTGCTTTGTGGTTATAGACATGCTCCCTGTGAGGACACTAGAGTTGCAGGGCTGTTACAGGGTATTTCACCACATGTGGTAGGTCTGCTATGTGATTGCTGCAATTCTTCCATTCTGTAGTATTGGGGATATCTATGCAAGCTGTTGGACATGTACTGGGATTGTGTGGACTATTACAGCCCACATATGTTCCATGACAGTTACACACCAGTATATGTAGGGGTTATTTGCCAGCAGGAACACCACTCCAACCTAATGTGGACATGTTACCCATCCACATCACATCCATGGCCCACCATGGAACCTCATTTTTTACTGTTCCATCACTACCTTCATGTGGAACAAACTCAGGGGATGGTGCCCCCCCCATGGAGCACACACAGACATGTGTTGGTCACCCAGGTCGTTCGCGGGTATTGGGCATAGGGAGGTCCACAGTGACATGGGGTATATGCTACATCACTTGGAGGCATGCAGTGCACATACACAAGGTTCAATATGCGTGTCCCTCCTGCCCAGTGCACAGCCCAGGCACCTCTATGTCCATGTAGATGCTGTCGTGATTGTCCATGGGTGGGCAACATGTTACCTTTCTTCCCATGTGGGGGCTAAATGGCCTCCACATTCCAAATGTAACTACCCGTCCACAGTGTTTAACCACCACATGTGTCATATACCAGCCATGTATGCTGTCTTGTTTGTCACCCAACCAGACGTACATGCAAATATATGCCTAATAACCTTCAGCAACATATATATATATATATATATATATATATATATATATATATATATATATATATATATATATATCCCACCATCCCATGCAATTGCAATGTGTTCCCAACATGGGTTACACACCTCACTCCACACTCCATCTTGCAGCCATGTACTGGTGTGTAGGTATGTTGTGTATTGATATGTGATGTTCTCTCACACATGTCATGGCAGGGAAAATGTATTGACATGTACATATATATATATATATATATATATATATGTGTGTCAACATACACACATATATCTGTCTGAATATATATATATATATATATATATATATATATATATATATATATATATATATATATATACACACACACACACATATGTGCATATATGTGTAGATATCATTTTGTGTTGTTTATATACCTATATCAAATGTATAACTGTCTGAGACTCTGTACACATACACAGCTGTGAATATGTATCACACATATATGTATCTGTATGTGGGGTGCATATGAACATCTGGACCACACTCATGCACCCTCTTTACTTCACAGCTGAACTGTTCTGCTTGCTGCAACACAGACAGGTGTCACATGTGAACACAGACTAACATTAGGGGATATATATGGTGACAAACTTTAGATAAGCATATTATACTGCTATGGCAGTTGGGCATGCTATGCTACACTTTAACATGACTGTCCTGCAGGTGGTGTGGTCTCTCACCCATGTGTCTATCATGGCAGTATTAATACCCCCACCAGCTGTTGGCCACAGTAATTTACAGAACACAGATACCATGGGTCACATCTTTGCCATTCAATGCTGGTCTGCACATTTGACTGGTATGTCCCACTGCCCACAGCAAAACACGGGCCGTTGGATCCAGAGTGATGAAGGTACTTTAAAGCAGTTGTAAATGGGTTTGCACAGGTTTGTGTGATGGAAAGCACTGCTAACCTCCGGTTACAGTTTCTTACGCTTAGTTTCTACTTTGTTTAATCTGTGTAGGCAATGGCTGCCCCCATGCAAATGCACTTAAACACACTTACTAGTGCTTATATATGCTTACTACTGCTTATTTGTGCTTAACCATGCTTACTAGTGCCTTATTCATTATGACACTGACGCTTCACATGTGCATTTAATGCAGTACTCTGGTTCACATTTAACTGTTGTTATGTAGGTTATATGGCAATAAGATGTAAAAATATGTTCATATGCAGATTTCACATGGAAAATGATATGTGCTGCAGTGGAACTCGAACCGGGAATGCCTATTCATTAGGCAGATGCTCTAACCACTACACTATTGCTGTGCAGCTTCATTTGCATATATATTCCTTGTTATCGTCTTCATCTTTTTCAGCTGCTTTAACCATAGCTAAGCGATGGGCAAACCTGCGCACCTACGGTTAGCTATACTCAGGGTTTTTAAAAAAAATAAAAGGGTTTCTTCATTTTATTTGACTGTACTGTTGCTGTTGAACACATGGGGACTGTTGGTGGGGATATGCAGACACTTATGAGCAGTCTCGCTCATTTATTTACACATTCTTCTGTTCTATGTTGCCGGGGCATGTTTATTCTGAGAGCTCTGCCCTCAGACATGCCCCCTGCACTCGGCCACACTCCGTGTAGCATTAGGAATTCAGGCAGCGCGCCTTCATTAATATGCATGGCACGCTGCCGTCCTCCTCTTAGATTGCCGCTTCCATGCAGACTAGATTAGTCCTGCATGGAAGATTAGTAAATCTGGGTGTAAGTCTATCCTTAGGAACTGTGATATTTTATCAGATTCATATGCTTTATCAAACACTGAGGCTGGTGGGGAATGTGTAATTGTGTCCCCAAGAAATAAGAAGATTTTTTTTTTCAGCAGAGGGCACATTCTGTTACAGGCGAAGGGGTCACAAACTTCAGAGAAGAGCCAGAGAGGACTTGGATAAAATGTCAACATTTCTGACAATATTGGATCACTAGACAGACTGATTATCAATGAGTATAATTTTGATTTAAATGATGCCAGTAGAGTTGTATTAATAATGGTTTGCATTTTATTTAGAAATTGAAAGCTTATTTTTTTAAAGACAAAATGACCACATGTTAATGTTGATTAAAACGTACAATTTTCTTTTGGTAAAGCTTCCTTCCAACCTCCCTATCATCTTACTGTTAGGGTATTTGAACAAGCTGTGGATTCCACATTGTACCAACAACAAAGTGATATTTTCAGAATGTTAGTTATAACTTGATTTACCATCAGATCCAGGCATTATTAGATTTAAGGAAAAAACACAGAAGTTGTTACTTTGGCTGATAAAGGGGGGGGGGGCAAGTATGTTGTGTTCCTGTCCTGACTATAAAACTGAGGCCTATAGACAGATAAATGATTCCAAGTTCTGTGCCTGTTTGAAAAAAAAAAGAAATTACCCAAGAAACTACCCTTGACTTTTAACAGATTTTTTTAATTATATGCTCTACCAGCAAATAATTACTGACAAAATGAAAAACATGTTGTCAAGACTCCTAGCTGTCAGAGGTTGTACCTGTTACCAAAAAAAGAAAAAATGCTTTCACCTGTACCTGGGTGCCCTATTGTGTCAGATTGGAAACCCTTACAGAACCTCTATCTGAGATGCTTGAATTTTATTTAAAACTCCTCTTTTCAGGTTTTCAGGACAGAATTAAGGATATGACAAAATTTTTCAGTTTCATGGAACAATTACCTATAGATAATACAACATATGTGTATACACTTGTAGTGAGTTTAACCATTACCATTCCGAATGATGTTGAAGTGTTAGCTATAAAGTTTTGGGTCAATCAGACATTTGCATACAATGATGAGTCTAATCATTTTTTTTACTTAACTGTATAAATGTTTTTTATCTGTCCCTGATATTTCACATCACTGATTTTGCCTCATATTTATGCCTTGTCCTTTGTTCATAGGTTCATAGGAAGATACTAGGCTATTGGCCCAGAGGCCCTTATAAGCCTAGCCAAAAATTGTTGCCCATGATCCCACAAAGTAAGCACCTGTTTCCCTGTCCAGCAGGGACACAGGTGGGATACCAGGGGTATATTTTCTGTTTCCCATCCACTTGTCCAGGTTCCTCTTAAAGAGGTACTTTGGCTGACATGGAGAGGGAGTCTATTCCACAGGTGTGGGGAATTCTTTCATTTTTCCCTTTGATTCATGGTTTCATAAGTTCATAGCAGGCTAGCTAAGGCCATTGTGCACCTAACCAATTACTTTCCCAAAGGTGAGAATCAAACACTGTACCTTGACTTGGGGATTCAAGCACCTTAACCACTATACCAAGCCCCAAACTTTTTTCTTTTCGGTAACTTTTTCGGGTAAAACACTAAGAATTATTGTCTCATTAATTCTTTTGTTTGTTGATATTATGTGTGGTACAGTGTTTCTGAAGCTGCAAGCCTAATCTTACCAGTATTTCTGTGTGTGTGTGTGTGTGTGTGTGTGTGTGTGTGTGTGTGTGTGTGTGTGTGTGTGTGTGTGTGTGTGTGTGTGTGTGTGCGTATGCTTGCGCATTTTTTTTTGAGGTGGGCAGGTTGCCTGATTTGTCTTTCTCGGGGCCTTGGCTATTTGAAATTTGAGTTGTTTCCTTCAAGTGTCTATAATGGTTGAAGAAATGGCTATCTGTTAAAACAACTATCTTTTTTTACCATGCTGTGAGCTCCCTCCCTGCTAGTTCAGTAAACATTCCACATTTTGTCCATTCATTTGACCTTATAGTGTTCCACATTTTACAATAGTTTTGTGTGGTTTCTTTAATTCTTTTGTTTGTTGCTACTATGGATGTTATGTTAATGTCAAACCATAACAAATTATTTGAAAAGGAAAAAGATTCAGTTTAAAAAGTTAAGGATATGTAGTTTTAATTATATCATTCGTTAAAACTGCAACTTCTTAAAATCTACTGTTGAGATTTGTTCACAGATAGTTAACAATATTTAGAAATTAATAACTACATCATTTAAAATCCTGCACATCACAAAACGTATTAAAATCCTGGAATTGGTTATTATGAACAGATATTGAACAGATAATCCCTTTTGTGTTCTACCCATGACTCTCAACTCTCCCTATTTTTGTGAAATGTCCTTGATTTTTCTTCAAATATTTGAAATATTCCTTCTTAACATTTTTGATTTTCTGATGAAAAGGTTGTGAAAGCAGTCAGTAATGCCACTCATTAGAGTATTATACTTCTTATTCAAAAAATGCGTATTGATGCAGAACATTTTGTTGTATTCATTTGTAACTGAATTAGAGCAATATTTAAAAATTCTTCCAGATTTAACCCTCCCTTCCACTATTTTTTGGCTTTGATGAGACTTCTTGACCAATTAATTTAAGTGGTTCAGTACTACTCCAAAACATACAGAACTTAGTAATCTCTTTTGGTGTTATTTGAGCTACCCAGAAACAGAGTACAAGGTAGTTCATTGTGTTGTATTTGCTTGGTACAATTTTTATCTTTATTTGCATTGTTTTCTTTGTAGGGAGCCAGAACACTAACATGCATTTGCTTGCAGTTTCAGTAGCTCAGCAGGTAATTTTCTTGCTTTTAATGCAGAAGGTTGTGCGTTCTGTTTCCACACCTTAGATAAATTTTAGAATACAATTATTATTGTGGTGCAAGATAAAGGGGATATTGCACTCCTGGGTGTTCCATACTTTGGGATACCTGAACTGGTGACAGCTCATGGAGGTGTAAAATATTCCATGACACATATTAAAAGTGTAGGGAGTCCTTTATTAAATACAATATTTACACTATTTACATAGTATACATTATTTACAATTAGTTACATATTTTACATGTATTTTCCATCATTTCTATAACTTTATACATACATTTCAATCTTTTATTTGCATTCCTCTTTTGACACCCACCCTTTTTCTACAACCAAAATCGTATTTTTTTCAATATCTCTGCCAATATTCATTTCCCATTAAATTTTAACTCCTTCAGTCTTTCATTCCACATATTCAGTATTACATAAAACATCTTTCTATTTCCTTTATATCCATCCATCCATCCTCATCCCCTTTTCCCATTTTGCACATGAGGTTGGGGGTGTCACTTCAGCAGTGATAATCATCTTGAGCCAAGGATTGTACCACTGGGTGGCTAGCCCTGTAACGGTAGTATATTCGTACCACACACTCGCACACATATTTCTTTACATATTCCCTTTTTATTACCATAATAACCATATTCAAACATATCCATACTTATATACTTCATTTGTTTAATACCTTCCAAGATATTATTTGCATATAATTTTCCCATAATTTCATAACCCTTTTACATCTTAAAAAACATGTTCTGTTGTTTCAATTTCACTAAAATAATTGCATATTCTTTCTTCTATTTTTTTTTTTATATGGCATATTCAGTTTCACTGGCAATGTCTTTGTTGATAATCTCCACAGAAAATCTTTATATTCTACATATGTTTTACTCCACTCTAGTTTTATTTGTATTGCTTTTATTTTTTTCTCCTTCCAACTTTTCCCATGGATAAACACAAGGATAGATTTAATAAACCCTACATAGTCTGCTAAGACAGTGTGCACTTTGTACCATGATGCACACATGGTAGTGCACTATTTTGTATTCAGTCAGTGCTGATACAAGGTGTGTAGAGCTGTGTGGCCATGGTAAACATTGTGACATGCTAATTACAGTCTAAGCAGCTGAATTGTATGTTAATCAACCAATCCAGGATGGAGGAGCTATTCAACAAGCTATAAAGCAACTGTGTGGACTTAGTGCTGGTTTCCCCTGTAAATTCTAAAATTTATTGGAATACAACCAGGCATGTCCAAGGGTCAGTTTCCGTTGATTTCTCCTATCTAACTGGTGGATCTGGGCATACTGGGGCAATGCAGCAATTGCTTCATGTACACAGACAACCCTCTCCTCCTACCACCCAACACTACAACCTGTGAGAGATGCACTTACATAGCCAAATTGGAAGCAAAGCTCTCTCCACCCATGATTGTGCTAAACAATCAAGAGGAGAAGGTTACCAACTACACTACACCTCAAGCAACACATAGCCCTTCTAAACTCATACCAACACCCACACATAGCAACACTAAATCCACATATGCGGAGGCCCTTAACTGCAACCTGCACATGCAACAAGGACCTCCAAAGCTGAAATGCAAACAAACACCAATCACAACCAAAGTGTCACATAGCTCACAACACCAGTGTGCCACCCAGCAACAGCCCTTAACGCAAGACAACGTACCTAACACTTTAGTCATAGGTGACTCTATAGTAAGGCACACTGATGTCCCACTCACCAGACTGAACAAGGAGAAAATTACAGTGAGCTGCCTTTCGGGTGCTAGGATCCACCACATAACTCATGCACTCAAGTCACTCCATAAGAAGTGCAAATATGACTCTGTCATTGTCCATGTTGGAGTGAATGACTTGAGATATACCTCCCTGGACTACATGAAAGTAGACATAGAAAAGCTCCCGGATCATGTGGCCCAGGCAGGTATGACCCTAGCACTGAGTAGCATCCTGCCTTCGCCCAGAATGACACCACAATATAAGGACAAAATGATTGACTTCAACAACTGGCTAAGCTTCTGGTGTCATTCAAAGGGGATCCAGTATCTGTCTGCCTGGGACGACATGATCAACAGACCATGATGCTTAGTCAGAGATGGTCTGCACCTGTTGCCCCTGGGATTCAAGTTACTGGCAAAGGCTCTTGCCACCCCTATAGTGCCTTTTTTAGGCAAAGTTCAAAGGACAAAACTACCACTGTAACAGGTACAAGCATGCAAAATCTGAAGGTAATGTTAGTCAATGCTAGAAGTCTAAACCTCAAAATGCACTCTCGAGGCACTCCTAAAAATGGAGAACATTGATATCTGTGCAGTAAGTGAGACCTGGTTCAAGGATCCAGAGAGCACCCCTGCAATACCAGGCTACAACTCTTACCACACATTTTGTCCACCAAACCAGGATCGAAACACTAAAGGTGGAGGAGTGTCCATATTCACCAAGGATATTCACACCACCAGGTTAGTTGCCCAACAGAATGCTTCTGGAATTCTTCAGGTGCAACTAACACTAGGTAAGACTGCAATCCAAATTAGCTTGCTACAGATCCCCCACCATGCCCCAAGATTCTCACTACACCTTTCTAAACATACTGGAAAATATTAATATACAAACAAACACCCTAATACTGGGTGATTTCAACTACCCTGCCATTAACTGGGAAAACTACTCATGTACCAACACCTTTGCCCAACGGTACTTGGAATTCATAAATTCCAATGCCCTGGATCAACTAATCCATAGTCCCACCAGGGGCTCCAATATCCTAGATCTGGTCATTACCAACATGGGAAATCGATGCTCCACACCTATGGTCACCTCCTCGTTGGTCAGGTCAGACCATAAGCTAATCACCCTTAACATCCACATCCCACCCACACTCCCCAGTAAGGAAACCTCCATAAAAAACTTCTCCAAAGCCAACTTCATGCTACTCAAGTCAGAAGTTACAAACTTCATGACACCCATGCAGACGGGAACTGAAAGTTTGACTGCTGAGTCCTACACTAAGGCACTGTACGAGCACATCCACTCATGCATGAAATGTGCCATCCTAAATAGAACTAAGATGCTCTCCTCCAAAAAAAAGGAAGCCAATCTGGTGGTCTCCTGCCATAAACAAACTTTACAACAAAAGGAAGAAACTGTTGCAGAAAATAGGAAAATCCCAGGATGCAAAAAGTTCCCTTACCAGCCTCAGTAAGAAGCGGAGATCCCTCATAAAATCCTCCAAAGCTAGTTAAGAAAATAAAATTACCAAAGATTCCAAAGACAACCACAAGGCATTATATAACTATGTCAAGAATCTAAATGGCAATGCTCAGATCTGCTCTGAGCTACAACAGAATGGCATTAAATATACTGATCCCAAGGATATTGCCAATATCCTGGCAGATCGATTCAGTGCCAACTTCACCCCTCTCTCACCCCCTAAATGGACCATCTCAATACCAGAAGATTGCCAAATTCCAGTAATAACGGCCACACAGATAAAAAACGCACTCTCCAAAGCTAAGAATACAGCATCCATGGGACCAGGTGACATCCCGGGCTGTGTACTACATGAACTACAAAATGAACTGGCAGCTCATCTAAGTGTCATGTTTAATCATACCCTCACCTCAGGCTTCATGCCCACTGAGTGGCACATAGCTACAGTTATCCCACTCCACAAGGGGGGGGATCCACCTTGGATCCAAGGAACTACCACCCCATCAGTCTGATGAGCCTGATCAGCAAAGCCATGGAAAATATTATCATGGAACTTATAAACAAAGACATTGGCAATCTTAAAACACTGGACCCCACCCAGTTTGGGTTCGTGAAGGGCCGATCTTGTCTCCTGAACCTGATTGACTTCTTCAAATCAGTCTCCAGAGCCATGGACAAGGGTAAGGCAGCCCACACAGCCTATCTGGACCTTGCCAAGGCCTTTGACACCATCCCCCACTCTGGAATCATAGATAAACTTACTAAGATGGGCATTAATCCCTACATCACTTGATGGGTTGCCACCTGGCTTACTGACAGAATCCACACTGCAAAATTAGCTGGCTCCAAATCCAGCTCCAGACAAGTGACAAGTGGAGTACCTCAGGGTTCAGTCCTGGGACCACTCTTGTTTGCCATCTACTTCTCTGAAGTACATGCCAACACTAAGGGATTCTGGCTAACAAAGTTCGCAGATGACTTCAAACTGTGTCGATACTCTACATAAGGGCCTTACAGAAACACATGCTTAGTGCCAGAGCCATGGACTCAAGCTCAATGCAAGAAATGTATAGTTATCCCCTTTGGGAAAAAACATGTACCCATGAATTACCACATAGGTGGCAGTACACTAAACACCAAAAGTGTTATAAGAGACTTAGGGACACAGGTGGACAGTGGTCTCTCCTTCAATAACCACATCGCCACAACAGTCAGGAAATCCTTCTATGTGGCACACTTCATCACTAAGGGCTTTTCATCCAGAAAAAAGGAGGTCATTGTCCCACTGTACTCATCCCTCATTAGACCCATTATAGAATACAACTCCCCATTTGGTATGTACCTCTCAAGACATCTGCAACAACTGGAAAGGCCACAGAAATACCTCACTAAAAGAATCACAGGCCTCAAGTGGATGTCCTATGCTGACCGCCTTAATAAACTCCAGCTATACTCTGTCGCATATTGTCTACTCTGACGCAGTCTCTGCTTAACATACAAGGTCATGAGCTGTTGGACATGCTACACTTCCCAATCCCTCAGAGCCACATGCTCCTGGGATCTAAACCTTGTCACTACAATAAACAAAACATGCTGGAGGGATAGGTTCCTGACCTAGAAACTCCCTAGACTCTGGAATAGACTGCCCATACATGTCAAGCAGAGCACCTCTTTGGCCCTCTTCAAAAGGAACCTTGATGACTGGATGGGAGAAAGTAAATTCACCCCAGGGATCACGTCAGTCACCCTGCTAGACAGGGGTCCAGGGAAGCAAATAGTGTGAGAAGAAATAGCCAGGGAATTGTTATGGCTAGGCTTGTATAGGCCCTAGGGCCGATAGCCTAGTACCAACCTATGAACCTATGAACAACCACAGAAAGGCGTCGACACAGAAAGAATGTTAGGGGCTGCTGTTGTTTTAATTCATGTGTATGTTCAACAGGCTGAAGTCTATGCTGTTGCTGCTGCTACTGCTGGTAGTAGACCATGCCCAAGAAGGAGAAGAGTTTTCAGACCCCAGTTAACTTATCACAATCTGCATGAGGTAGAAATTGTAGAGTGCTACAGGGTAGATAGAGACACAATACAGGAACTCTCCAACCTCTGCTGTCCTCAACTCAGACCCAGAGCAAAACAAAGGGAACCAATACCAGTGGAAACAAAGGTATGTGCAGCACTTAGAATTTTAGCTACAGGAACCTTCTTTCAGAGGCCAACAGGGGACATACTGGGGGTGTCACAGGCATCAGTATCCAGGATCCTCCATCAATTCTTGAATGCTGTACTCCAACATGCCACTGACAACATGTTTACTCTGTACTGTTGAAGACAGGGCCACAAATAATCAGGAGTTCTACCCTTTAGCACACTACCCTGAAGTACTGGGTGCCATAGATTGTACACATATAGAAATCAAGGCACCACCTGGGGAACAAGGAAGGGTCTATATAAATAGAAAGGGCTTCCATTCCATTAACTGCCAAGTCATGTGTAATGGTAAGGGAATCATCTTGAATGTGTCTGCTGACAATCTAGGCAGTTGCCACAACTCACATATCTGGCACACCTCCCAACTGTATCATATGTTCTCTAGGGGTGACATCCTATAGGGTGATTTACTGGGGGATGCAGGTTATCCACTGGAACCATGGTTAATCACTCCAGTCAGAAATACAGGCACACCTGCTGAAGAACACCATAATGAGGCATATGCTCAAACCAGAAATATCATATATCAAGTGTTTGGGCTGCTGAATTCACAGTTCTGGTGCCTAGATACATCTGGGGGAGCCCTGCAGTACAATCTATGTACATGTACTGAAATCTTCACCAGCTGTACCATGAGAATAGCTTCAGCAGGATCAACAAGGGGAAGAAGCACAGACCCCACAACCAATTGCAAGGTCACCACAACCACATATAGGTGAACAGTAAGAGGGTGAACCAGCAGCTGTTGTAGGTGTAGGCAGATATAGACATGCTCAATATACCCTTGCATTGGCTAAGAGGCAATGCATAGCACACTTACTCACCACCTAAAGGGCTAAAACTTTCATCCTGCAAACATACATATAGTAACATTGATGCCAGGCAATGCTCACAACTTTTACCTACCCATTTAATGGCTGTGTACTCCTAGCATCAGTCAGACTCACCCCTGAACTAAAACTGTGCCAACTGCCAGATTTACAAGGTAAGTGCTGAACCTGGAGTGTTAAAACAGAATTGTTTAATAACACAAATGAATGGAATATCCTTTCTTCTTGTTATTTGGTAATGTAAACAATGACATTAACATGTAACAACACAGAATTATGTGAACATGTGTCCTCTATCAAGGAATAGGACTCAGGCATCAACGATTCACACATTCATACCTCTCAAAAGTACTGATGGCTGCTGAATGTCCCCAGTTTGGCCTTATACTTTTGTACTGGAAAATCATTGATGAGAGAAGTGAGAAAGTAATAAGACACATTTCAGTTTCAGACTTCACAACCTTCAGAATATTCTTAAAAATGCTGATACAAAAACTGTTTTGATTCTCTCAACTGTCTAACTTTCTAAGACCAATATTTCTCAAAAGCACAATTAGCAAAACAACATCACAAACACAGATATACTAAGCACTAAGTCAGCTTTGCACCCTGAGCATCAGCCACAAAGCTTATGTATCCCTGGATCCAAAAGACAGAAAACAAGGATATAGCACAGGTATTATCGCTTGCACAGGGTGTTGTGAGGGGGGTGGTGGCAGGAAGCCTAGGCTGACACAAAAGGTAAGTGTGTGTGAGTAAGAAAGAGAAGTAGGCAGACACTTGGATAAAGTAACAAATGGTTAGTGAGATAGAATGAGCTTAAAACATGGCTGAACCATGTAACTGATGTGCATGTCTGCATGGGCCCTCCAGGTGAAATTGGTGTGTGAGTGTCTGCAGGAACACAGCCAAGCCCTGTGCAAGCTCTGTGTCTTGGTATGTCAGACAGGTGTAAGTCATGGTAGAGGTGGCAGTTCATCACTGTCATATCCAACTGCTAGAACTGGGTCTGACATGAGTTGTACTGGCACTCCCACACCCATGGTCAAATGCACTGCTGCTACTTGAATGTGGCTGATATCTTCTGGATGAACTCCCCTCATGAGGATGCCCAGGACCAGGACTCCATAACCTGCCATGTCAGGGTGTGGACACCTCAACCACTGACAGAACAGTGGAAGTAGTGCCACTATTTGCAGCGTGATCAGCCACAGCTACAGTGGATAACATCAGGTAATGTGGCTGACCTACAGCCACATGGATGCCATCCCCCTTCCTGCAGACCTTCTATCACAGACACTGCCCATAACAGCATGTCATTCATCCGATCCATTTAATTGGAAACACGATGGAGGCAGTCACACATGTCAGCCTGTGTCACATCTACAACCCTAAACATTTCTCTGGAGGATGTATTGGAAAATGTCTGCACCTCCATGAAAGCCCTAAACATACGTCAAGTGGCAAAGGGAAGGCACACCTGAATCAGGAGGATGATGGACAGCAGGCTTCTTCTGAGTACCCCTAACAACCCTCCTGCATAGCACCTCATCCACACTTGGCTATAGCCAGAGTTAACAGGCACTGAAGCTACAGTAACCACACTACCCTGATAGAATGTCTCACCCTCCACCTGTCCAATATCTGAGAGCTCATTGGAATGGGTTGGCATAGGTCAACTGGCTATGTCAATTCAAATCACAGGGTATGGGTGTATGTCAACCTCAGTATCAGATTCAACTTCTGTATCCCCTGATTGTGCCTCTGTTTGGCTACCATCATCATCTGCATCTGTTGATACTCTGACATCAGGTGGTAGAAGTCCCACACTTCCACTGTCAAGATCATCTGTGATAATAAGCAACAAACACAGTGAAAAAAAGAATACCTTCCCTACTATAGTCCAATATATGCTAATAAACTAACACTGGCACAACTATTACAGAAAGTACAGCAATACATGCAACAGCCCTGACATCTACATCACAAACTAAATATTTCTTTGAACTGCTCATCAGTACTAACATTAAAATATTTGGCTTACAATGTACGGATGATTGTAGGATCCCTATGGTGGATGGTCCTGGAAGAAGTTAAGCAAAAGCTAATGACAACATCATCATCACAATGAACAGTAGCACAAGGGGTTAAAACATTTTACACTTTATATGTCCATTAACAATACTTTTGACAAGAACTTGGATGACATGTCCACCCCAAGCCCATATGAAATCAGTCAGAATGTGTTGTTAACTGTAACAATCTACAAATGACCCCAAAAAAGGAATTTAATGTTAAAAAGAACTTAAGTACTCATGTCAATGTTTTATTGTGCAAGAAGTGCTTACCAATTGAGATAGGTAAGCCTACCTGGAAGCTCCTCCTCGGACATACTTGTCCTCCCTGAAATGGCAGCACCAACATCAATGACATGCTGTTGTGCACATTCCAGGGAGGTGTCTGGATCCTTGACAGTGGACAGGAACTCTTCATTTGGTGTCAGTGGTGTCTCTGTAACAGGCACCCTCCCGGTAGCCATCCATTCACAGGCCACTGCCAATGCTCTCATTTGCACTGATAAAATCCTTTTAGTGGTCCTGTGGTGCACCTGATCATATATCCTGCTCTGGCCACCTACTGTGTTCACATCAGTCACTATCTGCTGCCAAATTGCATTCTAACAGATGTATCCCCACAACCCCTCTCAAGCAGAAAGGCATCATGTTGCCTAAATGCATCCACAATGACTTAATTCTCAGGGTCACTGAAGGGGGTTTTGAGGGGATTGGGATGATTGGGTGCCATAGTCATAGGCAACATGAAACACAAAAAAGGATAATACACATAAGAATCACATAAATAACAGTCCTACTTTCATATAACACATAAAATGTAGTATTTCACTATTACCCACTGGAGGAACATAAAACAGTCACATATTCAAATATAAAAAAGGAATTGTGTGGTTTTAACATATTACAATCACATACAATGGAAAGCTGGATCCAAAACAAGGAGAGTAACAATAGCAAATTTTGTATGTGCCAACACAGCAATGCAAAGTGGCTACCCCACTCCCAAAACAACAAGCAAATAACATGTTTTGCTAATAAACAATCAATAAACTATTAAAAGTGCTATCAAATAAACTGCCCCTGAAACATGTACATATTTACCACAAAACATTCCATTTTAGGCAATTGCCACTAATGTCTACCTGTGGCCAGCACTCCACTAGAGGTGTGCATGGTCCATCCAAGAAGCTTAACACCTCTGTGTCACTGACAATATAGGACACCTACATTACACAGAAATAACAATAGAAGATTGTAAATAGAAAAACAATTGTAACATTAGCACCTGTGATGACAGTTAATAAGGCTGGGCATATGAGAAAGTAAAATGCCCTGACAAACATGCCTATGCCATCAGTACACTTCTAAGAAATGCATACAGATAAAAGTATCATTTGCTAACTAATATGTATGTGTGTGTGTGTATGTGTGTATATATATACATATATATATATATATATATATCTATATATATATCTATATATATATATATATATATATATATATATATATATATATATATATATATATATATATATACACACACACACACACACACACACACACATATATATATATATATATATATATATATATATATATATATATATATATATATATATATATATATACATATACATGTATACACACATATATAAACAGATCTTTTTCTTACTGACATTTCAGCATATCCAGTATAAAGTTGAAAAATGCAAGCATACCTTATGAAGATCAGTAGTCTTCTGTGCAGATAAATCCCAAAGTAATATCTTCTTCTGTTTTATACACATAAAGTCTCCTCACCTTCAGGTTCCCTAGCTGCATGGTTCCCTTTTTATAGTGTAGTTTCAGGACTGTCAGCACAGTGAAGATGCAAATGAGGTGTGAACTCATTAAACTTACTGAATCCCAAATATGTGGCTCCGTGTATCAGATGTAAACATAGTGCAGTCACTCCCTCTGTGTTTGTTGCTAATGGATTGCAACTGTGAATGATTACTGCTAGGAAGAAGGAAAACACAACAGCAGTTCAGACTCCCTTACCTCCAGTGGGTGTGTCAGCCAGGTTAGATTTAGAAAGTGTAGAAATAATTGTATCAAGGTTTTAAATATAAGTAAGCAGTATACATTTCATAGTTTCTGTTCAGTAACATTAAACCTCCCTTTCATTTATTGACAACTGTATATTATTGCCATTTAACAACCTCACACATTTTAAAGACAATGATACAGAATGCCTTATGACCACATGTGTCAGACTACTGGGCAGATAAGACTAGAATGAACAACAAACACAGAGAGATAAGACAGAACTACATTTATGCAAGCACTAGTCATAAATGGTTGTGTGATCACTCACTGCACTAAATCTGAAATTAATATCTGTACAAAATACTGTTGTATGTTTTGTTAGTACTGTGGATGATGTTGCAGTAGGTTACATGCACAATGATTTTAATTCTCTGTTGCAAAGCTGTTTGTGTGGCAAAGATGGATAACACACCCTTACTGTATTTTGAATGTTCATTGGAGGGAGAGTTCAAATACAGAGCTGTGTAAAATACTTCATGTGTACCAACATAAAGTTTGTAGTGCTGCTTAATAGATTTCTTTTCATTTCACATAATTTTCCTTTTTTTAATGACAGTATTTGCTCAGTGTTTGGCTTAGTATAAACAAGGGAAATAGAGAAACACAATGAATGTTAGGTTTAGCTGTGCTTATGTCATTTGCATGATGCTTTGCAGTGAGCAAACCTGGACTAGTGGCCCACACAGGAAGCAGACATAACATCTGTAGACAGGATGTAGACAGTGTAAAAATCAAAAAGTATACATTGTTGTAGTTTTTACTTTCCATCATTCAGCACAGCTAAGCAACATTGCAAGCAGTTAGCAAGCTTCCCCAGCACCTGCAACCATTAAACACTTGCAGACGGGATGCAGTCAATAATTTCAAAAAGGCTACATTCTGTTGATTCTGCTGAGCACCATTCAAACATGTTAAGTGGTGTATGCAGCAGTTAACAAAAAGAACTTAAGAATGAATAGGAAATTATCCATCTGTTATATAACCAGTTCTGTGGCAGCAGGTGTAAGTGTAGGGCTGTAATACAGTAAGTGCAACATATTTTTTTACTTTTGTGACAGTCCAGGTTATAGTAAGGAAGAGTAAATATAGAAGTGCTATTTAAATATTTCTGTGGCGACAGGTGTAAGTGGAGGGCTGCCATGCATGTGGTCCTGGGTTCTAATACAGGAAATTCCAGACATTTTTACTGTTGTTCCATTTCACATTATATTAAATAATCACTTATAACACTTTAGATATAATTATAAATAGCGCAGATGATATGAGTTATATGTATGAGGGGATACGACAGATGTATGACTGATGGTATACTGTCTACTATGTATCTGTAAGTATAATTCTGCTATCTGGACTTGGATAACCTTCATACTTAAACAAGACACACATGCAAATGAATCTATATACAAGGACCTTGTCAGGTCACACACATATATGGCTAACACCTCAATCAGTCATCTGTATTTCTGAATTATGCATGACTATGTCTGAGAAGCACTTCTTCTGTGGCAAAGATGAAACATCACTGCTGGGGAAGAAAGTGTTTTGTCCCTTATGCATAGGTGTTAATCCCACACTGTAAAAATCAATTTTTGCAGTGTATAAAGCCAAACAAACATGTGTCAGGTCAGGACATTCATGCCTAATGTGCATGTCAGCAATGATAAATCACCTAACAGTTACAGCAGCAGACACCCCTCAAACTAATGTCAAGTGACAGATTAACCTTCCAGTTTCAAAAATTGCTTTTCTCCATGCTTGGCACTGTTGCTCTCCATTTAACATCATGCAAATGTGGCTGGCATAATTTCTTGTGTTTGTGCACTACCAGTGTACATGATAACAGGAACTGATGGAAAATCATTATTTGGTATGGCCTATTGCCTTGGTCTGCTGCTAGTGGGGAAGGTGCCATATTTCGGGTGCAGAGGGGAGGTGTTCAGGAAATCAGAATATTTATTGGACTCCTGGTAAAGCACCACAGACAAAGACTTCTGCAAGGGTGACTATGTTAGCTCCCAGTCAAGTCTGAGGCTTGGAATAGTCTGACCAAGGCTGGATCCAAAGTGACTGGCATCCCATAGAATGGAGAATAGTGTAGATGCCATATCAATGACCTAAAAAGGCTGAAGAGGGATATACTCCACCAGTAGTTGGATGAGTTTCAAACTAGCAACATCCCACATTTGTGCAAGTATATTAACAAAGAGAATTTATTATGCACAGAAAACTAAATATAGGCAGGACTGGTCTGCATAATGTTCTTCTTTCCTTTTCCTTTCCTTTCCTTTCCTTTCATTTCCTTTCTTTTCTTTTCTTTTCTTTTCCCAGTTAATCCTGAAATTGTGGTGAATATCAAACACAGATCCCCTGAATCTGGATAAAGTAACCAATGATAAAAGTATAATATTCCAAAAAAGCCAACAACTCGTTGGAATGCACACAGCAAAACAACACTTTAATACAAAATAGTAAAATATAAAACATGTGAGCGCTTTCACAGAGTCCTCTCTGCTTCCTCAGACATACTACAGTAACTGCTGCTCTTGTTTAAATAATGATACATCTAGGCCATATCCAATCAGTTAACAGCATCTTGATTGAATTAATAAAAGTTAAAGGCATACACTATACAAACACTATATAAACAATCATATAAATAGTGAACTAAAATATATGTAAAAAAACTGTAAAAACATGCTCTATAAAATTAGATAGTGGTAAAACTGTAAAATATATGTACAAATATTAGAAGATGTGACCAGACATAATAATCAATGTTTCAAAGCCCTGTTCCTAAGAAAAGGTTTCAGTGAAGCCTTACTATTTAGTCCAGGTGGTCTGTCAGCCTGAAGCCTAATTATCCATTCTTGTTCTGAGGCTTCGGTCTTGTTGTTCATGTTCCCACCTCTTTTATTATCTTGTATGATATGTAACACTAGAAACTTGAAGGTGTGTGTGGCTCTCTCCTTTACAACATACATCGCTAATGCACTTGTCTCTTTTTTTTTAATGTCCCTTACATGTTCTAGGACTCTATCTTTGAGTAGCCGAAACCAGAAGAAGATGAGCTGCTTAAAGAGATTAATATACTGCATAATGACATTTTTGACACATTTTCTAGTGAAATAATAGCTGACAAGATTGATCAGCTACATGAACATATTAGCCAATATGAGAAACGTCTCTCTGGCGCTAAAACTAAAAAAATGTATTGAGATTTACATGATTTTGGACTGGGCAATGTGTTCTCCTGAACAGAGAGAGGAGTACACAGGAAACACCTTGACAACAACCAGGACGTGGGCATGACTACACCAGCAGTGAGCAGAGAGGAACAGCAGTTACAAGCACGCTGTATATAGATGCTGAAAACTCCATTTTCAATTACCTACAGCCCAGTAAATCATCTTGAGATGCTGCAACTAAAGCATACACACACACACACACACACACACACACATATATATGTGTGTATGCATATATATATATATATATATATATATATATATATATATATATATATATATATATATATATATACATGCCATGCACACCAATCAGCTAGCCTGTAGTGATAATAATGTCACATACAGGCATAGCAGTGTCCCTCCTACCATCTCCAGCAGATGTTGCAGTCTCAGGACAGTGTGCTTGATTACCCTCATAGATTGCTAACATGTCAATAATTGTACAAGTGTGTTTGTACAAAACCATCTATGATCACTTAGAATCACATATGTTGTGTCAGAGACATGGGATTACTGGTGGTATTATTCTGATATTGTTCATGATCGTACATGCTTCTTCTACTGTTGTCCATGAGCCTGTGACTTCATCACACTTGTTATAGACCTAATATAACATTACACTCATATTCAGACAAATCAATTTGCACAGGTTCATAATATGCACCCAACCCTAATTGTATATAACATCCCTGATAGATGTCCACTCCATTGTTCATGCCATGATGCTTATATCTTCTCCATTGTTTTGTCACCTTGTCCTTGTTATGTCACCTTGTCTGACAATCATATAATATACATTTTCACTGTGCAGTCCATACTATACCATATCAATATGTGATTAATGTTCCTGCTACAACTGTCTTCCATTTAAATGACCACATCTGCTGTACATTATAATGTTTCACCTGTCCTCTTTCCCTATGTTCATTACTATAATTCATCTGTGTGTCCCTATTCAATACACATACTTTTTCTGACTGTTTATTTTTAAATGGCAGGCCATGTACCCTTACAGGATATTTAAAACATTTTTTTACAGAATGCCTTAATGGGATTCCACAATACTCTGCACTATATACGCTGTACTGCACTGTGTTTGAACCATATACATTGCTATATGATAAACCCTGGTAATCACTGTGGCATTCTGCACAATCTCACTAACCTAGTTTGATGTTGGCTAAACAGGTTTGTTGTTGGTGTTGCTTTATAGAGTTTCCTAGCCAGCAACACTTTTGCCAGCTGTGAAACTGCACTTGTTTATAATTAAATGTGGAGCAGGGCATGAATATTTAATCACTGCTGCTGCTCACCACGCAAACATATAAACTTGTAGGCTTTGTATGAAGCCAATTTGGAATTTATTGAATCCTACCAACAGTAATGCTTATTCAATATGTTTAAATATCACTCTTTCTTATTATATTCTGTCACTTATCTTTATTTTAGATATTTTTAATAATCTTTTCCCCCATTTATACATTCTTTCTCCCTTTTCAATTTACTCATCATACACCATGTTTTCTTGAATCTTTCTTTCATTATTATACTTATTAATGACTTATTTTCCTCTTTTAGTCATGTTAATACTTTATATGCATTCAATGAAGCTAAACAACTGGATTTACCACATCAAGCCCTCCTTTTTATTTTACATATAACACACCTCTTTTCAATGGATTTAGTCTAGATCCCCATAGAAATGGAAACATTACTTCCTTTTCATATTTTACAGGAATCATGAACACATTTGTCAACTATGCAATGTTTCCAATAATGCATAGTTTATTAAGTACACTTTCTTAATATATTACAATGTATATGTTTTCCAAAATAAATATATATTCTTTAGGTTTTATATGATATCTTCCCATTGCTGCATCCTGTCTCCTTACCAAATTGTATACCTAATATTTCTATTGCTTCCATATTCAACTTAACACTTTCTATTTTACTTATTATCTCTATACCTTTACTTTACTTTTACTTTTATTCCTATTTATATTTATGCCTATAGCTCCCAAATATTGATCAAATTGCTTAATAGCTACTTCCATCCATTCTTTGTTCTTTGTCATTAAAACAATATCACCCACATAAGAGAACATAATTAGTACTTTAATGCCTTATATAGGCCCATATTATGCTATTTTAATGATGTATGTATCTTACTAACCACTGCATTCATAACCAATGCAAATAAAATAAAATTTGTTGGACACCCGTGTCTTATACTAATTTTTATATCTATATCCTTACTTAACCAACAATTCACTACAACTTTTCTTTCTTTTTTTTTCTTTCTCTGAAACAAAAATGTTTACTATCTTTTCACTTATATTCTTTCATTATGTCCCATAAAACGTCTGTATATTATTGCCATTTAACAACCTCACACATTTTAAAGACAATGATACAGAATGCCTTATGACCACATGTGTCAGACTACTGGGCAGATAAGACTAGAATGAACAACAAACACAGAGAGATAAGACAGAACTACATTTATGCAAGCACTAGTCATAAATGGTTGTGTGATCACTCACTGCACTAAATCTGAAATTAATATCTGTACAAAATACTGTTGTATGTTTTGTTAGTACTGTGGATGATGTTGCAGTAGGTTACATGCACAATGATTTTAATTCTCTGTTGCAAAGCTGTTTGTGTGGCAAAGATGGATAACACACCCTTACTGTATTTTGAATGTTCATTGAGGGAGAGTTCAAATACAGAGCTGTGTAAAATACTTCATGTGTACCAACATAAAGTTTGTAGTGCTGCTTAATAGATTTCTTTTCATTTCACATAATTTTCCTTTTTTTAATGACAGTATTTGCTCAGTGTTTGGCTTAGTATAAACAAGGGAAATAGAGAAACACAATGAATGTTAGGTTTAGCTGTGCTTATGTCATTTGCATGATGCTTTGCAGTGAGCAAACCTGGACTAGTGGCCCACACAGGAAGCAGACATAACATCTGTAGACAGGATGTAGACAGTGTAAAAATCAAAAAGTATACATTGTTGTAGTTTTTACTTTCCATCATTCAGCACAGCTAAGCAACATTGCAAGCAGTTAGCAAGCTTCCCCAGCACCTGCAACAATTAAACACTTGCAGACGGGATGCAGTCAATAATTTCAAAAAGGCTACATTCTGTTGATTCTGCTGAGCACCATTCAAACATGTTAAGTGGTGTATGCAGCAGTTAACAAAAAGAACTTAAGAATGAATAGGAAATTATCCATCTGTTATATAACCAGTTCTGTGGCAGCAGGTGTAAGTGTAGGGCTGTAATACAGTAAGTGCAACATATTTTTTTACTTTTGTGACAGTCCAGGTTATAGTAAGGAAGAGTAAATATAGAAGTGCTATTTAAATATTTCTGTGGCGACAGGTGTAAGTGGAGGGCTGCCATGCATGTGGTCCTGGGTTCTAATACAGGAAATTCCAGACATTTTTACTGTTGTTCCATTTCACATTATATTAAATAATCACTTATAACACTTTAGATATAATTATAAATAGCGCAGATGATATGAGTTATATGTATGAGGATACAGATGTATGACTGATGGTATACTGTCTACTATGTATCTGTAAGTATAATTCTGCTATCTGGACTTGGATAACCTTCATACTTAAACAAGACACACATGCAAATGAATCTATATACAAGGACCTTGTCAGGTCACACACATATATGGCTAACACCTCAATCAGTCATCTGTATTTCTGAATTATTCATGACTATGTCTGAGAAGCACTTCTTCTGTGGCAAAGATGAAACATCACTGCTGGGGAAGAAAGTGTTTTGTCCCTTATGCATAGGTGTTAATCCCACACTGTAAAAATCAATTTTTGCAGTGTATAAAGCCAAACAAACATGTGTCAGGTCAGGACATTCATGCCTAATGTGCATGTCAGCAATGATAAATCACCTAACAGTTACAGCAGCAGACACCCCTCAAACTAATGTCAAGTGACAGATTAACCTTCCAGTTTCAAAAATTGCTTTTCTCCATGCTTGGCACTGTTGCTCTCCATTTAACATCATGCAAATGTGGCTGGCATAATTTCTTGTGTTTGTGCACTACCAGTGTACATGATAACAGGAACTGATGGAAAATCATTATTTGGTATGGCCTATTGCCTTGGTCTGCTGCTAGTGGGGAAGGTGCCATATTTCGGGTGCAGAGGGGAGGTGTTCAGGAAATCAGAATATTTATTGGACTCCTGGTAAAGCACCACAGACAAAGACTTCTGCAAGGGTGACTATGTTAGCTCCCAGTCAAGTCTGAGGCTTGGAATAGTCTGACCAAGGCTGGATCCAAAGTGACTGGCATCCCATAGAATGGAGAATAGTGTAGATGCCATATCAATGACCTAAAAAGGCTGAAGAGGGATATACTCCACCAGTAGTTGGATGAGTTTCAAACTAGCAACATCCCACATTTGTGCAAGTATATTAACAAAGAGAATTTATTATGCACAGAAAACTAAATATAGGCAGGACTGGTCTGCATAATGTTCTTCTTTCCTTTTCCTTTCCTTTCCTTTCCTTTCATTTCCTTTCTTTTCTTTTCTTTACTTTTCCCAGTTAATCCTGAAATTGTGGTGAATATCAAACACAGATCCCCTGAATCTGGATAAAGTAACCAATGATAAAAGTATAATATTCCAAAAAAGCCAACAACTCGTTGGAATGCACACAGCAAAACAACACTTTAATACAAAATAGTAAAAATATAAAACATGTGAGCGCTTTCACAGAGTCCTCTCTGCTTCCTCAGACATACTACAGTAACTGCTGCTCTTGTTTAAATAATGATACATCTAGGCCATATCCAATCAGTTAACAGCATCTTGATTGAATTAATAAAAGTTAAAGGCATACACTATACAAACACTATATAAACAATCATATAAATAGTGAACTAAAAATATATGTAAAAAAACTGTAAAAACATGCTCTATAAAATTAGATAGTGGTAAAACTGTAAAATATATGTACAAATATTAGAAGATGTGACCAGACATAATAATCAATGTTTCAAAGCCCTGTTCCTAAGAAAAGGTTTCAGTGAAGCCTTACTATTTAGTCCAGGTGGTCTGTCAGCCTGAAGCCTAATTATCCATTCTTGTTCTGAGGCTTCGGTCTTGTTGTTCATGTTCCCACCTCTTTTATTATCTTGTATGATATGTAACACTAGAAACTTGAAGGTGTGTGTGGCTCTCTCCTTTACAACATACATCGCTAATGCACTTGTCTCTTTTTTTTTAATGTCCCTTACATGTTCTAGGACTCTATCTTTGAGTAGCCGAAACCAGAAGAAGATGAGCTGCTTAAAGAGATTAATATACTGCATAATGACATTTTTGACACATTTTCTAGTGAAATAATAGCTGACAAGATTGATCAGCTACATGAACATATTAGCCAATATGAGAAACGTCTCTCTGGCGCTAAAACTAAAAAAATGTATTGAGATTTACATGATTTTGGACTGGGCAATGTGTTCTCCTGAACAGAGAGAGGAGTACACAGGAAACACCTTGACAACAACCAGGACGTGGGCATGACTACACCAGCAGTGAGCAGAGAGGAACAGCAGTTACAAGCACGCTGTATATAGATGCTGAAAACTCCATTTTCAATTACCTACAGCCCAGTAAATCATCTTGAGATGCTGCAACTAAAGCATACACACACACACACACACACACACACACACATATATATGTGTGTATGCATATATATATATATATATATATATATATATATATATATATACATGCCATGCACACCAATCAGCTAGCCTGTAGTGATAATAATGTCACATACAGGCATAGCAGTGTCCCTCCTACCATCTCCAGCAGATGTTGCAGTCTCAGGACAGTGTGCTTGATTACCCTCATAGATTGCTAACATGTCAATAATTGTACAAGTGTGTTTGTACAAAACCATCTATGATCACTTAGAATCACATATGTTGTGTCAGAGACATGGGATTACTGGTGGTATTATTCTGATATTGTTCATGATCGTACATGCTTCTTCTACTGTTGTCCATGAGCCTGTGACTTCATCACACTTGTTATAGACCTAATATAACATTACACTCATATTCAGACAAATCAATTTGCACAGGTTCATAATATGCACCCAACCCTAATTGTATATAACATCCCTGATAGATGTCCACTCCATTGTTCATGCCATGATGCTTATATCTTCTCCATTGTTTTGTCACCTTGTCCTTGTTATGTCACCTTGTCTGACAATCATATAATATACATTTTCACTGTGCAGTCCATACTATACCATATCAATATGTGATTAATGTTCCTGCTACAACTGTCTTCCATTTAAATGACCACATCTGCTGTACATTATAATGTTTCACCTGTCCTCTTTCCCTATGTTCATTACTATAATTCATCTGTGTGTCCCTATTCAATACACATACTTTTTCTGACTGTTTATTTTAAATGGCAGGCCATGTACCCTTACAGGATATTTAAAACATTTTTTACAGAATGCCTTAATGGGATTCCACAATACTCTGCACTATATACGCTGTACTGCACTGTGTTTGAACCATATACATTGCTATATGATAAACCCTGGTAATCACTGTGGCATTCTGCACAATCTCACTAACCTAGTTTGATGTTGGCTAAACAGGTTTGTTGTTGGTGTTGCTTTATAGAGTTTCCTAGCCAGCAACACTTTTGCCAGCTGTGAAACTGCACTTGTTTATAATTAAATGTGGAGCAGGGCATGAATATTTAATCACTGCTGCTGCTCACCACGCAAACATATAAACTTGTAGGCTTTGTATGAAGCCAATTTGGAATTTATTGAATCCTACCAACAGTAATGCTTATTCAATATGTTTAAATATCACTCTTTCTTATTATATTCTGTCACTTATCTTTATTTTAGATATTTTTAATAATCTTTTCCCCATTTATACATTCTTTCTCCCTTTTCAATTTACTCATCATACACCATGTTTTCTTGAATCTTTCTTTCATTATTATACTTATTAATGACTTATTTTCCTCTTTTAGTCATGTTAATACTTTATATGCATTCAATGAAGCTAAACAACTGGATTTACCACATCAAGCCCTCCTTTTTATTTTACATATAACACACCTCTTTTCAATGGATTTAGTCTAGATCCCCATAGAAATGGAAACATTACTTCCTTTTCATATTTTACAGGAATCATGAACACATTTGTCAACTATGCAATGTTTCCAATAATGCATAGTTTATTAAGTACACTTTCTTAATATATTACAATGTATATGTTTTCCAAAATAAATATATATTCTTTAGGTTTTATATGATATCTTCCCATTGCTGCATCCTGTCTCCTTACCAAATTGTATACCTAATATTTCTATTGCTTCCATATTCAACTTAACACTTTCTATTTTACTTATTATCTCTATACCTTTACTTTACTTTTACTTTTATTCCTATTTATATTTATGCCTATAGCTCCCAAATATTGATCAAATTGCTTAATAGCTACTTCCATCCATTCTTTGTTCTTTGTCATTAAAACAATATCACCCACATAAGAGAACATAATTAGTACTTTAATGCCTTATATAGGCCCATATTATGCTATTTTAATGATGTATGTATCTTACTAACCACTGCATTCATAACCAATGCAAATAAAATAAAATTTGTTGGACACCCGTGTCTTATACTAATTTTTATATCTATATCCTTACTTAACCAACAATTCACTACAACTTTTCTTTCTTTTTTTTTCTTTCTCTGAAACAAAAATGTTTACTATCTTTTCACTTATATTCTTTCATTATGTCCCATAAAACGTCATGTTGCATCCCATCAAAACTTAGATCACCTGCCATGATTTTATTTTCTCTTTTCCTATTCAAGATACAATCTACTATTTTCTCTTAGTATCATCAATAACTCAACTTCCTTTTCAAATTTTCCCAAATATAGTTTCTTCCAATATTTTATTTAACTTAATCTCCAAACTGCTTTCTTATTGTTTTCATAAAATGCTTACAATCTGAGGTATTTAAAATTATAATTTTTTTATATCCTCTTTTTCCTATTTTTCCATATAAATTTCATAGCTCCAACACATATTTCTTCTTGTCCTGAACCTTTCTCTAACCATTCATTTAAAACCTCCATGAGATACTTCTTCTGCCAACCTAGCATGTCTTTATACATATACTATTCTATCCCAGCTAATCCTGTTGTTAATTCCATTTGCTGATGATTTTTTATTCACTTTCTCCATTGTTATTTCTTTCTCTCAATCTTCATTATCCTGTTTTGATATATATTTTTTTACTTTCCACTTTTTCTTTCGATTTTATTGTCTTTAAATGTATTTTCTATGCATTATTTTATTTCTTGTTGAGTTTTAACATTTTCTTCTCTCTCGTTCATTATTTCTATTATTATTATTCTGTTGTTATTCACATGCTTTCTTTTATTATCCTATTTAAATAAGATGCCACTTCTTCCTTTTCCCTTTTAAAAATATCTTTGTTTAAACAACATCCTGTTAATCTCTTAATTCATTTCATATATTTCCTTCTCCCTCTTACAAAAATCTTTCTTATTTTTTACTAAATCTCTAAATCATAATTGTGTACTTCCTTATATTTGTTCTTCTCTTCCTCTTTTCTTTATAAATTTCACCATTTCAAAATACATTTCTTATATTTCTCTTAAAAATGTATCCCCAAGACATTTAGTTGTTATAAAATTTTCTTATACCTACATATTTCTGTAATTGCCTAAGACTTTCTATGCCTTCCTTATCTTAATCTTTTTCATTAAATCTTTTAATATTTTGCCTATTTTACATATCCCTTTGCCAAATTATCCCAAAATCTTTTATACATTAGTGTATAGCTGTCATAATTTGTGAAATCATAAAGTAATCCATCTCAGTTCTAAGTTTATTCCTTCTGTAAGTCCACTGTTTGATGCCTCATATATATAACTTTCCACTCTTAATTATTTCTGACATTATTTTAACATCACAACTTCTTTTTTTTCTTTTTCTTAAGTCATAATTAAAATCCCCCACTAATATTAGATCCATATTCACAATTACATAGTCTAAGATTTTTTAAACATCCCTTCTCTTTCTTTCTTCATCACATATGTATAAACTGCTATGATTCTATAAGCCTGCTTTTTCTATCTCACATCTACAACTGCACCCCTATCTAATATTATCAAGGAAACACCCAAAATGTCTATTGAGTTTTTACATAATATACCTATACTGAACATAGGTTCATAGGTTCATAGGTTGATACTAGGCTATCTGCCCTAGGGCATTTATAAGCCGAGCCAGATTGTGTTTGGCTTTCGCCACCCTTTTAGATTAGTTGACTGTGTCTCTGTATAGTAGGTCACAGAAGATAGCCCTTTTGAGGTTAGTTTACTCTGCCTCTGTCTAGTAGGGACACAGAAGAGATCCCAGGGGTAAACCTATGATCTCCCATCCACAAATCAAGATTTCTCTTGAAGAGGGTCATTGAGGGACTCTGCCTAACATGGATTGGGATTTTGTTCCAGAGTGAGGGGACCCTCTGGGATATGAATCTGTCCCTCCAGCGTGTCCTATTTATTTCTGTGCTGAGGTTTAAGTCCCTGGAGCATGTAGCTCTAAGGGATTTGGATTTCCTCAGGTGGAGCATGTCCATTAATTCTGGGTTGGACATGGCTTTATACGTCAGGCACAGATTGCCTCTGAGTAGGCGGTAAGCAACTGAGTAGAGCTGGAGTTCCTTTAGCCTAACTGCGTAGGGCATCTGTTTGAGTCCCTTGATCCTCTTGGTGAGGTAATTTTGGGGTCTTTCCAGTTGCTGCAGGTGTCGGGTAAGGTACATCCCAAATGGGGCATTGTATTCAGTTATGAGCCTGATGAGTGATGAGTAGATGGGCACAATGACCTCTCTTGATCTATATGTGAACCCTTTCATGATAAGGTGGGCTATATAGAAGGTCTTTCTAACCACTTTGGCAATGTGATTGTCAAAGGAGAGATTGCTATCTACTTGGGTCCCCAAATCCCTAATTACTTCTTCCATACATTATGGATTACCACCTATGTGGTAGATTGTGGGCACTTTGTTTTTCCCAAAGGGGATGACTATGCACTTTTTGGCAGTTAGCTTTAGGCCATGGCTCTGGCACCAGTTATCCGTCTCTGTGAGACCCTTTTGGAGGATGCTTGTGTCAGTCGGCGAGTCGATTATTGGCACCCAGTTTGCAGTCATCTGCGAACTTGGTCAGCCATAGTCGCCCCATGTTAGCCTGTGCCTCAGAGAAATATATACCGAACAAGAGAGGTCCCAGGACTGAGCCTTGTGGGACGCTACTTGTAACTGGTTTAGAGTCTGGCGTGGCACCTGCAATTCTGACCATGTGGGTTCTATCCCTGAGCCAGTTTGCAACCCATCTTGTGACATAGGAGTTGATATTTAAGCTGGTGAGCTTATCTATGATGCCCGAGTGGGGTATTGTGCCGAAGGCTTTTGCGAGGTCCAGGTAGGCTGTGTGGACTACCTTCCATTCATCTATGGCCTTGGTGACTGTTTCAAAGAAGTTGAACAGGTTCAAGAGGCAAGATCTGCCCTTAACAAAGCTGAATTGGGTAGGATCCAGTGTTTGGAGATTCCCAATGTCTTTGTTTATGAGTTTCATGATGATACACTCCATAGCTTTGCAGACCAGGGTAGTCAGGCTTATAGGGCGATAGTTTCCGGGGTCCGTTATGGCACCACCTTTGTGGAGTGGGACCACTGTTGCTGTACACCATTCCTTGGGTACATATCCTGTAGTAAGGCTGAGATTGAACAGTGACTTTATGTGAGGGTTCAGTTCTTCTTGGAGTTCGTGTAAGACGCAGCCCGGGACACCGTCCGGTCCCATTGATGCTGTGTTTTTTGCTTTGGAGAGGGCAGCTCTCACCTGTGCATCTGTGATGTCAGGGAGGCTACACTCTGCTGGGATAGACATTTGCTCTTTTGGGGGGAAAGGGGCGGAGAAGTTTGCACTGAACCTGTCTGCCAGGATGTTGGCAATGTCTGTGGGTTCAGTGTATTTTTTGTCATTTTGAACTAACTCAGAGCATATCTGGGAGTTGCCACCCAGGTACCTGACATAACTAAAGAAGGCCTTGTGATTATCTTTAGCATCTTGTGCAATTTTTCTTTTGAAGCTGGCCTTAGATGATTTTATGAGGGATCATAGTTTCTTGCTAGTTATGATCAGAGATGCCTTCCCTTTTTTGGGATTTTGCTCTATCATGTAGTAGCTTCCTCCTTCTGTTGTATAGCTTATTTATGGCTGGAGTCCACCAGACAGGTCTCCTGCCTTTGGAGGAAAGAGTCTTGGTTTTATTTGGGATAGCATGATCCATGCATTCCTGTAGGTGTCCATAGAAAACGTTTGTAAAGGATTCTGCAGTTTGGGCCGTATTTTCCACTGGCCCGGGGGCTTTGAAGGATTCCACCTCAGTTTTGAGAAGTTTGCTTTTGAGACGTTCTTCACCGTGGTTTCCTTGGCTGGGGGTGGGGACGGGATATGGATGTCCAGTGAGATTAATTTATGGTCAGATCTTACCAATGAGGGGTATACCTCTGGTAGCAACATAGAGTCCCCATGTTGGTGATGATCAGGTCCAATAAGTTTTCCCCTCTTGTGGGAGTGGTGACCAGTTGTTCCATAGCATTTGAGCTTATAAATTCTAGGAACCATTGGGAAGGGAGTTGGGGCTTGAGTAGTGCTCCCAGTCTATGTTTGGGTAGTTGAAGTCACCCAATATAATGGTGTTTGGAAAGACCTTCATATTCTCCAGTGTTCTCAGGAAAGCCAAGTAGGGTTCCTGAGTTTAGGAGGGTGGTCTGTAGCAGGCTACACACTGAAAGGCAGTTTTGCCCACTGTTAGTTGCACATGGATGGTCTCCGATGCTTCATGCAGTGCCACTAACCTGGAGGTGTGGGTATCTTTGATGAATATGGATACTTCCCCTCCTTTTGTGGTTCGGTCTGAGTTTTGGGGCCGAAAAGCATGGTATGAGGTATAACCTGGTAGTGCTGGGGTGCTCTCGGGAGCCTTGAACCAGGTTTCTGTTACTGCACAGATATCGATATTCTCCATACTGAGGAGAGCCTTGAGTGCATGCATCTTGAGGTTTAGACTTCTAGCATTGAGCAGCATTACCCTTAGTTTCTTTTTCTTTGTGTTGTCTATGGAGGTGGGTTTGTCTTTTGAGCCTTGCCTAAAAAAGGCACTATGGGGGTGGCAAGAGCCTTAGCCAGTATTTGAAAGCCCAGGGTTGACAGGTGTAAGCCGTCCCTAGCGAAGCAATGTGGCTTGTCGAGCATGTCATCGCAGGCTGACAGACACTGGATCCCCTTTGAATGACACCAATACTTTAGCCAATTGTTAAAATTGATCATTTTGTCTTTATACTGTGGCATCATTCTTGGTGAGGGTAAGATGCTACTCAAGGTCAAGGTCATACCGGCCTGGGCTACATGATCAGAGAGCTCCTCTATGTCTCTTTTCATGTAGTCCAGGGAGGTACGTCTCAGGTCATTCACACCAGCATGGACAATGACGGAGTCATATTTGTACTTGCTTTGGAGTGACCTGAGTGCTTGTGTTATGTGGCAGATCCTGGCACCCGACAGGGAGCTTACAGTGACCTTCTCCTTGTTCAGCCTGGTGAGTGGGACGTCAGTGTGTCTGACAATAGAGTCACCTATTACAAGTGTATTAGGTGTGTTGTTTAGCCTTAAGGGCTGTGACTGTGTGGCACACTGACTTTGTGAACTATGTAATATGTGGGTATTGTTGTGGGGTAGCGGTTGCTTGGATGTCTGCTTTGGAGGTCTCTGCTGCTTGGGCAGATTTTTATTTAGAGCCTCTGAGTATGTTTTTGTGTGTTTATGTGTTTGGTTTTCTGTTGCGATAAGTCTATGTGAGACTGGATTTGTGGTGTGTGTGGTTACCTTCTCCTCCTGACTGACTGCGCCAGTATTGGGTTGAGAGAGCTCAGCCTCCAGGTTGGCTATATAGTTGCATCTCTCACATATATTTGAGCTTGTTGGGAGGAGTAGAGGGTGGTCTGTGTACATAAGGCAGTTGTAACATTGCCTCAAGATTCCCAGATTCACCAGCTGGACTGGAGAGTAAACCCAAAACTGACTTTTGGACATGCCAGGATAGTATAAGGAATTACTTTTTGACTGATCAAAAAGGAACAATAGGGGGTCAAGTACTTAAAGGGAGTATAAGAGGGTGTAGTGCTTTAATTTATTAGTGCTTACTTATAAGATTACTTATACGAGCAACTGCAGGACTTTAGAATGAAAATCGAGTGCTTACTTTGAGATTTAGAACAGTTCTAAGGGAAAAAGTGAAGAGCAGACTTTGTGGAGCCGGGAATAGTTTAAACCCATTTAAGTGGCACTGCCCAATGCTGCGCTATGCGCAAAATCGTGCAAAACCGCACAAATGCGGGTTCTAAAGCAGGGAAACTGAAAGAGATAGGAATTGACCCAGAGCAGCCAATAAGCTACTAGATTCAGGGCTGAGACCACTCCTCCAGGGACAGATAGGCTGCTCAAAGCTCCCCACACTCACTGGTGAACAGAGAAGCTTCCTCCTATCCAGGAAAGGATATGGGCAACACAGGAAACTATACCACAGTCCGGAATTCAGCAAAATCTGAAATCTGGACTAATCTAGTTCAGCAAAGGCGGAAAAAGAGAATTTTTTTTTTTTCAGGAAACAGCAGAAAAACACACAGAAAACACTGTAAATGCTATAAACAGGCTAGCTTTTCTTATATTCCAAATAAATTTACCTCCCCATAACTCTTTTACTTGTGATCTTTTCTGTTCTATTAAAATTCTTGTAGCTTTAAGTATAATAATATCCATACCAAATGTCACACACCATTCCAATACACCTAATCTTATTTTTATATACTTTATACTTTTTCACATTCATCACTAAAATTCTCAGCTCATATTATATTAATCTCGTTTCCCTGTCTTTTACCCATTGCCTTTTTACTTCTTTCATAGCTAAGCTTTTAAATTTCCTCTTCCTATATTTGCCCTTTTCCCAGTAGAACATTTCCTTCACTTAATCACTTTCCAACTAAATTCTTCATTTTTTTGTTCTACCATTTCCCTATACCCTTCTTTTTCTATCTTTTTATCTTTTATTTCTCATCCTTCTACTGACTCATTATTATCTATCATTTCCTGCCCTTCTCTTTTTTTTCCTTGATCTCTTTCTATTTTTCCTCTTGTTCTCTCTCTCTCTCTCTTTCATTCATTCTCATGCTTTCTATCCACTTTCTCCTTATATTCTTCTGTATTATCCTTGCAATCTACCCATAAGTGACCTGATGTTTCACATTTAAAACATTTCAATTCACATTGTTTTGCATCATGCCTCATTTTGCCACACATATAATTTTTTTTGTACCAATTATTAATTCAATTAGCATTTTTTTCCACAAAAAAGAAAACATTTTTGTTGTCCCCAATATTTCACAGTGTCTTTGTTTCTGTCTACATTTATCATACTTGGAATATGTCATATTCCTTTACTTTCCATTTTTAATACAACACCACACTCTCAACCCCTAGTCCATAAATTTCTATTATCATAATTTTTGCAATATCTGCAACATCTTTACATACAGTCCTTAAACAGTCTTTTAGTTATTCTTTTTCTACTTAAGTTTGAATTCTATCTATTGAATACTTGCAAATCATATATGTTCCATGGATTACTGTTTTTCTTTAACTCATATTGTTCCAAACATTTCTCCATATATTGTCCTGATTCAAATATACTGTCACCAAAAGTATCTTTATTAATATGAATGAATGCTCTTACCTCTTTTGGTGAAATACCTAATGGTGCTATTATGTTATTCCAAATGTCATACCTGTCCATCTTTTTTTTCTTTACAGCTTATACTTACTATATCTTTCATTTTACTTAATTCTTTCTTCTTTTCTTCTCTTCTTTCTCCCTTTCTCCCTGTTTCACCATCTCTGCATATGACTTCTTCTTCTCTCTTATCATTTCTTCCACTTTTTCTTGAACAATTCTCTCTATAATACCTCACCATGAAATCTCCTTCTCATTTTCCAGCTCATTTTGGATAATTAATTCCTGATAATAAATAATCTGCATCCCTCCCATTTTGGAGGGTTGTAATGATACATCCTTTCTGTGTCTCATTAACCACTTGAATAACTGCTCCTATAAAAGTACTTCTGAATCTTGTGAAGGTGCAACCACCTTCACATTACTCTGCATGTATGATTCTCATTTCTCTTTGCATATAGGAGCCTCAGGTGCCCCTGCATCATCCACTCAGTCCTTTTGTGAAGGGTCAACTGTCTTCAGACTCAACATATCCTCTACCTTCTCTTTTATCATAGTCTCCTCTCAAAAATCTACATTTAGACTTGCTGACCCTTCTAAAACATTTTGTTCACCATATCTCTTCCTGCTTCTTGAAGCTGTCTCTGCACCCAGAACAGACACAGGAAGAGCAACAACAAACAGCATCCCTGCCTGAAAAGAGTAGAGGACGTTTTCAGGTATCCAAACCACATTTCCTCTAGTCAGTATGAATACCACCTTAGTATATTGGCCTAGTAAGACTAACCTGGTCAACAAAAATGATAAATAAATGCATTATGGTTACCACAATATTTTAGTTGTTTCATTAATTATTTGTACTGTAATTAAATTAATGTACCAGAACCATTAAATGGGTTTGTGTATTATGTCTTAATGGGCCTGCACTATAAAGTGATTTTTAAAGTTTTTGTTTTTCCAGAACCCACTTCAATCCCTCTGTATATGAGTCATGCTAGATAAAGGAATTTTTTTTTACTCCATGTACATAGAATGGCAGTAGTATGGATCATAGTCTTCTTGCACAGCTTCTGCAACATATTTTTAATTTCACTTTTTTTGCTTGAATTACTCTGATTTGTTTTCAGAGTAGCTTTTACCTCTTTAGCAGTAGTTACAAATGTCCATCAAAATAAACTAGCTGAACTGCATGTTTTAAGACCTCCATTTTTCCCAGTCCTGTCAGACCCTCTCCCACATTCTTCCTGAGGTATCAAAATTATTATTGTAATCCAGAAACTGTTAACTGACCTCTCTTACTTCTACTTCAAATAATGTTTAACATATATTTAATCTACTTTGCTATTCACTAATATCTGCAGTGGGAAGATAAAGTGTTTTATGTTGAATGTTGGCAAAAATGTGATATATCTGTTTAAAAAAAAATCCTCACAATGCAGCATAGGACAAAATAATTCTGACTTTCTGTTCTTGAATTTGGGTTAATAATATTTTTCCCTTTTTGCTGAGGTGCAAGTGTCTTTGTGCATGACATTTTTCCCACCTCTTTTGCATTGGTAGCTATACCCCTGATTTGTTGCAATGCAGAATATGAACACTTCATCTAAACCAAAAGGTTCTATATTACAACCACGAAAAGTCAGTTCAGTGAATGGCTTTTACATAGAAAATGCTGTTTATCGAACTTTCTCTTGTGGGGGGGCTGCACACACCACTTCCCCCGCTAATTATATATACCAGCTTCAAGATCACACTACACTGAAGAAAAGGCAAATTTTCCAATCTTCACTGTACCACAATCACACTATAATAGTTCATTGAATGGCATTTTTGATGTAAAAATGATTTCACTCAACTGACTTTCAGTGGTTATAATATAGACCAAACCATAATCCTTGAGCATAACAAACTAATATATTTTTCGGTGCTGTGAACATTCACACTGCAAGCAGCTGGTGTAGTTGTACAATTCTTTATTGTAAGAGTGTATTTCCCTCCAAAGTTTTGTCCTGTTTGAAATATTTGCAAAAGATACGATAATGCAATATGAATTTGGTGTTCAAGAAATAGTTCCCAGCATGATTTATTTTCTTCTTTGACAGTTTAATACCTTGTCAAATGTGTACAAAACACCTGTAAACAAGACTATCCCCAGGATTTAATCCATGCAGGAATAGTGTAGCAGCTCCTGCATGAAATATGGCCACCGAGCGATCCAGTAAACAAGGCTGGGAGTGTGCACGAGCCTGCCAGCACTATTCTTGCACAGACACCACTGAATAATGCTAATTATCTCATTTGCTGGTGAAAACCATGCAAATGAGGTAAGTTACTGATTCAGTAAGCAGGCAGGAATCCATGCAAGAACAGTGTCTGGTGCAGAAATGTATTTGGCTACTAGCCGAATACATTTCTTCAAAAATCAAAATGGCGGCATGACAGCTCAAAGTAAAGCATGTATTATAATCCTTAGGCATGCCATTGGCCAAATATATGGCCACTGGCATGGAAAAGTGTTGCAAAAATTATAAAAATCAAAGTTTTTTTTTCGGCCGATTTCGGCCATTTAAGCATAGGGCAGTGGTGCGAAAATGGGATTATGCCGAAAATAAAGAAACAACTGTGAAAAGGCATTTTAAATGAAAACTGCATTTTGCCATTATACTCAATGGCACGAAAAATCAAAACAATAACAGGTAACACTGGTTGCTAAGGAGAAAGGCTGTGGTGTAGTGGTGTAACCAGGGACTAAGGCAGTGGGGTATGCAAATGAACAAATTTTACTGAATCACTAAAGGGTAGACCATTCTCTGGCTGTACCTAACCGTGTAGGAGCTATAAGGCAAAGGTGTAAGCAGGAGAAGCAGCTGACATGAAAAGGGGGTGTGTCATTCTTGGTGTAAGAACATTGGAGTTCCATGGCTCCTATTTGAGCTTAGCTAAGCACAGCTAAGAAAGGGTGTGTGTCTGAGGCTGTATTGATTTATTCCATGAAATGAAGAGCATGTTCGTGTCCAGGGGAGGGCCATTTCTACTGCAAAGTGTTTACTTTAGCTAAACGGGTTTACACAGTGTGTGCCAGGTCTAAAACAAAAACAAAAACAAAAAAAAACAGAAATAGCAGGACTGTTTGCATTTGGGCACCAGGTTTGCACGACACACCTCGGGGCTTAAAATGGGTAGAAATGAGAAGGGAAAACAAAAAATGGGAAATAGTAGAATAAAAGCAATGAAGTACAAATAAAATAGCAAGCAGGTGGAATATAGTATAGCCAACCAATCATACAGTCAGCATCTGCAGCACAACAGTATAAACTGTGCAAACACCTTTCAGTCTGTTTTTTCCTACAGACTCTGCATCACTGGTGTACACATGTGGTGGAATTTTAACCGAAAAAATATTAGGGGCTGCCATTGCTTTGATCCATCAGTATGTGCTAGAGGCTGAGGGTGGTGAGGAGGATAATGCTGACAACCACCCCAAACTGAGGATGAGAAGAGTGCTCAGACCCAGGGTAATCTACCAGGGGCTACATGACCTGGTGATAGTAGAGTGCTACAGGGTGAACAGAGACATACTGCAGCAAATCATCAAGCTGTGCCGGTCTCAACTCAGACCCAGAGCCAACAATAGGGAACCCATCCCTGTGTATACCAAGGTATGTGTAGCCTTAAGAAACCTTGCTACAGGTACTTTCCAAAGACCTAATGGTGGCATCATGGGGGTCTCACAGGTATCTGCATCCAGGGAACTCCACCAGGTCCTGGATGCCATGCAACCACGTGCCGGTGAGCACATTTACTTCCCCAATACCCGTGAGGAGGGGACCAACAATATGCATCTCTTCCACCATGTAGCAGACTACCCGGGGGTACTGGATGTGATAGACTGCACTCACATCCACATCAAAGCACCACCCAGTGAACAGGATAGGGTCTACATAAACTGCAAGGGCTTCCCCTCCATCAACTGCCAGGTCATGCGCAATGCTCAGGGCATTATCATGAATGTGTGTGCTGGCAACCCTGGAAGATATCATAACTCCCACATCTGGCATTCATCACAGCTGTACCAGGCATTTGCTAGTGGTGACATCCTATATGGCCATCTGGTGGGGAATGCTGGCTATGCACTGGAGACGTGGATGATGACACCCATCAGAAATGCACACACACCCAATCAAGAATGCCAAAATGAGACACGTGCACAAACCAAGATAATTGTACAGCACGTGTTTGGGATGCTCAAGTTATGGTTCCGCTGCCTTGACATATCTGGTGGACCCTCATAGTACTCTCCAGTCACATGTGTACACATGTTCATAGTATGTGCCATGCTACGCAATATGATCCCGTGGAAACAACTGCAGCAGGAACAGAGTGGGGAAGGGCCACACAGCCCCCCCCCACCATTGCCAAGGTCCCCACAGGCACAGAGGGACTTGGAAGAGGAACCCCCTGAGCCAGCTCCTGTAAGCAGATGGAGGCATGCCCAATATGCCCTGGCTTTGACAAAGAGGCAATGCATAGCACACACACTGACCTGGAGGGACCCAGAGACTGACACCTCTCTCTCTGACTCACATACACAGTAAAATGGATGATACACACATCACACTACCTGTAACTTGCCATGTATAGGCAGTGTACTGTTTGCATCTGACATAGGCAGCTCTCAAGCACCATCCTCATAACTGCCGCAGGCACAAGGTAAGTCAGTCTTCTTAACAATAAGAAAATGGAATAGTGTGTTCTGGTAGCATATCTGTAGCATTGCTGCAAGCATGCAAGGGAATGGGGTGGCCTACTGAGATAGCAGCAGACAACTGACAGCTATGTGGGACACCAGGAAATGTCTTCCCAATAGCGGCTTCTCCAGAGAATGCAGTAGTCCCCTAGGTGACAATTCTCACTGCAGCATAAGTGGGGGATAAAAAATTGGGGGGGGGTCATAGGTCACATGCAGGGATGTCAGTGTATGGGTCCCATACTCACCCCTCTGGCTCAGCCAGCAAGTCAGCCAGAGAAAACCATAAAGAAATGTCTGGCAAAGGCCCACAAATGGGAACAATGATGAAATACCCCCTACAGACTTACACATTGATAGCGTAGCAGGTATTGTAGTTGCAGTAAGGCTCTGAAGAGTAAGAATTCTGAAATCCAAATGTATGGCATTACAATCTGACCTGTGGACTGTATTGATATGCCTTAAGTCTCTCGGACAGGCACAATACTATGCTAAATGTAACCAAAATGTAAAGCAAATATCAGCAGTCTGTGCAAATGTGTACAGTTGACATGTGTGCCCCACTCCACACATTCCCACTGAAATGCAGTAACATGTATGATTGCAGGGAAATAGCAGCAGAGCACAGCTTGCTAGGCCTGTCCCAATACACATGAAAACATGTTGCATGTCCACAATATGCAGGGGTCAATGAGCTATGTGTATATATGGTTAAAACTGTCAGGATCTGGCCAGCACTTACTCTCAGATGTTGTGTTGTAGTAGCCTAGGTACAGTGCTGTCTTTGACAGGGCCATGTGTAGATAACTGCAGTGCTAACTATTATGCATGTCAGCTAAACCTACTTCTCTTCCACAGACATACCTGGAAGTCACAGTTGTATGTTAAATATATTACACATATAATGGACATGTCTGCACAGTAGAATGCATTCTGTAGCCACACCCATACCTCTCCAACTTCTGACAGCAAGATATCTGGACAAGGTCAGAAATAAAATTGAAACATAGGCACAGTGCTAGACATGTGTTGTAAATATTGCCCTTACATACTGAGAAAGTTGGCAGGATGAGGGGTTTGCATTAGTGGGAATTGTCTGAAGGTTATGTAGTCTGAAACAGTAATGTATGTCAAGATTTTGTAACATCAGTCTTCAATTATATGCAAATAACGTGCCATAGAAATACAAATTTATGTAGACTGGACAAAACTTCTAGGAAAATGCCTGGACAAGCTGCCAAAAAATGTACAGTTGAGAGGTATGGCCACACCAGGATACGACATCTCAGGTAAGAAAGATACCACACAAGCAGGAGATCCCCAGCCAGTATATCACCAAGTTGCTGGACTGTTTACACAGTGGCATCAGTCAACTGGCTGTAGCTACACCTCCCAACTGGCCTTGTTGGGAAAAATGTACATAGCTGGGCTCATAATATTGGCCTGTGCATCATACATCTTGTGTTCCTCTGGTAAAGCACTGTGATGATCTGAGGATATCTGTCTCTAGGTAATGACACAATACATTGCAGTGTCAGTGTACAGATATGTCAAATAATGTCTGGTAAAAACCCAGTACCCCTAGGGAAGTCCTGTTTACTCCTGAGAGATATGGCTGTAGCACACAAAACCCTGAACCTGAGTACATCTGTCTCTGGAATGGAGTCCCACTCTCACTATAGAAGGTCACACTGGATATGCTCCTACACTTAGAGAATCATAGGCCATGTTGGAACCCACATTGGACTATATGACTGTATTGTGTATATATGGCTGTGAATACAGGCAGCTATATACACCTTAACTGTCCTTACACACACCCATCAGACAGGATTACCCTCAGCTAGCTGTAGATGGCCCATATGTGATATATCTCATCCTTTGCATGTGATACACAGACATATATATGAGCAACAGGTAACAATATGTCAAGCATGCAGACACATAGATGTGGGGAAGTGAGAGACAGGCAGTGACAGAGAGAGACACAGGGGGACATACACAGAGTGAATCATACACACAGATACCCTGACTGGCATAGACTGATGTCCTGCTGTGGACAGTGGTATACTGGTTGTAACCAGTCACATGTGCCAGCATAAAAGGTGAACCCCATTGTGTAATAGTACTGAGGTGGGGGGTATAATATCACATCACATGCCTGTTTGTGTGCGTGTGCCTGTAGGTCTAAGTATTAGGATACTGTTCCCACTCAGTACACTTCCTGTTGCCCTACTTCAAAATATCTGCTGCTGTCATTTACCTTAGAAGTATCATTGGGCAGCTATTAGACCTATACTCTCTGTAGCATGTGTGATAACTGCCTAACACTATAATACAAATAACTAGATAGGTAGAAGTTCTGATCTCAATCCTGGCAAATGCAAGTGTGTGCATGTGTGTGTGTGAGTGTGAGGGAGTGTGCATGTTTGTTTGTTTGTTTGTTTGTTTGTTTGTAGGTGAAACAGTTTTAGGCCATTTCCACTCACAACACTTCCCAGTACCCCACTTTAGCAGTCCTGCAGATGTCATTCCCCTTAGAAGTACCTTTACTCAGCCCCAGCCCTATAAGCTCCATGGTGCCTGCAATAACTATGTAACAACAGAGTACAAATAATTAGGTAGGCAGGGGCTCCATTCCCAGTTCTGGAAAATGTTTGTAAGTGTGTATGTTTGTAGGCTAATGTATGTTGAGGACCTTCCCACCCACAACACTTCCCAGTGCCCTACTTTAGCAGTCCTGCTGATGTCATTCCCCTTAGAAGCACCTTTGTGCAGTTGTCAGCCCTGTAACTTCTGTAGTGTGTGTAATAACTGTTTAACCCTATAGTGCAAATAACTAGACAGGCAGGGATTCTACTCTCAGATCCAGCAAATGTGTGTGTGCATGTGTTCGTGTGTGTGTGTGTGTGTGTGTGTGTGTGTGTGTGTGTGTGTGTGTGTGTGTATGTGTGTGTGTGTGTGTGTGTTTATATGCGTGTATGTGCAAGTGGTTGTAAGTGTGTAAGTTCAAATGATAAAGTATTTTGAGGACTTTTCCACCCAGTAACCTATGTTAGCAGTCCTGCTGATGTCATTCCCCTTAGAAGAACCTTTGGGCAGTTGCCAGCCCTATAAGCTCTGTAGCACTTGTGATAACTGTGTAACACTATAGAACAAATAACTAGATAGGTAGGGGTACTACTTTAAGGTCCGATGAATATGTGTGTATGAGTGTGTGTGTGTGTGTGTGTGTGTGTGTGTGTGTGTGTGTGTGTGTGTGTGTGTGTGTGTGTGTGTGTGTGTGTATAAGTGCATATGCAAGAATTTGTAAGTGTGTATGTTTGTAGGGTGAAGTATTTTTGAGGACTATCTCACCCACAACACTTCCCAGTGTCCTTAGGCAGAGCCGCTCAATGACCCTCTTCAAGAGAAATCTTGACAAGTGGATGGGATATTGTAGGTTTACCCCTGGGATCTCTTCTGTGTCCCTACTAGACAGAGGCACAGTAAATTAACCTTAAAAGGGCTATCTTCTGTGACCTACTATACAGAGGCACAGTCAACTAATCTAAAAGGGTTGCGAAAACCAAACACACTCTGGCTAGGCTTATAAATGCCCTAGGGCAGATAGCCTAGTATCAACCCATGAACTTTAGCAGTCCTGCTGATGTCATTGCAATTAGAAGTACCTTTGGACAGCATTCAACCGTATATGTTCTGTGATATGTGTATTACCTATGTTGCAGTATAGTACAGATAACTAGTTAAACAGGGGTTGTGCACTCAGTTGTGGCAAATGTGTGTGTGAAGGTGTTTGTAAATATGTATGCTCATAGGGTAATGTATTTTGATGTCCTGCCCACCCAGTACATTTCCCATTGCCATACTGTATAACAGCTGTTGATGTAATCTCCTTAGACATGCCTTGTGACACTGTTAAATCCTATAAGCTCTGTGGCACATTTAATAACTGTGTAACACTGCAGTATACATAACTAGATAGATAGGGGTTCTAATCTCAGTACTGGCAACTGTGAAACTGTGTGTGTGTATTTGGGTAAGAATCCTATCCTCTGGGGGTGTGGGCTATACCATTTTGAGGTGTGTACCACCCAGTTTGTGTCCCTTTGCCCTACCTTACAAGACCTGTTGATGTCATTCATCCTAGATGTACCTGTATGCACTTATCAGCCCTCTGAGCTCTGTGGCATCTGCAATAACTGTGTGATGCAATAGTGGAAATAGGTAGGACTTCTAATCTCAATACCGGCAACTATAGTAGCGTGTGAAGCTTATCCCATGCAGCTGTTGTGTGTGTAGGTTATACCATTTTAAGGCCTGTTGACCACCTACTCATGACATTACTTTAAAGACCTTGTTAATGGCATCTGCCTCACATGCACCATGTAACACTATGCAGCCTATACCAGTCATCTGTACAATGTACATAGGATATCCACATGTCTGCAGCCTATATGTTATCTTTGTCCCCTGACAATAAGCATTCCTGTGATATCATTACTAAACATGTCACAATTACTTACTGATGTGCATGCCAGCATCAGACATCATACCTGAATGACACATCATGCTGATACAAAGTCTGACACACAATCACTTGTGCAGGTATGTAGGAGCAGTAGACAAGACCAATCACTATGTCTGGTGGGTTATCACACCATCCATTACGGCATTTGCAAGATTACCTATTGCAAGAGGATGTGTGTTATGTCCCTGGCATATAATACATGTGGAGCATTGCATGTGTACACAACACTATAGTACATACAAGTGGATATGTAGGGTTACTAATATGTATATTGGCAACTGTGTATGTATTTTCATATGCACAACCACTGTGGCTGTCTTCAGTGTGTGTATATGATGGCTATACCATGTTGTGTGCCTCTTCCACCCTGTGAACTCCCCCATTGGCAGACTAGTGTTGGCCCATACAGATGTCATCCAATGTACAAGCACAGTTACACAGTTTATAACACCAAGCCACTGTGGTGCAGTGGTCGCATCACTGTGTATTTTACATTAATAGATGGGTAGGTCATCCACCTCCATGTGCATGTGTGTCTCAGTGCACGTCCCCATGCAGCGGTGTGTGTGTGTGTGTGTGTGTGTGTGTGTGTGTGTGTGTGTGTGTGTGTGTGTGTGTGTGTGTGTGTGTGTGTGTGTGTGTGTGTGTGTGTGTGTGTGTGTGTGTGTGTGTGTGTGTGTGTGTGTGTGTGTGTGTGTGTGAGAGATAGATCTAACAAGTTAAGGGCCTCTGAACCCACCATTGCCAATCCTAACAGCCCCTGCAACTGTCACCCACTTCGGTAGTAGTGGCAGTAATTGCCACACTACAGTAGTGCTGTGCTATCTGTGTTATGTATCTTGCACTATCATTCGTAAGACTGTGCAGGTAGGGGCTGTGCTCAGCCCTTCATCAGCTGCCCCATGTACAAGGCTATGACTCTTTGTGCACTACTAGCATGAGAGGCCAGACATGCATATGAGATAGCAGACACACATGCTGGTGATTGTCAAGTTAGACTAACACAGGCTGACCTTTGCCAAGAATACAAACCCCAAACCTGTCATGCACAGTACCAGCAAACCCTCATCAACTGCATGATGGTCGAGTGGATGTGACAGAAATGACAGGGGCAACAGGTGCTGTTAGCTGAATCTGTTGCAATGAATGTAATAGCTAAGCTGGTGAGGGACCTATTGCCAGTACTCAGGTAATCTGCCCTGCATATGTGAGCCTGCAGGCCTATGGAACACCCAGGTGACATGTATGTGGGCTAGCTGACTGTGTCAAGGGTATGTATGCAAGGTCACACTGTCTGCCACAATTGCCCCTCACACACTGCTGCATGTAAACACATCTGGTAAACATGTAGATATACAGCTGTACCTTGGCTATGACAAAGTCACTGTGTTTCAACTCCACCTTACTCATCATTGCTACTGTCAGCAGACCATGGCCTGCAGACACACAGACACCTGGAACACAAAACCAGAATACAGTATGAGACACTACAGTCAGTCAGCAGTACTAACAGCAATAGTGCATCATGGCTAACAAGGTACATACACCTCGATGTGTACCCATAACTACTGCCAGCAGACAGCACCTTACACAGCATGACATTGCTACAATGTACCATAATCACCCTGTGCATCAGACCCATATGAGCATGTCTGTGCATCGATGGTATGGATAACAGGGTTGTGGCACACGTATCATCACAGGCATAGGGTGTGGTGTTGGATTGCCAGAGGCCTATGCTGGGCCATGAGGCTGACATTGTGTGTGTGTGTGTGTGTGTGTGTGTGTGTGTGTGTGTGTGTGTGTGTGTGTGTGTGTGTGTGTGTGTGTGTGTGTGTGTGTGCATGCATGTGCATGCGTGTGTGTGTGTGTGTGTGTGTGTGTGTGTGTGTGTGTGTGTGTGTCTGTATACGTGCATGCGCATGTGTGTGTGTGTGTGTGTGTGTGTGTGTGTGTGTGTGTGTGTGTCTGGAGGGGTGATGTTCACAAGGGCCATGCAGAGGAGCTGTGCATGTCTGGTGGTGACTGACCTGGGATAGGGATGTGTGAGTGTTTGTCTGCACACCTGCAAGCAATGTGGATGTCTGACACAGCTTTATATTGGACAGCTGTGGACCATACATGACAGGATGTATGAGTCACTGTCTCCCGGCAGGGATGTGATAACTCTTCCTGTCAGGAGCAACACTAGCATCGCCAGGCCCCAGGACAAATGCACTACTACTTCCTGATGGTGACTGCTGTCTGCTGGACCTGCGTCCCTGATGGGACTGGCCAGGACCATGTGTGTATGGCCTGCTCTGAGGTGGTGTGGACAGCACCCTCCCTGCAGTAGTGCTGTTGGTACTTTGGTACTGCCACTAAGGGACTGTGAATGTGCAAGGCCATGTGGGATCACATCTGATCATGTCGCTGACCTACGTCCACCTGGCCAATGACCTAATCCCACCACATGCTCGAGCACAGACAATGCACGGTCAAGTAGTCACAATGTCTCACCCCACTGTCTATCCCCAACATTGGCAGGATGATGTATAACATCACAACTGCCGTGGAGGTCACCATGCATGGCAGAGAGTGCTGCATGCATAACCCTGAGCATCTGTCTGGTGTTACAGTCAATATGCACCTCTGCCTCCATGATGGACTGTAACATATGTCTGGTAACACCTGCTGTGGCACTTACAACAGGGGCTTGATGGGAGCAGTCCTCTGTTGATCAATCTTGTTCATCTGTCTGTGTGTGACCTCACCTCCCTCTGCCTAGGAGTGGTGTTTACACTCACACTTGCCATACTCAACATACCTCCCTTTCCATGTCACCACCCTTACGCTGTCTGCTATCCATGGCTGCTGGAGACTGGGCATGTGTGGGCATACTGACTGTTTGCAGGGAAATGGTGGGTGAAAGCAGGATGCAAAACAATGGCATGGGTCCAGGCACCGACAACTCTACCTGTGCCTCACTATGACCATCATCATAATGGGAGTCCATTAAGACACTGACATCAGGTTGTGAAAGGGAGAGACACCAACCCCTGTGTTCACCTGCGAGGGGAACACAGCATATGTAAAGCAATATGTTTGCTGAGATAAATACACACACACACACACACACACACACACACACACACACACACACACACACACACACACACACACACACACACACACACATGCACACACTACTGGTACAGTCTGGTACAGCTGTGACACCTATAGACCCATCAGGGCAGAACTTACGGTAGTTCTGCCTTTTGCAAGTTATCTCTATCACTGCTACTGTCCGGCCCACAACAAAGGGTGACAAATCCTACTGTGTGATAGGCCTAGTAGCAGAATGGTAATTGCGGCCAAGCAGTGAGCTATACAGTGTCACCAAGTGCATATGCATGTACTGCAACAGCTAACTTACTGCTACACAGAACACACACACACACTGAAAATGTGTAACGATATGTGATGATAACTAATGAGGAGACAGGACCATACACGATCACTGCGGTACATACACAGTTCAGATTCACAGGGATTCAATTCAGACAACATTTCAGGACAGTCTGCAATACATACAGGACACATGTATAGTAGTAGTTGCATAGCCTCATAAGATGATACCCAGCTATTGGCACTGATGCCCTCATAAGCCTGGCCCAGACTTTCTCCCATGCCCCTTCAAAGCCATTTCCTCTGTCCATCTGGAATACATGCAGGATCCCAGGGGTGCCTCATCCATTTCCCATGTAGTCATCCAGCTTCCTTTTCTAGAGGGCTATACACGAACACTGCTAGACATGGGAAGGAGTGTATTTTACAGACAGTGTATTGTGTAGGATACCACACTATCCTGCCAACAAGTACTACACATTTCACAGACCAGGTGATGAACTTGTGTGCATGATGCCTGAGTGCAATTTGTCCTACAGATATGTAGAAACACCATCAAGGCTGGTTTGGACATCGGCTTGTATGCCAGACACAAGTCACCTATGATCAGTCTGTATGAGACAGGGAAAGGGCCTTCAGCATACTTGCATAGGATATGTGTTGCAGACCCTGGAGTTGACTGGTCAAAACCTCTGTGGTCTCTGCAACTGCTGCATTTGCTTGGCAAGGTACATGGCAAAGGAGCCATTGTACTTTGTAAAGCATCTGATGAGGGTGGAGTACAGGGATGTTGTGACCTCCTGGTTCCTAGATGATATACCCATATTTGTGAATTGGGCCATGTAGACAGCTTTCCATACAATGGTGCCCACATGGTGGGAAACTGTCTGGTTGCTACGAACCTTGGTGCACAAGTTTTCACACACCCTATTGCATGCTCAGTGCATTATTACTGTCATACTTAGTGTGGATGACATCTGTCACAGCAGGGTGATTGATGCCTCTCCTGGCATTCAGTTTAAGGTAATGCAATATGGACCAGTCATTAATTGGGTGAGTGCCTCTTGGGGGATGTTCACATCAGTAGGGTAATGTAAGGCAGTGGCCAGCTTGCAAGCATCTGTACACCTGGTCAGCCACAGTCCACTGCCTTTGTCTTGTACCTCAGATATGTCTATCTCAGACAGTAGATGCCACCAGAATGATCCTTGGGTTACACCGCTTTGGAAGAGTCTACTACTAGAGGTGGGTTCCACTGCTTTGACTGAGTGGGTACTACCATTGAGTCAGGTAGCTACCCATCTGGTAACATGCAGGTTTGTGCCTAGTTGTGTAGGCATATCTATCCTGGCCACCTGGGGATTATTGGATAGAATTGGTCTAGATGAAGATAGGCATTGTTCACCATCTTCCCCTCATCCTTGTGTTTATTGACCACTTCGGAGAGGTCGACCAGGTTTAACAGGCCTGATCTCCCTTTGACAATACCATGCTGTGTGGGTAATTCAATGCTGCCAATGTCCCTGTTTATAATGTCCTTGATATTGCCTTCCATGCCCTAGCAAAGCAAGCTAGTTAGGCTGATGTGCATATGATTGCCTAGGTCAATGGATTGCTCCACCTTTGTGTATAGAGATGACAGCGACTATCCTCTGTGCAGATGGTATGACACCGGTGCTCAGGCTGTGGTTGACTACAGTGCAGAATGGATCTGAGAGCCAATGCCTGTTTTCATGTAGGATACAGACAGGGATGGTATAAGGCCTATGGGGACTTCTGTGTGTTGCCTTTGAGAGGGCATTATGGACCTGTTTCCTGATGATGAAGGTTGGGGGCAGGTGATGTGGATACACATGTGTACCAATGGGGGACAGGGGGGGTGATGTTCACACTTCACCTGTCTGCAGCCGGTTGCCTATATCTATGCCATATGTGTATGTGTTTTTTTTGACCACTACTACAGAGCAGATATGTGTGTTGCCCCTGGAATTGCAGACACATGTGTGGAAGGCGTAGTGATTGGCCTTGGTGGATGTGTCTAATTTGCACTCAAAGATAGCCTAGGGTAAATCACCCGTGACCTTATTTGTTTGTCCAGACCAAGGTGACATTGCTTCCAATGAGGCACCTGTTCCTTCTTGGCCTGTCCAGCAATTATTTCCTCCTATTATATTATTTGTGTATTCCTGCTGTCCACCATGGGTGTTTACCCTACCTTGATTGAGAATGATGTTGCCCTGTCAGGTATTGCTGAGTCCATACAGCTATGTAGGTGCCCACATAGTATTGTGGTGTGGGCCTGGACACTGCTGCTAGTTCCAAAAAATGGGACATTGGCTGTACAGCTACTTCTACCTGCACTGAGTAGATTTATAGTCATTTTTGTACAGTTCATTCTATTTGACACTATAAAGGGGAGATCAGGGGAGATGGTGACCTGAACAGTGATGGCGATGTGGTCAGATATTACCAAGGAGGATGGCACTGTAGGAGTGCTACAGTGGCTATTCATGTTGGTTAGGACCAGGTACAGGATATTTCCACCTGTCGTAGGAGTGTTGACCATCTGCTCCACTGCATTGCCATTGACAAAGCTTGGGAATCTATGTGCATTCATGTTCAGGTGGCATAGGTCATGCACACTACGGTTGGGTATTTGAAGTCACCCAGGAGCAGGACAGACAATTGAATCCTGACAGATTGCAGCAGGTCCCTATAGGTGTGGTGGGTGTCCATAGTCATGGTTGGAGGCCTCTAGCTAGCTATGATTTGAGTAGGTGTTTTGTCAACTGTTAACTGCACTCAGGTTGTCTCCTGTGTGTCATACTGTTTGGCCTGCCTGGGGGTGTGTCTGTGTATGCTGAGGTTCATTAGTCCACCTCCTGTAGCTTTGCAGGCCTCCATGTGGGTCTAAACATATGATGGGATGAGTGACCTGGCATGGCTGGTACAAAGCAGGTGTCGGTGAACACAAAAATGTCGGCATCCTACTAGACAAGTTACTCTTGCACTGACATGGGTTTCAGGGTAAGACACCTAGCTCCTGTTAGAGCAAGACATCTGCACAAAGGAACATATCATTGGTGGGCAAAGGACAGTAAATAGTGTCGCTTTATGAATCGAGCTGCAATACACATAGTTGCCAGCAAAGATGATGTTGCATTCACAGGTCTACTCTGCAGGATATGATATTTGACAATCAAATGTATGCAAATATGTTATGACTTCAGTCTTTATTGGATTGCCAGTGATGTGCCGGACAATACACAACTGTATGAAGCGTTGACTACAAATATGAGGCAGACATGTGGTCAGTCTGGAAAACTCTGGGCAATTGTCAGGTATGGGCTCAGTATATCACATACAGTTCAACACATACATCTGCACCTGTTGTGTACTATGCACATACCCTGTATAAGTCTCTTACATTTGTATGACAAGCATATGTATCAGAGTAACATTCACAGGTGACATATGAATAATTACAGCATCTCAGGTAGCTAGCCTAGCACTAACACCCAAAGTACTGGACAACGGACACATCAGTAGTACTCATACATGAGCTGACCTGTGCTGGGGTGACCCAGATGCCACAGATGAGTTCCATGTCAATGCAGACAAGGCAAGCTGGAATGGCTATAGGTGCTAGACAGCAGCATGTGATTCCAGGAGCTGTTGTGGCTTAGTATTTAATGTCCCATTTGACACCATTGCATTCCCCCCTTCTGCATTCTGTTACAAGCTTACATGATTGACATACGTGTTACAGTGTTGAAGAGTTCCCTCATGACAATGCAAATGGTTAGGTTTGTGTAGTTGCAGTCTGTCTTTGTCTAGGTGGGTTGAGACCTGTGTTGGATAGGCAGCAGTTTGCCTTTTGTAGGTACTGCTCATGAGCAGGTGATGGCCTGTGCACCAATCCGTGTCTCCCACTTGCTACTTGCATCCAGAAGAGCTGTGTTGTCTTTCCATTTGCCAATGCCATAGCAACACAGTGCTATAATTACATTCTTCATGTGGACCTTGTCCTTTTTCCTTGCCTGTGTGGAGAACATTATGGAGGTGTGGGGGCTACAGCTTCACATGCAGTAGGTGGGACTACCTCTCAGGATGGGACATGTGGAGACAGCACAACAACATGGGGGACAAAGCTCCAGAATTGGGTACAGATTGTAAGTAAGTAGCACTGTTATACACATAAAGGGTTGCTAGATTAACAGGGTTTGTCTGGACATGCATTTTCTGAGTGACATGATGTCTGACAGTGATATGTCTCTGATGTACCTCTCGGATGACCTGATGTCAGCAGACTCCCAGAGATTTGCCTATGTGTGGTCTGTTCCTCAGACAACGTCCGTTTTTGTGGAATCAGTAGGATAATGTGAGGATTGTAGTTAATAATTGTTGACATCCATTGATGATTCAGACATCATATCCTTCAGGGATATTATGTTACAACAAAGTCTATAATACTAGGAAGTGTTTCAGTATGTAACACTATTTATTTATTTTATTTATTTATGTATTTATTTATTTATCATTTGTTGACCGGGAAAGTCCGACTAGGTTCCACAGAGCCTGTTTTCAGGGGAGGCCCGGGGAGAAATGCTCCAGATGCATGTATTTGGAATGTGGGAGGAAACCGGAGTACCCAGAGGAAACCCACTCAAACACAGGGAGAACATGCAAACTCCACACAGAAGGCACCCCAGCTGAGAATCGAACCGGAGAACTTCTTGCTGTGAGGTGACAACGTTAACCATTGCACCACTGCGCCGCCCACTTGTGGGCCTATTATGTGGGATATGTCCCTCTTTCTGGCCCCCTGTCCCCCAAGTATGTCGTGCTTTGTCCAGAATTCTTGCAGTAAGAGGTTCAGAGGTATGGTATATCATTTAGTGACTACACTCCAGGTATCATCCCAGTGACACCTGGAAGTGGTATGTGGCAGTGGATATGAATATGGTCCCACACCCTAGACATTCTGTGGAAACCTGTACATATGAGAGTTATGTATGTCTGACCATTGTTAACAGATTGCCAAGACTGTGTAGCAGTGTTGTATCTAAATGTTTGCTCAGCTGAGTATGGAGAGTAGCAGATGTGAGTATCATAGATCCTTTTTTATCTGACTGTGCATGCTGCTATGGTTGCTGGTGGTCAATTAGGTGAATATGTTTGTAGGGGTAGACTGAGAAATTGCCTGTAACACCTCAAGATTCCCAGTACACTATGAGTTGGTGTAGTATGTGACTGGCAATCAGGGTATGTCTGTTCAGTCTTTCTATTCTAAAGTTCATTTGGGGTATTGGTATGTTGCTGTGACTGTAGTGCAAATGGTTGTGGGTGGAAATTTTTGCACCAATATCTGCTTTCCCCTACAATTCCATTCGTGTAGTGCATGATATATTTGATATACATGGGTAATTTCCCATAACTGAATCGGGGTATTGTCATGTTGGTCTTACTGTGGTTCAGAAGGTGCTGGGTGACATGGTTGGCAACTGTCAAGGATTTTTCTATTCTGTTACATGACTGTGGTCATAACTCTCCACTGTCCAGATGTCCAGACATTGTCCAGATGCATGGCTCATATGTTTGGTCTGTTGGCCATAACAGTTGTGGGTTTCTGACAAATCACTGGGATAATGTGAGCATTGACATCAGTACATTCATTTGTGTTTCATATCCCCACACTTTATCGGTATATATATATATATATATATATATATATATATATATATATATATATATATATATATATATATATACTGGTATCTATATATACATATATAAGAGTACTATGGATATATCATTTTCCCTTATGTTAAATGACTGTTGTGCATGATAAATTGCAAATTCATACAGCTTAGATGGTGTCGTGGTATGTTGCTGTGTCTGTACTGCACAGGGTCCTGGATTCCAGACTTAAAAGTGATGACTTTTTTCATTAATGTTAAATGACCAGAATGCATGATATGTTTGTAAAAGCATTACACATTCCCACAGCTCAGATGGTGTAGTGGTATGTTGCTGTGATTGTAGTGCATAGCATCTTGGGTTCAAAACTTTGCAGCACTGACTATTTTGTTGCTGGCAGCAGGGCTGATGGAGAGAGAGTGATTAAGGCAGTTTTAAGGAGTTGTAAGTGGGTTTGCCCAGTTTTGCTTTGAGCTAAGTGGTGCTAACAGACAGTTAAGCCCTCTTAGCTTAACTTAGCACTGCTTACTCCCGCTTACACCTATGCTAATTTTAATGAAAGAAAAGAAAAACGAGTGCTAGGAAAGTGGTGAAATTGGGGGCAATCAGGGGGTAAAACATTAGGTAAAGCAGCTAGGGATGTGCAAGATGGGTGTTCGCATGGGCCATTGCTCTACATTTCTTCTGCAGTAACAGCTGTGAATAATGTGTAGAATTTGTAATTTACAGCCTTGCATCCCACATGGTCGGGTGTTGGCAACAGATATTTTCAGATTAATCTCTGGGTAGAATGATTACTTTCACTGTACAGGAGGGTGAAATGTCGAGCTATGTATGGAGCAATCTTTTTTGCAGGACAGATGCCCTTTTTTTTAGGTGAGAGTGGGATGTTGGAAAAGGGCTGTATGCATCTTTGGAGAGGTAGGCTGGGTAGGATAGGTTGCATTTACAGACAGACAAGGCAGACAAGACAGCAGACAGGGCTGGTATATGACACATGAGGGGGGTAAACACCTTTGACGGGGAGGGTGGTTGGGAATCCGAAGCTCATGAGCCCCAAAATGGATACAATGGGACAGAGGTCCTCACCCATGGACAGTCACCACTGCCCCTTCTCGGCCCCAAGGGTGGCTACACTGGCAGCTGGACAGGAGGGGCAGCCTGCCCCTCGAGGTGCACCAGGCAGCCCTCCATTTGGTGCAGCTGGTCATCCAACTCTGTTCGGATGACCCTGCACACTATATCCAGAACTGACTGCGGGGTAACAGACTCCTGTCCAAGCCTGCTCCTAGGGGGGGGATGGGCCCCATCCCCTGAGGCCGTTCTACCCAAAGGTGGTGCAAGACCAATGGATGAGGAAGTTCCAGGTTAAGTCCCAGACATGTTGGGGCCTAGTGCCATGGCCAGATGAGGCGGGACACATGGATCCACTGGGATGTGCCTTCCCAAACATGCTATGCTGTTGAGGTTTTACAAAATATGCAGGTTAATCATGAACAGCACATTTCAAGATTAGTTATAACAGCATGCATGGGTGTTCCAATTAACCCCATAAAACAGATTTGAAACAGTTGCATAGCAAACAGAATATATGCATAAATGGAACAAAAGTATGCATCATAACAGCATGCCAGTAACATTGATGGCAACAGGCCACCAACAATGGTATTTGAACAAGGTATGTTATCATGCAACCAATCAAATATATGAACAATAATAGAACACAAGGCCCAACATTAGGTTTGGAGAACAACATACCTATAGTATATGAATTATAGTATTGATCCAGATATGGGGTGGGGTGGAGACAAAAAAGTCCATTAACAACTGTTTGTACTTCTATTTTCCACAACTGTATTGCTCAATACTCTATGAGTTTTCCCTCACTTTACATCTACCTTGCCCCTCAGCATCTGTAGCACAAACATACCTATTAAACTGTCAGCCTGAAATGGTATGGGGTAAATTGTGACAACTCTGGGTACATGACTAGAGGGGACTTGTACATGTCAGGGTTGCATATCTGGCACAGAAGAGGTACTCTGAACTGCTTTCATGTGAGTGTGCTACTGGCATACATTGACTTGTTTCATATCTGTGTCCAGGATTATTGGCATCAGTGACAACTAGCCATGGCATCATGACACTTGAGAGACATGTATCTGGAAGAGTGCATGTTGTATGTAGCTAACCTACTGTCATTTATAGGCATGTGGTGGGACAGTTGAACAGTTGCACACAGTTTATTAGCATACCCTTCATACAGCTACTACCAACATTTTCTTACCAGTAAAACATGTGGAGAAAATATATGTTAACCCTACCTGACTGTTTTTGCATATATTCCTGATTCCTCATGTGCAGATATGCACACGCCTTAGTACCACTCCCTGGATTCAAACCGTATCTGGGTGAGCAAATTAACAACTAAGTTATTTATCATCACACTAAGCTACTGGAGAACTGCTGTTTCTTGTTTCACTGGTTTCTCCATAATAATATCTTGGTTAGACAGCCTGAAATTGTAATCATGTGATGCATGCATAACAGATAGTTAGTATACTGTGCATTAATCCTTTGAAATACTACAGTCTGGAAAGCAAAGGTTAACACAGGGCATTTATATCTTGTTTTACAGCCCCATTCTAAGTCTGCAACAACATACCAGAGTAGATACAACAGTTTGTATTATAGATGTTTATTAAGATCAATATTAGTCAGACAGACTTTACTTATTCAGTTAACACAGTAACAGTATACCTACTAGCAGTAAAGAATGTACTCCTTCTTAGTTATTTGCACAATATACTGCAGAATATATTTTTACTCATCAGCCTGTTGGTGCAGTGTCAGCAGTCTGTCAGCATGGGCTTCAATGTTACTAATCCTCTCTGCTGCAGCTGTAGGGGAGAAAAACAAACATTATGCATACCTGTCTATCACATCCTCAGGCTAGAATTTGGTACACCTATATCTGTGATACAAACTGCTGGAACCCGGTTGTCCCTAGCATCTTGGATCCACTGGTCCAACAGTGCCCCTCTTCCTCCACTTTAGGTCGGCATAGTGGCACTGGACCTGCTCACCAGTTCGGGGGATGACAGTAGCACTGGTGAGATCATGGGTGAGATGGTCCTAGGCCACCGCTTTATATTGTGAGCCCTGGTACTGGTCCTGCAGCAGTCTCTCATCATGGTTACTTACAAGTAGTCTAGACTTGACCCTGGACTCCAGGATGCCCCAGCGCTGCACCCTAAAGCATAAACCCTCACCTACACCAGCCATGGCTCCTGCACAGGTTGAACTATAACAGGTACTGGCTCTGTTCCCACCTGTCTGGTTTAAATAACGCCATATTCTCACCCTTTGCCATCATTGGTCAATTTTGAAAATGTTGAGCACAGCTTAGCTGTGCACAAACCTGATAAGCCAATTTTAGCAATGCTTAATGGGGAAATTGTTGAGCACTGCTTAACAATGCACAAATCCACTTAGCTGAGCTGACTGCTGCTTAGCATTCACATCTAAGCATTGCTTAAACTGGCTAAGCATAGCTGAGCACTGCTACGCATTGCTCGCTTTTAATTTTTAAAAATATTAGAATAATGACTTCATTTAGTAAGTGTATATGATTTACTTTACATGACATCCCCTCTATGTGCTTTCATTACATTACAAAGGTGTGTGACTATACTGTATGGAACACTTGTATATACATGGGTGGTTTCAGATGTTATATGCACTCACACTTCCATTTTAAACCAGCTACACTACCCTGGTTGACAAATATCACTTACTACATCATTTAAAAAAAATAATTTTAACACTGCTTTCCTATGTAAAAATAAAATGCCTGATTTGGTACTCGAGCTGTGACTGCCTGCATATAAAGCCAGGACTCTATCCACTACACTATCCCAACATTAGGACTTTAGCTGTATATTTTTATTTATCTCTTCTGGGGTGCTTAAGCAATGCTGGGCAGAGGGCCATAAAATGCACACTTGCTCAGCTATGCGTAAACATACCTTAGCATGGAAATTTTTTTTTTTAATTATTTATGGCCTTGTACAGCTTTGTTACTCTAGGAGGTTGACAGATATGTGAGGCAGGACTCTGGGAATTCTACAGACACCTGTACAGTTGAGGGCTTTGTCCGTACGGCACTTTCAGATGGCAGACATTCATGTTTCATTCTTCATACCCTTCAGGAGGTCCATTCTAATGTAAACCTTTTATTCTATCAGCTTCTGGGTTTGTCAGTGCAATATTTAAAATGTTTCCCTATTTTTGTGGCTTTGTCTCCCATTATTTATAGCTTTGCACTGCTTTATTGCTCTAGGAGGGTGAGGAGTATGTGAGGCAGGCATCTGGGAATTCTGCAGACACGTGTACAGTTAACAGCTATGGCCATATGGCACTTTCACATGCCATATATTTGTCTTTCAGTCTTCATACCCAGCAGGAAGTCCATGCTACTGCAAACCTTTTATTCCATCAGCTTTTGGGGTTTTTGGTGCAATATTTAAAATGTGTCCCTATTTTTTGTAGCTTTGTCCCCCCCCCCCTATTATTTATGGCTTTGTTCAGCTTGCTTGCTCTAGGAGGGTGATATGTATGTGAGGCAGGCATTTGGGCATTCTGCAGAAACCTGTATAGTTGATGGCTATGGCCATACGGCACTTTTACAATGTAGGGTGTGTGTGATAGAACCTGTCACACACCCCCTGCATTGTTTCTTCCTCCCCTATTTATTTCAGTGTCTGCGGACACTGAACTACTCAATTTTATTTTATTTCATTGTCTGCGGACACTGAAATGCTTTTCAAAAGTGCCGTATGGTATTTTCTGAGTACAGGGGGAGGGTTAGACATGCGTGCACTACCTAAACACGCCTCTTGCACTCAGTAGTCTTCATGTCTGTTTAACCTTCATGAATATGCAAGGCATGCTGCTGTTAATGCTAATGCTAAACAGACATGGTTTACTCTGTGCAGAAATAACACTATTCCTGCATGGAGTTTATTGAATACCATGGTATTATAACAATATAGGGCCACTTAGGCAATGGCCATTCTAGAGGTAGTCGTGACAACTTTTTATACATTTTTATCTTGGAATGTTAGGGGCATTGCCATACCTTTTAAAATGAAAGACAGTTTCTCAAACATTAATAAACTTATCCAAAAAGGTAAAGAAGGATGTAGTAGTCTTGAGAGGAATTGCAAAGAATGGTAAGTTAGTAGTTGTGCAAATTTGGCCAAGACAGGTGAGGTAATCATGCTTTACAAACCATTAACCTGGTTAAGGGATTACTACAAAAAAATAAGAGACTAGGTGGGCACTGATAAGAATTAAAAAGAAAAGTAGGCATATTATATTAAGAGACTTTTATAGTCCTGCCAGGATAAATCTACTTCACTCTTGCAATTCTCAAATCCCTAGCATAAGATCATGCATAAAGGATGGCTTACTGTGCTGTGAAGATTTTATCATAGCAATGAACCCAAATATAGATAGGATACATGAGAACCACCTTTGTAGGAATTACTATGGTCTAACACACAGGTGGAAACCAGTCACCCCATGGAGTAAGACTACACTTGTCTGGCTCCCTCCACTGGTGCAACTAGTAAGCCAAATTTTCTTTTTATTAATGTTGTTGTAATAGTATCATCTGTTGTTTAGAAGATAGAACAATCTCCCTGTCAGTGCTCAATTTTTACAAGTTGAGCAATGGAGCATAGACCTTCCTGTAAGCTGACCACTCTGGTAGTTTGATATTTCAATGTTAAGATGCAGGCAGCTGCACAAACTCATAGCATCAATCGTTTAAAGAAAACTGACTCACCCTACATAAGAACCACATATGGGGGCTTTTAGGAGAAAATGAGATGATTAAACTCCCCCATTTGAAGAGACTGAGACTTAGAACCAATAATAGGATGGAGTTAATAGAAAGCCAAATAAAGAATTTGGAATAAGAATACAAAAAAAAAAAAAAATAAAGGACCAACTTACAAAACTCTAATCAGTATGTGACACCATTCAGTTTATCAGCATCTGTACCAGGAGGGGAAAATGAAAGACATTTCATTGAGCAAAGGGATTTCATTACCTAAACTGCTAACATTTAAACTAATTGAAAGTTGAAGGGATATGCAGATTGCGTTTCACCAGAACAGTCCCTGGAATTGGTGAGATCTCATCAGTGCACTAACCCAGTAAACATAAATATGTAAACAGTAAATACATATTTATAGTATTAATCACATTATAACTTAGACTCTGAAAGAGATGTACCAAACTAAGAACAATGACACAGGGAAGAAGCGACACGTTTTCCTTAAACATTTAAATGATCAAGAGGTCTTTGCACCAGCATTGAATAAACTAAATTAGCTCATTACCTTAGTGGAAATTATGCAAACTATGAGGTATCTAGCAATAATAAGTTTCCAGGTTCACATAGGTTACCATTAGAATTTTACAAATATTATTTCTTCTTGTTAGTGTCCTTTCTTTTCAAATTATATAATTAAGCTGAATCTGAAGCATAATTCTCACAATCCTCAAAGATCACCACTATTGTATTATTGCCCAAAGATCATGAAGAAATTACCAAGACGAAAGGCTGCAGATGATCTCTTAAGTAGCATTGGAAATGAAGCTGTAGGCTAAGATTCCAGCTAATAAGAAAGAAAGTATCTTACCACATTGAGCACAGACAGGTCAACAAGGCTTTATGAAGGGTAGAGAGGGAGAACTGATATGCTTGTGGTGAAATATGCTGCAATTGGCTATGACTAAAGATGCACCACAGGAGTATTTTGCTTAGATCTTAAGAAATCATTTGGCTCCTCACATTGAGAGTTTTTCCAGGAACACTCTTAAAGGCATATTGACTAGAGGCAATCTTCTCAGTCAGGGATCAGCTGTTATATAATATACTTTGGCACAAGTCAACACTAATGGGTTAAATTTTCTTCCTTTTTATTTTAGAGTGGGACATATCAGTGGTGTTTTGTAACCCCATATTCTTTATGTTAACCACAGAACTTAATCTCCTCCATCATCAAACTTATGGAGATATGTGCGTTTTCTCATTTTAATTTGAAGATGATTGGCTAGTCTGGATTGTAGCCTAGATGAAAATATTCAAATACTCCTTGGCACCATAAATGATTTGGGGAGAATATCTGGTCTTACATTAAGTAGAAAGGTTTAATTCATTTAAACATGGCCTGCCTTAAATAAGTGGATAGACCAAATAATATAAGAATTAAGGTATCTAATAGTTGTAGTTATATGAGTGTTGACATCACTACTGAGCTAACAGCATTAATAGAGGTTAACATGAACTAGAATGATGTAAAAGAGCTGTTTAAACTATAGAAAAATACACCTGTCCTTCTTTGTTAAAGCCAACACTGCTAAAAATGCTCTGCCCGCCAAATTTTATCTTTTTACGCAGACCTATGCTAAAGTTATATGCCATTCCTTTCCTAAAGAAACTTCAAAATGTAATTATAGATTCCTTATGGGGCTCCAATTTGATGGGTGGACTAGGATTAGGGATTTTCCACTCATTTGCTATTACAGCATTTAAACAAACAGACAATACAACTCATATCCACACCAACCTCTATCTAGTTAATTCCTGAAACTAATAGTGTGGAAGGAACAGGAACACAAAGAGCATAGCATTGGGGAGGGTAGAAAAATGAATATGGAGGAAATTCTTTGGTCGGAAAGACATGGAAGTTCTTTGTAGATAGAATAGGATGGGATAGCACATGGGATTTCCTAGCTTAGCTTGTGGAAAGATGATTTAATGACAATAGTGAACAAATAAGGGCTATATATCATGGTGTGACCTAATCAAGCGTGAAGGACCACATTTCTGTATTCCAATTAATATAATTTTTAAGAAACTAGGATATAAATATAGTTATGACAATACTTAAAACTACATTCAATATATTTAATACATAAACCTGAAAACAAAGTATAATGTAAATTATAGAAACAAAACTTGGACCTTGAGATCTTATGGTAAATAATTAAATATAAGAAGGGAAGATTAACAATATTATATCTGGTATTGCTGGCACAGATAATGAAGAATATGATCAATCTAAGGTGAAATGAGAAGAGGAGTTAAGTATAATGATCACACAGGAGCAATGGAGTTTGGTGCTTAGTGAAGAGAATTATGCTTTATTTCAACTGTAGCTCTTACATTTTACAAGATGGAGCATTAATGGCAAAATGTACCAGTTAAACTGCAAAGATACAGGGATTACAATGAAGATATATAATGGAAATGCAAAAGAGATAAAGCCAGCTACTTACATGTCATATGGCTCCCTTTCAAAGTGATGCCCTACTGGAGGAAAAGGCAAGGGAGGCTTTGTCATGGGCATTATCAGCAAATTTACCTAGAATTGATTACCTTGAGTACTGGCTTCTGGGAGGACAGGAGTAGCTTGCTCATCTAGCACTAAGTGCTGGTCCACTGTTTAGCACCCTGGTCCTTCATTTCTTATGCAGAAAAGAAAACAAAAGTCAGCTTTCCTATTACAGTGCTCCAAGTTATATTAGTTCCTCAGCTCTTAAAGACAAATAAGAAAGATAAGGATTATAAAAAAATATTATTTTAAGGAACTATAGTAAACCACTAAAACTTACCACTCATGAAGCACAGAAGCATTGCAGTACATTTCTCTACATGCATTCAAAAATGCTGGTACAGAAATTAATGCAGGAACTGCACTTCCTGATTGATTGACATTTCAAAATCTCTTTTCCTGATACCTTGTACCTGAGGTGGTTGCCCCCTTTACCCAGCCCTTGATACGCTTCTGACTGGGAATTTATATATTTTCATTAGGGGTGGATACCATGGACTCATTCTGGCTTAAGCTGTTATTTTGTACCACAGCAGGTATTTGATTTGCACTTTGGAAGACTGACCCTGTCAATATTGACACTCAACTGTGTATTTATGAGCACAGACTATTTGTGTTTGCATTTTTCTTATTAATGGATATCAGAGGATTAAGGATTAATTAGAACTGAATACTGATTATTATCATTTTTTTATGTATTGTCTGATCTTATTTTCATCTGGTAAAGTTTGTATAAAAATAACTTTACAAAGGAAAGGTAGGTGGAGAATGTACTGAGAAATTTCACTAGAAGAGACAGAGGGTGAAGTGGAAGTAGAAGGGAAAGGTAAACAAACAAAAAAAGAATATAGATGCAGACAGTCAGGGGTGGCATTCACATAAATGCCAGGGTGGAAAGCAAATGAACACAGGATTACAAAGGGTGTTGAAATGATGATGAAAAGGGTTGCATGAAAAAAGGATGGAGGATGATACCTAAGAAAGGGAACATATGTGGATGGTGATTAGATAGAATCCTGGCATAATTTGTTGTCAGTCTTGCCTTTACTCAGAGGGCAACAGATCCAGGCATCACTTATTTGGGTGACTGATTGGTCAAATTGCTGCTCCTGATGCCCAGTGACTGGAATCTGCAAGTCATGCAACTCTATTAGCAGTATGAGAAGTTCACAATGCAGGTGTCCTTCTGCTCACACTGATAGACCTCCTGTTCACATTCAGGAAGTAAGCCTTCCACCCCTTTGAGAACCTGGCATGGAGGGCATCAATGACTCCTCCAAGCCACTTCCAGCAGAGGAGACTATAACCTACCACTGAGAAGCAACCCTTCTGGCCACTGATAAAGCAGCTGCAGATGTCCTCCAAAATGGGACATAAAGACGGATGACACAGTGGAATAAAATCACACAGATGTATTAGAAAACCAACACTGTAGGTGTCCACAACACATGCACATCCCACTGGGTGTAGAGGTGCTCCCATCTTTGGCAGTAATGCTGAGTTGCTGCACATCTGCCACTGGAAAACTAAATACATACTATTATGTATACAATCACAATGATTATGATGATAGAAGAAAATGAAACTGAAAAAAGAAATGCTTATAATATCCTTCTGGCTTCTTCTGATGAACGTCTGCCTTGAAATCATGAACAGGGTCAGGATAATACTGCATCAGAAAACTATAATGATACCAGCATTAACCATTAGTCAGTGCCATCACCTACCATTTCTGTCAGGTTAAGCAAGGAATGCACCTTTTTTTCCAAAAGGCAGTTGTAGTTGTCCAGCAGGTGCTATGGAACTTACAGAGTTAAGCAAGGAGTCCTGACTGGTCAATATCTCAACAACAACAACAGCAACAATAAACCATCTGGTGGATGTCAGGGAGACTAAGGCAGATGTTATGATAATACATGTAACCAGGAATGCACAACACCAGCATGGCACTATTACATCTCCCTATGGCTTGAGGGTGGGTTTCAAACCATAAAGAGAGGAAAGGTCTAGCTACAAAGTGAGTGCAGTTCTATGTCCATATGTTAAAGCATGGCTTCAGTACTTAATTGAGGAGGTGGTGGCTGTGCATTGCTGCATAACATTAATTGCAGCTGATAAGGTGCATAAAGGGGAATTATGGCCATAGACGTGTATCTCTATGCACATCCACTGACGTACACTTTTGGTCACTGGCGTATGAGTACAGGCATGGCCACCCTAGGGAAGCAGTGTCTTAATTAGTTCATTAGCCAGATAAATGAAGTGCTCGTCTAGTTGTTCTTCACACATGGGATGCACCTCCTGGGCAAAAGAACTGCAGGCAAGCATTAATGGGAACAGATATGGCAGGGACTGATGCATGATGTGAATGATGTAGGGCAACCATGATAGGTCTCAACTATAGCTGTAATGAATGATTTCTGATAGGATACTCAATGAAAATGTATGGGGATTGGGCCAGCAACACTAAAACTGTTGTTGCTCAATAGCATTCATGAGCAGTCCCTAATTTCTGGAGGTGGCTTGGATGTTGGAGCTGTGCTAGCTCCAAGTGCCTGTGTGTCAGTAGGGTGTACAGTAGGTTAATAATGTCTATTATAGTACACTACATCTTAAACTACTACTTGGTCAAACTGAAGTATTAATCAAGCCTACCTACATATCTGTCCTTCCACTCACAACCGGACTGTAACTAAAACCATCTGGACAAAAAAATTTATCTTTCAGACTATGCTTTTGTAGTAAATTTACATATTTTGTAATGTATGCCATCAGAGCAGGGTATCTGTGGCTGACAGTGATGGCAACAAGCAATGGTGCAGACAGACAGCAAAGAGGCAATGTCTGTGACACTAAATGGTGGTCACTCACATTTACTGTTAAAGATATTCCTGTATAAGAATAGGATGAGTCCACAACCTCGTTAATACATGGCAGACATCCTGTAGCTGGAAGCCCCTCACACACAAACCTGTGTCCCCAGCCAGCACAGTATCTGATACATATACTACCTCTGAGGTGTACATACCAGCCTTAATGGTAGACAGACGAAGGAGTGTGAGTACTATTAATATGATAGCATCACTCATATTTACCTGCAGTTCAGTGATCCAAACTAAGGTGGCTATCATGCAGAGCTATGTAGATATGGTGACTGTACTCTGTGGCTTCCATGGCAAAGTCTACAAAATGCGCATTGATGTTAGGCATAGGGACAAGGAGTACACAATGCTGCTGAGGTTAGTAGTGGCAAATGTTGCCCAATTTATGTTTCCATGAGAAACAGTGCAACCACCACATGGCCTGCATTTGCTTGCAATTCCCCAAAGTGGTCATAGGAGGGTTTGGATACAAAGTGATCAGACACAAGCCATCCCATCTGAATAAACAGAACACTGGTGAGACAGAATCGGCATCATCTGTGGGTAAATGGCTTGACATCCCTGGTTTAGGAATCATCCCACTTATGGGTGGCACCACTCCCCTGAGATACCTCATCTGGATGCTAATGCATGATGTTGCAGTCCTAACCCTTTTCTGTCACTTGCCAGAACACAGCCTTACAGCTCCAGTGAGACATTTCATCCAAGTCATACGTAATGATGCTTATCAGATTCACCACATGGGACTTCCTGGCAGGCTGTAAATGCATGGTCCTGTAGTTTTACCGCTTTCCTGTAACTCATCAAGTCAAGGATGTCACTGAGCTCATGAATGTCTATGATGATGATAATGATGATGATGACACTTATCAGAATCACCAAATGGGACTTTGTAGTAGGATGCATATGAATGGTTCCATAGTTTTACCTCTTTCCTGTCACCTGTCAGCATCCAGCCATGCATGTTATCCAGGTCATGGATTATGATGCTCATAAGGGTCATCACACAGAGCAACCTTTCAATGTGCACATGCATGGTGCTATACTTCTACCCTTTCCTTTCCATTGACTTCCTCAAGACCTAAAACTTGAAGTCATCAGAAAGAACCCCACCCTGGTCATGCGAATAAAGCTTGATGTCACCACCATAGGATGTAATCCCTGACTAGGATGTAATCCCTAACTTCCCATAACTGCCCACTGGGCTTGGCCCCTGTGATCACCTCCCATGACCCATAAATAGTTTGCAATCACCTGTCACTGTGCGCCCTCCATGTACAAGAGATGAAGTCTGTGCCCTGCCACCTCATATCCTCTGAGGATATGGTGATGTCTAATGCAAAGTATGGTTAGCCACCACATGCATTGTTTTATTCTGTGCTGTCTATATAATGTCATATTGTTATGGACCAGATGCTGCCTCTTTGCTGTTGCTGAATTGTATTGCACCTACATCTGCCTTGGTACAGTATGATCTTCTCCTGACTTCCCATCCTGCCTTTCTGCTACTGTTATTATTTGTATGGCAGGTCCACTTCCTGCTCCATTTTTTTATTTTGCACAAGCCAAGTTATGGGCCATGGCACTCATAACAAAATGATTGCGGTATATGTCTGGATTGCATTACAGTCCACATCCTGAGGAGTCTAGACATAAAACACATCCTTTCAGTAGTCCAGACATAGGCACTCCTATGTTTCACCTGTCTGCATAGTCTGTTTTATAGCCCATTTCCTGCATGGTCTGTAGGCTTCATGGGAGGATCACTAGTCTGAGCATTTTGGCATATCTGGCATCAACTACCCCATACAGCGTATTATGTTTCCTGCTTCTTACTTATGAGTAACCTGTGGGAATAGACCTGCCTGTCTTGTATCTGTGTACACCCACTAATCAAGTGACCTTTTAATAAGTCACATTGTAGGAACTGTTGGTAAAGGTTGGATATGTACCTAATTGTCTATGACCACATAGACACATTATAAATAATGCTCTGGGAAATACAGAGAATCTGTCAGATTAAAGGGCAGAAGGCCTTACTGTTGATGTATAGTAGGCCATCTGGACCAGGTGTGACACTGATAGCAGCATATGTGTTCCCTCCACTGGTTACGAGAGTGCACGTGTTACCTGTATTTTGGCATTTCGTTTAGATGGAAAGAAAACCCCACCTCTAATCATTAGTAAGGACAAGAAAGATAAGTTGAACATGTTTCAGGCATTTACATTCTTGAAACCAAAAAAGCCTGCTGCACACAAGCAGCTATAAGGGAGTGGGTCGATATAATGCTGCCACTTGTTTTGAGAGGTTGTGAAAGAGGTCTACTAGTCTGGGATTCAGCCAACACTCACCGTGCTAAAGACATGAAGAAATTCCTTGCACGGAGAAGAATAGATGAAATAATCATCCCCACAGGAATGACTGCCTATCTCCAGACTCTTGATATTGTATTAAACAAGCCATTCAAGGACTATATGCGCATGGAACTCAATGACTACATTGAAAATAGAATGGAGAGAAGTCAGCATGTAAACTTTGTGAAGCTGAGTCTCCAAGAGGTCGTGACTTGGGTGAAAACTTCATGGGATAAAATCACTGACAGCTGTGTTGCCAATGCAATACGAGGAGGCTACTTGGACAAGCAATGCTCATTTCAGGAGAGGTCTATTGCTAGACATGACGGATTGGGGCCAATGTTTCTACAGGAAATGGAGTCGCAAGAAATTCAGGCTGGAATTCGGGGGTTGGAGACTTATGACAATGTTCCAGAAGAAGATGACATGACTGTATTTGAATAACTTTTCCGTTATCGGGGCAACATAATGGATTGCTTCTGCTTTCAGTTTTATTCCCCTCCTCCAATACACATATATTGAGATTTTTCTGCACTTTCTGTTAAGCATGAACTATTGCACTGTGAAAGCCAAGGTGTAGATATTCTGAAGTTGAAATGTTTGTTGCACTGTTTATGTAGAATTCTCACACAGCTGTTAACACATTACTTAGAATTGTTGCCCAATAAAAGAAAAGTACCGAATAAATGTCAATTTGTGTATATGAATAAATGTTGATTTTTGTACATGAATAAATGTTGATTTGTGTACATGAATAAATGTAGATTGTTATATGGGGGGTAAATAAGGCATCCCCTGATAATAAGCCCCAATTCTTATTTCTGAGGGGAAAGAATATATGACCCGGTCTTATTTTCAGGGAAATTAGGTATGTATATATATATATATATATATATATATATATATATATATATATATATATATATATATATATATAGGTCCACTTTCAAATCTCTAAATACTGAATTATCGAATTTCAGTATCTCGCAATGAAAGTGTCAAAAGTACACTACAACGAAAACATAAAAAATTGAGCGTCACTTTAAGTTCACCTTACTGAATTTTCAGTATGAGACACTTTGTTTTTTAATACACCCTCCACCACACAAACAATAACACATACACAACCTTCCTCCCTACACTATAACAAACCTACACAACAAACACACAAACAAAACCCATCTAATCTGCACACAAGCAGGGGGGCAAGCCTCCCTACGCCCAACAACACCCCCTCTACAGATATATGTCCACTACAAGTTCGCAGTACCATGACTAACACAACAAACCTACCACTATGCACCCCACACTTCTGTTGAACAAACACACACTACACATGTACAAAAAACATCATTTTCAACACTTACACGCATACACGTACATACCCCAAACTACTCGTAAACCTTCCCAAAAATAAAAACAAAAATTCCTACACAAACCCCTTACACAGAAAACACCCACCTTAATCTCTTCATATAACCACACATCGGCCACCATCTCTAAATTCCAGACCACTCTGCACCTTAAAGAGGCAACAATCCCAGAAAAAAACACCTCACTACAACTACTGCAGATTCAATAATGTAAGATTTGTGAAAATACAGTTTTGAGTAACTGCACTTTCGACCCTTTCTTCTTGAGATACTGAAATTTTATATTTCAGTATTTCGAGATTTGAAAGGAGACCTATATATATATATATATATATATATATATATATATATATATATATATATATATATAGCTATAGATATAGCTATATATAGATATAGATATAAATATATATATATATACATATAAGAGTATGTCATAATATCTAACACTCAAAATATCTAAATACAAAATATGTAAACCTATAACATAGAAATAAAAAAACTGAATTTATATATACCAACTCTAGGATAGCACAACAGTGCAGAAAGTGCAAAATCCAAGTTTTTGATATTCAAAGTTTTAGACATTTTGACTTTAGATCAAATGAATGAAAAGCCTATAGATAGGCAGATAGATACATCGATAGATGGATAAATAGATTACACACACACACACACACACACACACACACACACACACACACACACACACACACACACACACACAAACACACACACAAAAGCACACACACACACACACACACAAATATAAACATACATACAAATTTAAAATGCAGGAGAAAATCCATACTTGAATGCTAACTATGTACACTTCTGAGTATATAAGGGTTTTTGAGTATGCACTGCATGTATATATGTTATAATGACTACTGTATGAGCTTTCTTATAAAGATCTCTTAACTACGTTGGCTATGCATTTTGCAGGTACTGCAAAAATGGCTTATTTATGAAATTCTCAATGGGAGCAGGATGCCTTGAGCAACCTCTACTGGTGATGGCACAGCTCTTGACAACATTGAACTGAAAGATTTATGGCTGACGCTATCATAATCTCATTATATTTCTTTTCTCAGATTTACAGCATCAGTATAATTTTATTTTACTACTGTCATTTGTTTGCATTTTGATTTTCATCAGCTACATTTGAATGTATTCATCTTTATAAGAACACCAGTGTGTTCCAAGATTGTTTCTTACAATGAAGATAATTTTTCAGCAAATTATTGCTCCTGTTGAAAATGTATCATCTTCTGAACAGAAATTTATTTATTTTTTTTTTGGCATTTCAATTACTATACATTACTTACATGATAATCACATTGTAACTATTTCCCAGCTGCAGACAGTTTTAAACAACTAATCAGTAATTAATCAGTGAGCATCACTGATGCACATATTTAATGCCTTCTCATCCAGCATCTTAACACAAACTGGCACTTACAGTGTGAGATTATCATGATAATCATCATAACGTGTAGCAGATGGATATATTATTTAAAGTTAGGAAGTTTTCACTCATTGAAATCCATGCGGAAGTCACGGCATAGTGCTTTCTGATTTTTTTCACTGATTATGAACTGATAAATTAGGCTTACCAGCAAACAGACAATAACATATCTTTATACAGAAGGCTTTCTCTGACTGGTTTGATATTGGTATGTGACTAAACTACCATTAAGCTGCAAAAATGTGAATTCTGTAAATATGTTATAATTGAAATTTAGTAATGTTTCAGACATTATGCTGCACAGTGGCGCAATCACATAACATCATAAAGGCTGTGGGTTTATCTAAAGATAATGGCATGAATAGAAAATAATGACTTGGCATGCATCGGACATTTATGTTCCACATGTAGTTGCATGCTGCAAATGACACATATTTGTAATATAAGGGGAAAGTCACATTACAGCAGCTAAATCCATAACTTAGTTTACGTTACCTGTAAATATTTGAAACATTCCATCGCTTCTTGAATTCAAATCATCCTTAAACTCAGCTCACAATTTGCTTATTGGTGGTACAGCAGTTATAGTTGTCACCTCACAGTAAGAGGCTCTCCGGTTCGATTTTCGGCTGGGGTGCCTTCTGTGTGGGGTCTGCATGTCCTCCCTGTATTTGTGTGGTTTTCCTCCAGGTGCTCTGCTTTTCTCCCTCATTTCAAAGACATGCATTAGTTGGATTGGACACTCTAAATTGGCCATAGGTATGAGTGAGGGGTACAGATGAACTACTGTGGCAGGGCTAACCATGCAGCAGTGTAAACCTTGGCTTGACATGATTGTTACTGTTGAAAGTCACACCCTGAACCCATGTGCAAAATGGGAAAAAGGAGTGGAGGATGGATTGATGGATGACTGCTAAATTGAAGACAATGGCCTTCTTCTAAGCTCGTAGTAGCACTTAAGATACTTCTGTTGGATTACGTACTGTAGTCATACCTTATTCAGTATAACATATACATAAATGCACACATTACAGGCATGTTTTATTTTTGCTTTTTTCCTTAATCAGTAGAAGTTTTGTATGTGTGTGTGTGTGTGTGTGTGTGTGTGTGTGTGTGTGAATGTTTAACATCAAATTTGCTGCAGTGCAATGGTACAAGGGCAGTGTAACAGTATTAATGTTATTATGTCTAACTTAGAAAGCGAGACATGATAAAAACAATGCACAGTATTAGAACAGACCAGTACACTATTGCAAATAATAAACTAAAGATACCAGCACAGGCAGAAAAACCTTAGAAGATATACAGATAAACATAAAGGAAAAGTACAACATAAGTAATTAATTGATGACTCAAAAACATTTTATAGAGAATTGGGAAACAAGACAAAAGGAACAGAAACACTATCAAAAAAGAAGAAATATACATATTTTGGTGAAATGTTTATGAAGACCATGTGGAACACAACAAAGATGCTGAATGGATAGAAACAAAAAAAAAAACAGTAACAAGTTCAAATGTACAGTATATGAAATGGGATGAAGTAACAGCCAGTATAACTGAAACAAAATTAAGAGAAGCTCCTAATTGGAACCCCCGTGGTCCAGATGCTGTACCTAACTTCTGGCTTAAAATATTAACATATTTCCAAGAAGATTTAGTCCTGAGTAAGAACTACTTATATGTGCATCCCAAACAGGCACCAACCTGGTTAACAACAGGAAAAACAATACTTCTTATGAGAGAACTTGCATGCTACCCTAAAAGCTGTAAACCAACAACGTATGAACTAGATACTGGAATTGATGATGACAAGGTTTATAGTCATTTAAAAGAAAACTCAATCATGGCCATAGAACTAAAGGGTAACAGAAGAAAGTCATAAGGAAAAAAGGATAATTTGTTGTTAAAAAAAGTCATAAGGGAAAATTGTAAAAAGGGGAAAAATCTAAGTATGGTATGGAAAGATTACAAAAAAGCATTTGACAGCATCCCGCATTCATAGATAAAGAAGTGCTTACAAATTTATAAGATAAACTATACATGACTGATTACATTACAGTAACCATGAAACAGTGGCTTCAAACAGAGGTATTCAAGGGTGATTGTGCCACTGCTTTTCTTTTATCTTTCCCTTAACCCATTAAGCAATCTACTTAACAGATTAATTCATGGTTACAATTTGGCTCCCACACAACAACAATGTGTAAAGACTTCTCTTTTTTTTTTTGTGGATGATTTAAGACTGTATAGTTCATCAGTTTAGAACCTGAAAGCTCAATTGCAAGTGGTCAAAACTTTCTTAGATGATATAAGAATGCCATTTGGTTCTTGATAAATGCACAATAGCAACATTTAAAGCAGGAAAGAAAATATTTTGGTACAGGAATGTGATATAAAGGAACTTGAGCAATAGGGAGTGTATAAATATCTGAGAACTGATGAAAGATTGACAATAAAACATGAACAAATGTGAACAAAACTCAATAAAGAATATTTTAGGAGACTAAAATTAGTACTAAAAACAGCCCTGACATCTAGGAAGAAAATCCAAGCTATAAACTAATTAGCTCTTCCTGTTCTAACTTAACAGTTTTGGGGTATTGGATCAGCTGGACAGGAATACAATAAAAACACTTCACGTTTATCAAATGGTACATAAAAATCTGTGTATACCAAGATTATATATCCCTTTGCTCTAGAGGAGGTTTGGGCCTCCTTGAAATTGATTACATGTATAGAACTGTAATTGTAGGACTGCATACGTATCTGCTGACCTCATCAGATCAATAGTGAAAGTTTTGAAAATGAAGAAAAGAAATCTAAGATGATTTTCCTGCTTATTTAGCAGAAGCATATTGTTATCATTTGGGAATATAGAAACCAAACGAGAATTATTCACAAAACTGGCAGCAACTGAATGTGCCAAAAACAAAAGAAAAAATGTGAGGAGAAAGATCAAATGAGAAGTCAAGAAATGTGGAAAAAGCCTAAATATAGCTGCCAGTACAGAAAACTCCTGTAACAACCTCATGTCAATCAGGATCTGACACTGGAATGGGTAAGGAGAAGTGAATTTAAACCAAAAGATGAAAGGTTAATATTAGTAGCCCAGTACAGTGGACTACATACACATTGGTTTACAAAGGTGTTTGAATGCCGGGGAGAAACAGACAAATATAGTTTCTGTAAACAGAACTGGAACCAGTTGCACATCTTGTTGCTGGGAGTGATACACTAATGGCAGAGGGCCTGTATACTGAAAAGCATAATAATGTGTCAAGACTGTTGCATTGGGAGTACGGGAAATGTGCAAACATTACAATATTGAAGTAGATGAGAAGCATTGGAAACATGAGCCACAATGCATTAAAGAGAATGATGAAATTAATATCAAATGGGATCACTCATTATTAACAGTTCAAAAGCCAGACTCAAGAAAATGAGATATCATAGTTCATGAAAAGAAGACAAAAGCAGCACTGATCATTGAAATTGCTACGCTCGGTGATTACAGTGTTTTACATAGAGAGAGAAACAGTCATAAAATACCAGGATTTGCAGGCAGAAATAAGGACAATGTGGAAGGATACAGACAGTTCCAATAATAGTTTGAGCAATGGGTCTCACGAAAAAGAATGTACGGTTTTATTTAGATATGCTACTGATACATATAATTCTATATGAATTGCAGAAGGGTCATTGCTGTGCACATTACAGGTGCTGGGAAGAACATTTTTGGCTAACATCAAAGATTGAAACAATACTAATTTCACAAACTTTACTCATACTTTGACTTAGGAATGGTGTTCATTCTCGTGATGGTATTAGAAACGCAAAAGACTTGGAAAAATTAAAGAGAGAAATCCTATACTAAATATGTCTTTTTTTTCAACTCTGCTTTATGACAGATATATTAGGTTGTCATTTTATCTTTTATTTGCACTTAAGCACATCCTCCTTTAAGTGTTAGGCCTGTATCAACATCGTATAGCTTAGAGAATAAAATCACAAGTCATCAGTTCTGACACGACCAGCACTGCTGTTCTGATACAATGCTGCCTTTATGCAGGTAGAATCTGCTGTTAGGAGCACTTAATAAACTGGATGCTACAGCTAGTCTCCCCAGATTTCTGCTGAAATACTGTTGTAGCATACATATATCTAACTGGTGGCCCAAATGTAATTTGAAATAAGTAATCAAATAAATAATAAGCAAATAGCTGATAGGATAAACAACACTAAAATTATGAGTTAAGTGTCTGTAAAAGTTCGTCAAAACCAGTCAGTACCACGATGCATGTTTCTCTTTAATCTTTTGTCTTGTTTAGTTTCCTGTTGACTAAAACACAAAGAAGAAAAATTAAGATTGTTTTGCTCTCTTTCTAGAAAAGGACTGAAGCAGTATAAATAGCTGATATCAATACCTGTCTATAGAGACTTGCTATAGCTTTTTGGATGGAAAAATATGTAGCAGCTACAATTTAATTAAAAATATATGAAGCTGTACTCTTTGATCGGACTGGCCATTTAATATATACCATATAAATATTGGTGAAATCATCATTATTTAGAGTCTCATATCATGAGAAATACTGAAACAAGATTAATAAAAAGAGCAGTAATACAAATACCTCTATCAGAGTATACAAAATGACTTTGATATTCCTGGGAAGTTCTTTTGAAGTTTATTGTTAATATACTAAAAATAACCATATTCATTAATACTATAGTTATATGAAAAATAACTATGTATTAATGAAATTGCAGTGACAAAATAATAAAATGTTATGAAGCACAGAGCAAGGAAAGAGACTATGTTGCTGAAAATGTTAGTAACAGAAGTGCCCACACAAACTTGTCTTGCTTTGACTCAGGCAGTCTCATTATCAATACATTCTAGCCCAGAGGGAGATAGTGCTGCCATTCTCTGAGAGTAGAAACCAGATACATATGATTCATTTTTTTAAGTAAGATCTTAGAGTTCCTTTATTTTTTGTATAAGTGTGTAAGAGGATGACATTAGCAGTAGGCTGGATAGAAGGGTCCTCTGTTTAATGTCTCATGCCAGAGACAACATCTACATTTTGCAGCAGATACATACCAGTGTTTCAGGTGTAACCACAGTTCCAGATTAGGATCCATAACCTCTTGAATCCAAGGAGTATGTGCTTTCCAATATTCCTCACTGACATTCTAAAGCTATGATGCTGACATGGATATATTTACATGACGCACTTTTCCTGATGTATTACTTATTGATATATGCATATATGTTATATAGACGTAGATATATGGATTGTGTTTATAGGTTCATACTAGGCTAACTGCCCTAAAGGGCCATTTAAAGCCTAGCCAATTACCCCATGTGAGAATCAAACCGTGGACTTTCTGTCTGCAAAGTAAACACCTTAACCATTATGCCAGCCTCCCAACTAAAAATGACATCTCTTTAATCAATGAGTTCTTACCAGACGTGAAGTTTAAACCTTCACTGTGGTTATATATCATATGTATAGATGTATACATATAACAATATGTAATACATCAGGAAAAAAATTCTAGGCCTGACAAGGTTACCTATTGGAGAATGTTCCTAAGGGCATAGGCTATGGAATCTACTGTCAAAACAACTAGTAGGGTCACCAATATAGACCACTTTGTCAATCACCCCGGGGAATCTGATTTGTCTCTGAAATGAAGTGACAACCCCATACCACATACTTAATACCTTTGTATATTTTTGTTATTGCATTTTTAAGGATATCAGATGGATTATGCATTTTAAATACTCTAAACAACTAATACCACTATAAATTATCAAAGGCCTTCTCTCTATCTAAAGGCAGAGCACTCTAACTAGTACCCTGCCTGAAGTACTTTAACATCATAGTTTTATGTAACACATTAGGACATTCATTCCTGATTTTTTTTATAAATCTGTTTGAGTCCACATGAACACTTCCTGACAAAAGACCACTTCTATTTTTTTGTTTGTTTGTTTGGATTTTTAATCTATCATTATAGTGTATAAATTGCCACTTTTTTTCTTTTGTTCCAAATCTGGTGGCATCATGAACAAAAGTACTTTTCTGCCTAGTTAAATATTTTTAATTATAAAAGAATGCTTACATACTCAGACACACACACACACACACACACACACACACACACACACACACACACACACACACACTATAGTCAATTTCAATGTTTCATGCTATCGCTGAAGTAATTTATGATAATTAGTTATCATATGCAGGGGAAAAAGCACTGAGTATAAGGAATGAGATGGTGAGTTTTTCTACATGTGGTCATTGATCAATTATTCAGATAGAGTGTTATAAATAGACTGTCCACAATGCTGCTGTACAATTACTGATGTGTCTCAAGGCTTTCCTGTACAGTAAGCTCTAAAAAAGGTGTCAGCCTATAAAATCTGAACTTAAATTGTAGCAGAGAATGTAATGGATAATATCTTTCATATTTCATTTTGTTATAATTTTTGGATGAAGGCATTCTCCCTTTTACTAGTCTTACTTTGAATGTGTAAAAAAAGAAATTATGTTTCTGACACTGATAACTAGTTATTATAGTACCATAGGAAGCACATGGCAATGGTGTTTACTGGTCATTTATGTCTTCCGAGTATCGTCCCTTAAACCTTATTTCCTCTGTTAAGGATGACTAGGCAAGACAAGCCAGGGGTGAGTTTATCAATACCCTTCTGATCATCGAGTTCACCTTTAAAAGTATATAATGTTTTGTACCACTTAATTTGAAATGAAAGCCAATTCCAGAGGAAAAGAAGGCATAGTAGAATGAATATCTCTCCCATGTTTTATTCATGTATTTATTAGGTAATGAAGGTATATATTCCTGGCCTTGTATTAGAGGAATTGTTTAATTTATGGAGGTACATGATGTCATGGACTACTGGGTCCCTAATGAGAAGAAAGGCATGAAAGGCAAGGTACAATTCGCACCTCAGAAGTACATAGTCAGGTACACAGAACACTGAATGAAGGGATGATAAAGTACACAGCCAGGTATACAGAACAATGAATGAAGGGATGGTACTTCCCTTCTTTTCTGTTAGTTTAGGTTTTTAAGTCAGTGATATTTTTTCTTAGGAGCCTCTGGGATCTTTCTGGTTACTTCATATGTCTAGTGAGATACATGACAAAGGCTGCATTGTAATCTGTGACAGGCCTAATTAATGCAGAATATAAGGGGCGAATGACCTTTTTAGATCTGGATGATATTTCTTTTGGGATCAACTGTTTTAAGTAGAAGGAATTCTTGATCATACAGAAACATGTAGACCAAAAGAAAGGGAATTATCAACACATGTTCCATTGTCTCTAACTATATTGTTATTTGAAGTGGGGTGTTGCCTACACTATAATCTGAGTGGGGTTGTCTACTGAATGTAACAGCATTGCACTTTTTTGCTGTACACCAGGTATGAACAAATATAATGTCATGCTGCAGAACCTGGGTGACAAAGGGGAACTTGAGAGTGACACCTAGATTATAGTCATCTGCAAACTTAGTTAACCAGAGATTTTGGTTTGTGATCAAAGAATAGATGTCAGACAACAGCAATCCCAGTACTAATCTCTGAGGAGTTCACACTCATATTCACTGAGGAAGTACTAGCTACCCTGACTGCAATTGTCCCAGTGATTCATCTTACCCCACAGAGGTCTATTTGAAGTTCATTTAGCTTGTTTGTTGTGCTAGCATGTGGAATGGTATCCACTGTTTTCTGTAGGTCAATGTATTTTGCATGAGAGCAATCAACAGCCTGTGTGCTATCCTTTCAATGAAGCCAACCCGATTCATTAGACAATATTTCTGCTTGACAAAACCAGACTGCTGGAAGTCTAGCATGATAACATGTCTAATATCATAGTTAATCAGGTAATTTATGATATGGTCCTTGGCTTTGCACATGAAACATGTCAAACCTATAGTCTTATAATTTCTGAGATTAGTGTTGTGGCCAAACTTGTGAAGTGGCATCACAACTGCTGTGTGCCAAATCTGAGGGGCAAAGTCAGTGGCTATGTTCAGGCTAAAATTTTTTTAAGGAACTCTTCTGAAAATACCTGCTTAGTAATATTTATTAACCAGACGGGTATATTATCAGGTCAGGTGGAAGGTGTATCTGTTTTTAATGATGATGGGGGGTCTGAGATCTTCAGGAATAAGTTGGCTTTGGATAGTTGTCTGTGGGGTAAAGTTTGCATTAAATCTGTTTGCTGATATGTTGGTAGTGTCCACTGGATACATGCGGGTTATGCCATTTTGAATAAGTTCTGAGCAAAGTGGGGTGAAATTTCATAGTCTCCTGACATAGCTAATGAATGGTTTGCAATCACCCTTACTTTCTGATGCTAGCCTAAGCTCATGGTCTGCCTTGAATTTTGTAATGGTCTTTTTTAAAATTTTTTGACAATTCCTTCATTTTACTTTGAACTTGAGTGCCATTCATTCTGCTTTGATTTAAGAATTTTTTGTAGTATAGTTTGTTTATGTGAGTGGACCACCATGATGCTTTGCTCGTAAACTTCCCATTACATTTAGATTTGGTTTGGGACTGCCAATTTAAAAGATCTAGCTAGGTAAGCATAACATTTTCTTGCATAATTATTTGCTTTACCAGTGACTTGACTGATACTGTTGAGTGTAAATCTGAAGCCTTCATCAAAGAATTAGAGACAATTTGTAGATTTGAAATCCCTGTATTCATTTGTTTTGAGATTTTGAAAATGAAGACCTTACATTTTTAGAGGTTTAACTGGGGAGGGAGATACCATTATAATGGGATATACAGACACTATATTTGTAAGAACTGGGTATAGAATATTTTGATCCCTAGTTGGTTATCTGACTATCTGACCTAGTGAGTTTTTATTTATTAAATCTAGGAACGTTTGGGCAAATCAAACATTCAAAGTATAGCTGTACCAGTTTAATGAGGGGTAGTTAAAGATTTTTTTTAATTAAGCTATGAGGTCCATTAGCTGTTCTATGCCTAAGAAAGGCAAAATGAGAGCAGCAAAGGCTTTAGCCAGTATGAAGAAACATTGACATGAGAGGTGCAAGCCATCCTTTGTAATGCAAGTACGGCTGTTCAGCATCACATTCAAAGTTGACAAACACTGGATCCCTCTGGAATGACAGTTGTTGAAGCCAATTATCTTTTCTTTGTACGTCTGCAACATTCCCATAGAAGAAGGATTCTGCTCAAGACCAAGGACTTACCTATATTTGTAACATGCATGGAAAGTTCTGGCACGTCTCTTTGTATTTCCCACAGGGTTTTGCATGCCAAGTCATTTACTCCCACATGGACTATCAACATTTCATACTTGCATTTGTTAGGTGTAAGGGCCTTCTGAGCCCTTCAGATGTCAGAGATCCCAGCACCTAGAGACAACTCGCTGTCACAATGTTCTTTTTGCAGCCTAGTAAGAAATAAATCAGCTTGTCTGATGACAAAGTTACTCAAAACTATGACATTTTTATTTCTATATAGTTTGTAATAGTGGATTTTGGATTATTTATATCCTGGTGATTTTTTGTTGTAGATGTACTAAGGGGTGATGTGGTGCGTCATTTTAGCTGAGACTTAGTTCGAATGGGTCAAGATGGCTTTGGCGAGGATACGTTTTCATCTTCAGCATAAGATAATTTAGTTTGCATGTTTCAGTGGAGTGCCATGGAACACTATACTTCTCACACACTATGTTTTGTTTTGCAATAAAGTTGTCTCCATGTAATTTTAGTACTTGACTTTTCTCACAGTAGAATGCATTTTGCTGAGTTAATCTTTATTGTCTGTGATCATCGGGTAGTTGCTACACTGTACACATACTATGAGGCTTGCAACAGAAGGAAAACAAGCAGGTTGTCTGTCCATTTTAGTCTAGAGAATCAGAACTTGCTGATGTTTAACTGATTAGATAATAACCAGGGGATGCAAATTTAATTTAATTAGAAATGTTATTTTATTTTTTAATGAGGCAAATCTAATTTAATTAAATCAATTTTAGTTTAAACTTCATTTAAACTAATTTTAGTTTAGTTTATATTTTTGTACAAGTACACAGTCCTGCTGAAAGGGATAACATCAGTTGTTTATCCAGCATTTCATTTATGGAGTATAGCCTTGGTGTTGCATAAGTGTAAAATTGTAACCGAAACTGCCTGCATCTATGTAATATTCACATTTGCACAGTGCTGCACTCTGCACACTTTAAACATGCAGGAAAAACAAAACAATGAAAAAAAGAGCTAGGGGTTCAGCCAGTAATGCCAACTCCCTACAAACAGTAGGAAATTACCCTCTGCCACAGAGCTCTTAGACAGCTTGCACACTCAGCCAAAACATGAGGTAGCTGTATTAAATTCACAAAGTATGATTAAAGCAGAGCAAAAAGCAACTATAACAGCAGAAAATGTGTTTTTGCAACACTGAATGACTCTTAAATAGTCAGGCAACTGTAAATACACCAGCAGATTAGCTTTTTCTTTAAATCAGGGAAAATGCTGTGAGTTTGAAAAAGTACACTTTTTATGCAGAAAACTGTATGTGACTGACTGTAAATGCAAATAAAAACAAGTACTTTACTGCTTTCCTGATGCAAAATAAAAACAAGCACTTCCTGTTTTTCTGATGCAAAATAGAGTCAAAACATTTATGTCTCTTGCTATGTGTTCACAGAAACAAAGCTTTCTGAATCTTTTGGATAAAGACAAGAAGCAGTTTTCTGCACTGCATAAACAAGCATGAAGCCTGAGTGTTTCACAGGTATAGGAAAAGCGAAGAAATAAAAAACAAGGAAAAGACAGAGATTATGATTACTTCCAGTGTATGTGATATATGTGGTATTAATTTCTCCACCTGGACCACTATTTACAATCTGTCACTGAACTTTCTGCACTCGATCACATTCTGGACAAAATGTGAATAAATCTAACAGCCTAGATGTCTGGCTAGTTGTTCTGTTAGTTTAGCAGACATGATTTAAGGCCATGAGCTGCTTGATTCCTTTGGTCTCCATCTGACTTCTGTCTAAGCCTGAGCATTTCATCTAAACAGATGATACTCTTTGTCACCCCTGTGAAGAGTTTACATCTTCAATAAGTGAACAAAATATCAATCACCCCAGCAAAGAAACAGAGTATAAAGGATTAGTCCAGATAAAACTATGTTAGCTAGCAGATCTAGGCGACTCTCTCTGATGATCGCCCTGTGGGATGAATAAAGACACCTTGTTGAAGTTTCCAGTAGTCTATTCAGTTAAGCAGTTAGACGGAAAAATAAACAACATTCAACAGGTCAGTTATTTAAAAGCAGTTACAGACAATGATGGGAGGTTCCATGGGAGCTGATTGGAGGAAAATCTGGAAGATGGAAAAACAAGGAACCAATCCCTTGGATTAGAGTTTAGTCCCTTATTTGAATGTTCCTGAAAACACTGTGAGGATTTATCAGCTCAGCAGCCTGACGAATCTCATTCTTAATTAAAAGGTTTTATTTTTAACTAATAAAGCATGACAACATACTATGAGCTACAACTATAGAACTATGTTTAAGAAAACACTTTCTCCTGAGCTTCATCAGGTCCATCTAATAAAGTGGTTTTCATTTTGATCATTGAACATAATAGAGTACAATGCTCCCTTTGGCATGTACCTAAACAGGCACCTGCAGCAACTGGAGAGACCACAACAATTCCTCACAAAGAAAAGTTAAGGTCTTCAGCACATAACTTATGTGGAGAGACTGAAATCACTGTCACTGTACTCTATATCGTATAGACTACTCAGAGGTGATCTTTGCCTTGCATACAGAACAACCTCTGATCCTGCCTTAATGGAAATACTACACATTCATAAGTCAAAGGGTACACAATGCACTCACTCTAGGAACCTTTACCTGGCATGCAACATCAACAGGACTTGCTGGATAGACAGATATGTCTCCCAGAGGTTACCTCTGCACTGGAATAAATTTCCTTTTTAAGTGTAACTTGGATGATTGGATGGGAAATCACAAGTTCCCCCAAGTGGTTTCACCTGTGTCCCTCTTGGATAGGGGCAGTTGGTGCTGATTTAGATCTGCTTATAACATAGACCATATATCTAGACTCTTAAGGGAACAAAGGTTGAATTTGGCTAGGCTTGTAAAGGCCCTAGGCCCATTAGCCCAGTAACCTCCTATAAACCTATGAACCTATAAAATGCCTGATTTAAAGAGGTTATCACCAGACTTTATTAGTCTGTTTTGTAACACATGTAAAATGAAAAGCTGTGTCTGCATCAGTGGGGCTCATATTCCTTGGAGCTAAGCATGAAAGCTTTATTACAGAACTTTTCCCGGTCTATCACATGTGAAATGAGAGGCTGTACCCACTTTTACATGGCTCAATATCTCCTGATATACAATATAAAATGCTAATATTCTCTTGTATAACAAAGAAAGGTTTACAGTGCCTCCTTATAAGGGGCTCATATATATCATTAATGTGACCAGTTCCTGTCTTTTTACTCTTGATGAAGACAGCCCTATTTATATGCACGGAAGTAGTCACTTAAAGCCATACTAGGTGATTCCCATTTGTGAAGTACATGCATAAAGAGAAACAGCATACAGTGGAAAATAAGTTGCAGTGCTCATTTTTACAGAGCTCATGGATGTGCACACATAGGAGGAAAAAAAATAAAAAGTGTTTAACGTTTGAGACCTCAGAATCTTTTGTGCAGGCTCACTGTGTCCATGGTATAAAAATCCAGCAGGTGGTGTACTGCAGAGTATACAAACACTTTTAATAAACATTAGAATCTCAGATCTTCTTTTAGCATAGGCAAATTGTGTCTATGGTATAAAGAATATAGCAGTGTGGAGTGCTGCCCTAGAACAACAATTACCATTGTACTGCAGATTATAGAAACCTTGTTAAATGCAGATCTTGGGGCTACAAATTTACACTTAGTTGCTATAGTAAGAGATGGAATGCTTTTGCTTCCAGAGTTCCAGCCTTTTAAGGCTCTCCAGTCTGGGGTTTTCACTGTCAAGATTCTTTCTGAGTGTAGGAGTTACTGAGGGCTTTTCTACTGAGATTCTTTCTCTCTCCAGGTTCCAGGTGGTGATGCTTGGGCTCTTCTGTTCACATTCTTCCTCTCTTCAGGTTCCAGGTGATAACGTTAGTGCAAATAAGAGCTAGATAGCTCTGTGCCTGTCTAGATAAAGGGCTGGAAACTGGGTGGGATCAGGTGGAAGTGCAGTTAACCAATCTCCTGAGAGAGGGGGTGGTACCATGGGGCCTGGGGTGATGTTGCATGATTTAAGAGGCTGATGTAGTCAGTGTGGGAGTGATCTGTCAATCAAACTGGAAGGGTAGAGTTTGGCCACTTTTTCTCACTCTTAGTGCCAAAGTCTCAAATTAGTAGTAGAAAACAAGCAAACAAACCAAAAGTATTTAAAATAACTGAAAGATGATGTTTAAGATGCACATCATGAGGTAAAAAAAAAAAACACTTTAAACCCATGACAGTTGCTTATAGATTTGTACAAATCTAGAGATCACACACACAGAGAAAAAAAATCATAATATGGTTTGTTTTCGATGTCACTAGTTCACCAGTAAAACCAGACTAATGTAGATGCAGTGATTTACAAATGTAATTACTTGATCAACTTTTTCATATTAACGGCAGCAACTGGAGTTAATTAACGGATCTGATGTTGCCAATTTTCATTCCTTCCTCAACTAATTAGATCAGATCCTATCTACGGATCCGACTCTGCCATTTTACTCACGGCCACCAACAAACTCTCGAGCTCCATCCCAACTCATATTGCACCACACCTAACATCCCTCAGATCTCAAAGCATTCAGACATGATCGCTTTCAGCTCTTGAGTTTTCATGACAGATAAGTTCATTTTTCATATTTTCTTTCTAAACACTTCTACAAACAACTATTTTGTTAATATTTTATCTTCGTTTTTCATCTTAAGCCATTCTTCTGTTCTTTTACTTACACATTCAGTGTAAAACATTTATACCATCAATGCTAGACCTAACGTCTTCCCTTTATTCTTTTTTCACATTGTATAATTTCTGTAATTACCATTGTTGGTATTTTCTCTACACATTTCTCTTGTAGTTCTTAAATATCATTGCTGGTATTTTTCTTTTTCCTTTTCCTTGCCATCTATTTAGAAAAACAGTTTAACTCTTCTCTCTTAACTACAATAATGGCTGAGAAAGGTCCATCAGGTTTTAAAAAATGTGACAAGTGTGGGCACAAGCTGTTTTTGTCTGATGCCCACAGTCTTTGTGTGTATTGTTTAGGACCAGAATACTTACAACAGGACTACAGTATTTGTCATGGGTTCAACCCCTAAGCTTTAGCAGATAGGAAAAATAAGATGATTTTAAAAGTATTACTGCAATCTTCTTTTTATGAAGCCATTGATGGGATTCAATCCCCCAAATATAAATCTAAAAATACTTCAGAAAGGTCTAAACCCTTGGATTCTCCAGCATCTGTCTCTTCTGAACCAAGAAGAAAGAAAGAAAAACTCGATATGACCACACATACTTTGGATACTACATCCTTGGATATGACCAAACATATTTCAGATCCTACATCCTGGGATCTAAATCCTTTAAGAAGGACTACCTATTCACCAAGCCTGGATCCGGTTCCTTCCAGGGTGCCATCTTCCTTTTTAGAGATTCACTCAAAATCACCATCCCTGGTATCCTCTCATTCATCCAGGAGTCACACAGAAGCAGATGTGGAGAGGATGATAAGGACATTTTTCACAGAGCAAATTCAGTAGGGAGTTTTCACAGTTCCTAACCTTCGGGTTAGGAAGTCCCATCTATACACCACTCCACCCATAAAAGCACCTTCTCTAATTTAACCTGTGGTTTTAGAACCCTTAGATCTGAGCCTTCCAGCCCATCTGGTTTGGATCCAAAGAGAACATTGTCTTTGGATCTGACAATTGCTCTGAGTGCAATGGCTCTGATATCCTCACAACCAGATGACTCTCAGAGCCAAAGCTTCCCTGATCTGCAAGCCATGGAACATATTATCATGGAACTTATAAACAAAGACATTGGCAACCTTCAAACATGGGATTCCACCCAGTTTGGGTTTGTGAAGGGCCAATCTTGTCTCCTGAACCTGACTGACTTCTTCAAATCAGTCTCCAGAGCCGTGGATGAGGGTAAGGTGGTCCACACAGCCTATTTGGACCTCACCAATGCCTTTGACACCATTCTCCACTCTGGAATCATAGATAGACTTACCAAGCTGAGCATTAATCCCTATGTCACTCTATGGGTTGCCAACTGGCTTACTGACAGAACCCACACTGTAAAAGTAGCCAACTCCAAATCCAGCTCCAGACAAGTGACAAGTGGAGTACTTCAAGGTTCAGTCCTGAGACCGCTCTTGTTTGGCATCTACTTCTCTGAAGTACAGGCCAACACTAAGGGACTCTGGCTAACAAAGTTTGCAGATGACTGCAAACTGGGAGCCATTATTAAATCCCCAGATGATGTGGATACTCTACAAAAGGGCCTTACAGAAACAGATGCTTGGTGCCAGAGCCATGGGCTCAAGTTCAATGCCAAAGAAATGTATAGATATCCCCTTTGGGAAAACACATGTAAACGTGAATTACCACATAGGTGGCAGTACACTAAACACTGAAAGTATGATAAGAGACTTAGGGACACAGGTGGACAGTGGTCTCACCTTTGATAACCACATCACCACAACAGTCAGGAAATCCTTCTATGTGGCACACCTCATCACTAAGGGCTTTTCATCTGGAAAAAAGGAGGTCATTGTCCCACTGTACTCATCCCTCATTAGACCCATTATAGAATACAATGCCCCATTTGGTATGTAACTCTCAAGACATCTGCAACAACTGGAAAGGCCACAGAAATACCTCAGTAAAAGAATCACAAGCCTAAAGCAGATGTCCTATGCTGACCGCCTTAAAAAAACTCCAGCTATACTCTGTTGCATATTGTCTACTCAGAGGCAATCTCTGCTTAACATACAAGGCCATGTCAAACCCAGAGCTGTTGGAAATGCTACACTTAAAGAAATCCTGGTCCCTTAGAGCCACATGCTCCAGGGATCTAAACCTTGGCATCAGAATAAACAAAACATGCTGGAGGAATAGGTTCCAGACCCAGCGACTCCCCATACTCTGAAATAGACTGCCCATACATGTCAAGCAGAGCGCCTCTTTGGTCCTCTTCAAAAGGAACCTTGACGATTAGATGGGAGAAAGGAAATTCACCCCGGGGATCACGTCAGTCACCCTGCTAGACAGGGGTCCAGGGAAGTAAATAGTGTGGGAAGAAATAGCCAGGGAATTGTTATGGCTAGGCTTGTATAGGCCCTAGGGCTGATAGCCTAGTACCAACCTATGATCCTATGAACAAGGTTGCAATTTCATCCTCCCTCAGTCCAAGGCCATAGTGACCATGGATGCTTCCCAGATTGGGTGGGAAGCACTACCTGGGGAGAACAGTCCAAGACACTTGATCCCCTGGAGGCCATAATGTTCTGGATATGACAGCACTACTCCTAGCATTGCAGGCAGTCCAGGTCACTCTTTCTCTTGGGACAATTGCAATCCAGACAGACAACATGTCAGTAGTCTGATATATCAACACGCAAGGGGGAACCAGATCTTATTCCCTATGTCAAGAAGCCCTCAGAGTGTGGCAATGGATGATATCTTCCAACTGCTTTCTAGTAGCAACCCATACTCTGGGGAAGTCCAATGTGATAGCAAACAAAGTGAGTAGGTCCATTTTACTGCCTCACAAGTGGTCTCTCAACAAAAAGTGATGGAGATGTTTTACAGTGGGTGGGGCCAGCCTTGCCGTAATTATTTTGCATCTCCCCTAAACAACAAGTGAAGCAGCTTCTTTGCCCTGATCCTCCCACCAGTTTAACCACCGAGGGATGTTCTGCTCCATGACTAGCCCCTGATCTTCTCTATGCTTATCCTCAAACTCCCTTAATTCCCAAATTGTTTCAGAAAGCAGCCTGGCTGAAGAGCAAAGTCATCCTCATTGCACTTTACTGGCCTCTGCAGATTTGGTTCTCCTTCCTTTGTCCTCATCTACTATACCCACCTTGGATTCTGGATCCAGTTCTAGACCCTCTGTCTCACCCAACAGGCATAGTTTACCTGAATATCTCAAATCTTAAACTAACAGCATGGTTTATCTAATTTCTTTAATAGCCAGGCAAGCAATGTTTCTTCCCCTGTTTGTTCCATATTATTTCCCAATAAACCTTCTACTAGGAAACTCTACAGGAGTAAATGGAGAAGGTTTGTTTATTGGGTAGAACAGAATCAGATAGACCACTTCTCAGCTTTAATTCATTCTGTCCTAGAATGTTTAGCGAGTTTGTTTAATGAGGTGCTAGTTCATCAGCTATTAAAATTCAACTGGCAGCAATTTCTAACTTTCATTTGGGATTTCAAAATTCTTTCCTGGCTTCCTCTAAACTGTTTAAAGCATTTTGAAAGGTACTGTACTGCTAAGACCCATATAAAGACCCCATGCCACCATGGGATTTAAATTTGGTACTGCAAACTTTAATAGACTCTCATTTTGAACTTACAGATAAATGTGATCTTAAATTTTTGATGTGGAAAATTATCTTTTTAGTAGCAATTGCATCTGCTAGAAGAATTTCAGAACATCAAGTATTACCTTCTAAGACCCTATACTCAATTTTTCATAAGGATATGGTCATGTTATGAATTAATGCTTCCTTCCTTCCTAAGGTGGTGTCAAAATACAACATTAACCAATCCATTAACTTGCCAGTATTTCTCCCGCAATATACAAATAAAGGGGATTATATGCTGTACTTACTGGATGTTCATAGATAGTTATGTTTCTACCTAGGCAGAGCTAAAGAGATTAGAAAGAGGGATCAGTTATTTGTTTCCTTTGCACATAATAATTTGGGTGAATGAATTACAAAGGTATCTCTCGCTAGATGGCTGACAGACTGTATCTCCTTTATCTATAACAAATTGAATTGAATCTCCCCCTATCAAGACCATTAAAAGCTCATTCAACCAGATCTATAGCAAGTTCTGCTGCATTCCACTCTAGAGCTTTTATGGGTAATATATGTGCAGCTGCAAGTTGATCAAATAAACAAGATTTGGTCTCGAGAGGAGGAATAGCCTTTGGCTTAACTGTACTCAGGATTATCCTTCCTTAGAGTCCACCCAGGAATATAGGTAGCTGGGGACTCTGCCCCATAAGTTGAGGAATGAATGAACATTGACTACATCAGATAAAGAAGTTATATACCTACAATAACATTCCATCTGTGTTGTCCAATTGCATTCTTCCTCAACTCCCCTCCCTCCATCCCCCTCCATATTTCATAACTGACTTCTGAAGGAATAAGGTACTTGTGGACACCTATGTCCTTTGTATTGAACTCCAGTTATGATATTTCTGTTATAGGCTTCCTGTCAAGCTGCAAGCAAGATCTGAGGGATGTTAGGGGTGGTGCATTATGGATAAGGAAGGAGCTCAAGAGTTTGTTTGTGGTCATGAGCTAGTAAAATGAATGAAGTGGATCTAGGGATTAGATCCATGGGAAAAAAATTGCTGTTCTGAGCTTTCGAGATTGTAAGCTTTCGCTTACATGGGGTTGATTATTCATCGTTCTTTTTTTTAACCATTCGATGATATAATATAGACCCAAATTGTTCACTCTACCCGGTCCCTAATGTTCCTGGCTCTCTTAAATATGAAAAGGGAATGAGATCCTAGAAGTTTTCTACTTGCTTAACTAAATAAACTACTGGAAAATTCAACAAGGAGAGCATCGGAGAGATAGAGAGAGAAAGAGAGAGAGAGAGAGAGACAGTCTCCTAGATCTGCTAACATATGTGATTTTATCTGGACTAATCCTTTATACTCTGTTTCTTGTTAGTCTTGTCACCCTCTGGGTCACAGGTAGGATACCAGACTTCACTCCAGCCCTCTGGATTATCTCTGTTTTCTCTCCAGCACAGAGGGATGAAGCTCTGAGACCATCACATTCTTCTTGAGTTCAATTAATGCTTCAGCTACATGATGGAGCCAGTGTGGGGAAGACATGGGAGCCTAGTAAAGTGATGATGCTGAACCTGCCCACCTATTCTGAGGGGGGGGGGCAGGAATATGCTGGGGGAAGGAGGCAGGAATGTGCTAGGAGCACATTGCCAAGCATGGGTGTGCTGCCTGTGATACTGAGTCATTCAAAGCATGATACAAATGTGTTTTGGACATGTGCAGTATGAAGGCCAAGGACATCCCATCAGCTCAGCATATTAGTGCAGGCACAGCCTAAAAAAAACTTACTGCAGTGAGATAATCCTGGAAATATTACTCCTGCTGTCATCTGTAAGGAATGCATTGTTGTATTTACCAAGACGTAATTCCCTTCTAAAGAGATGAAACACATCTGACAAAGGGAAACATTAAAATGTACTTAACTGTGGTAGAAGAGGAATAATGGTGAGAATGTCAGTTTGAGTTTAAAGTAGCCAGCAAGAAATAAGTAGAATAAAGATATAAGTAAGGAAATAAATAAACATTTTTTTTAATATTTATGCAACATTCATACTTTTCATTTTCTCCAGTGTCTTAGTGTTAAGATTTCCACACAAAACCATAAGACTTTTGAAGCTAATTATATAACATATTTTTCTTAAATTTACAATAATAAATTTCTCTCAAGAATGGGACCTTACATCTTTTGTTTGCACAGTATTGTAACTGATAAGGAATTTTCATATTAAATTAGCTTGCAGATGACCTGAAGTACTGGATCTTGTTATTAAATCTCATTTTCCCATGTTCTGGTGTATTTTACAGTATGAGCCCAGAGCGATGGTGGTAGATCCAGTCTCAAATCCTACATCATGATTTCCAGATTAAATATGAAGATGAATATATTTTAAAAAAGCCATGGGTTAAAGTTTAACTGGTCACTGTGCATGTGTGCATGCTACAAGTACATGTTTCATAATTGAAGCCAAAACCTTAAGATAAATGCTTTAGCTTTTTGCAGCTTTTATACATCACATTATAATTAACTGCTCACGGCCTTCTGTAAATGGTGTAGATTAAGTACAGGAAAAAACATAATCACTATAGAAACTGGATTCATTTTACAAATTCATAAAGTGCTAGTATAAGTATATAAAATAAAACAAAAGGATAATTCTGTCTCCTAGTTACGTTAATTTGAGTGATCTTTTAGAATACGAAAGCTGTATTAAAAATGCTGAAAAAATAAAAAGTGTCCCAAAATCATCAAAAATACGCAGTTTCTAACTTAGGCCATTAGGACATGATATACTTCTAACTATATAACAAATTGTTAAACACACACTGCATTTACATCTGTGCCTACTTCAATAAGTTAAAGAAGAAACCCGAAAAGGGATAAACTAATGCTAATAGGTCCATAACAGCTGCAGAACATTTAATATAGTTTTAATTAATCTATAGCAGAAAAAGGAAAATTAATTATAGACAGGTTCTTTCAAATGCAGCCAAAGAAAACAAAGCCTTGGGAAAAAAAAATTTGTACATTATGCCTTTGATTATTTTAATAAATTAAAATCCATGGTACAGCTGGAAAGGTTATTAAGTTTTAAAGTCTGAAAGTCCAAACCCATTTCATTTTAAGAGATGGTGATCGTAAATCTCTTAACATTTAATTATAATTTTTAATAATAAGCCAGTAGTTGAAACTGCTACATACCGAATGTAAAACCTATTTAATTGGATTCCGCCCTTCGTTTATGAAGTCTAGAATTAAAGTACCCACAATCCCCTTTTTTCTTTTTTTTTTCTGAGAAGTCTCTTGGTCAGTCTATAACTTGGGATGAAAGTTTGTATAATCATGAGTAACAACAGAATAGAACATGAGAGAAGGAAAAAGAGCACAATCCTGTTAACATTAAATGCAATAGATAGGTAGATAAACAGACAGATAAATCCACACCACATCATAACACAGAACAGTAAGATGTATAGACTGCTCCAAAAGAATGCAATATATGATATTTTAGCACAAATGATTAATAACTGGCTGTAATTTCTGAATACTGTATTGCTATCAGCTGTGATGTATATAAACAAGATATCAATTGTTTTAGAACAGCATTAATATACAAGTACTGGAAGAATTAAATCACTAATTTCTTAAAATAAAATATAATAATAACAAAAAGAAAATAAATGTTATGTTGATGCTGGAAAACATAAATTGCTGTTGGAAATGAAAAGGAGTAGGAGGCGGTACTTGCAAAGCTTTTTATGTGCCTTCAGATTGTGCAGCTGGAAAGAATGTCTTCAGTATCTGTACGCTATTGACTACATGAGCCACCTTTCACATCTGGCTAATAAATGACTGTTTAAAGTAATCAATAGAATAGGGATGAAGTTATATTCTAAAGGAGATGTTGAGCTTAAGCTTGCAGACACTGTATTGCATTAGGCCTTAATAGATTGCATAGCACAGAGACTGGGTATTGTTTGACAAACTCTTTTCAATCAGACAAAGTCTGTAACAACATGCACTGCTTATCCATATGTTGAACAAATATAATAGGATTATTTATGTACTGTACCAATGAATCAGCACTTCATGTGTCCCCATATAACCACAGGTGCTAGTTTATAAAGCAATAATAGTGACTTGGAATTACTGTAGTCATAGCGGGGAAAATGTCTGAACAACTCCTACAATTTCCATCATCAGGATGTACAAATGATAACACAAATGTCCAACTAAAACCTGTCATTTCTCACTTTGTGATATAGTCTGACACAGCAACAAAATATATGAAAATTTGTATTGGAAAGAAATGCATATGAAAATCCTTGAAGAAAGCCTGCCTGTGAATAATTATATTCTGCATGTCCATCTAGATTATATTTGTATTTATTTTTATTTTACATTTGTTGACCGGGGTAGTCTGACTGGATTCATGTCCATTTTCAGTGGAGGCCCGGGAAGAAAAGCTCCAAGGTAAACAGATACAATAAAAACAATGAAGACATATTACAGGTATGGTATTTAAAAAGAATACATAGGCAAACATGAATAGACAAGTTCACAGATTAAAATTACCCCAGGTTACAGTCAGGGAAAAATTAACAGTAGCTAGATTAATAGATTATTCACATTCATGATGAGAGTTAGCCAGGCTTGTTGCAGTGGCAAAGCCAGTTTAGTGCCAGACGTTGTTTGTTTGGTTTTAAATTGGCCTAGGGAGGAGAGCAAAGTAATATCAGCTGGAAGTATGGTGAGGCTAGGAAGACAATCAGAAATGAATAGCAGTAGCAACACATAACGAATTTGTGACTTGAAGCTCACAAAGTATAGCTCACCCAATTACCCCATTCCTACAGACACATAAGCATAATGCTCCAACCAAGATAATCAAATTACTTGCCAGATGAAGAATAATATGTATAAAAATTCCCAGGTTCACTTTTCCAGCATATAGACAATGTACTCACTTTGCAGCTTTCCAAGACAAGATAACTGAATTCCATGAGTCAGGTAAAAATAATGAAACACACGTTTTATTTCAATTCTAAATCCTAACTCCTAGCAAAAGAACTATGGCAGTATGACTTTACAAGATATTTATTAATATTTCCCGCAAGGAGTTCTAGATTTATGGTGATTACGCTCCCCCCAAGCACCACGTATTATTAAAGGATTTTACCCTACACATATACCAGTTCATTGTTCTCATTCCAGGCTTGAACAGCTTTGGATATAGATATATTTCTTGCTTTCATAGAGAATCAGGTACGTCACACCTCAGAAGTTGTGCCACTTTACATTGAAAATAGATAATAAAGTTTGCTAGGGTACAATACCCATTTCAGGGCAGCAGGGATGCTTGTCTCTTCAAAAAATATATTGCTGCTGTATGTATATAATTCTAACTAGATGTCAAATACCTTTAATAATGACATTTCTGTAATCAGCATACTCATCTCATATATCTATAAAATCAGTATGTTCTCCTAGTATTGCTGTACCTTTGGTCTAATTAACCAGAGATGCCATAATCAAGCTGGATATTTGTTCTCTAAATGTTTATCTAAGAAAACAAAGGATCCACTGAACAACTCCTCTCCTACAAAATATAAATATATAAATAAAAACCTTAACTACTCATAAGGGTAGCATCCAGCATTCAGGCAGTGACATATTTTTTCAGTATAAAACTGCAGACAAGTGATATGATGTTGACAACTAGGAATAAGTGAACTTGACTTACTTTAGTTTTTAGATAACAGCTGTATTAGAGTGTAGGATTTACTGCCACATCTTCATTATAAAACATGAGACAGTCTGCTTTAGTTAATGCCAGTCATATATAATTCTTTAAATATGCAATAATATGTAAATGGGAAAAGGAGTTGTGCATGGATGGATAGATGGATAGATGCACTGGCTAGACATAAAGCAGTTGAATTATATTTGTCTGACTTGTATTTTGTCATTTGTTTTCCCATTTTGAAGTTTTATAAAGTAGAAACGTATGACAAAGTGTAAGGGTCTAGCTAGAAGGACTGCCAAGCTTCTAAAAGTTTTATGTTTACATTTTAACAACTTGAAATGCAAAATTGTCACTGTGTTTACAAGGACATGTGTTTTCTACATGAACATAGAAACACCGGGAAACTCTGCAGTGATATTGTCATTTACAAGAAAATTAAACTTCATAACCAAGTAATGAGGTGATTAGGCCAACAGCCAGAAATAAGGACACATTTCAAATATTTTCATGAACTTTAATATCAGGGCTAATAAGAAAATGTAACAAACAGCATTTGTTTTTGAATAATTAGCTGAAAGCTAGTGTATGCCAAATGGAATTAATAATTAAGGAGGAGGACCTTACTACAAAAGTTACAGCTAGTGGCAACTTAAAGTGATTTTGCGACCATTTGTATGTTTTTGACTTTTCATGCAGTGTTGTCATGATTTTTCCTGTAGTGATTATAAATGTATAAGTATGCATTATTCTTGTTGCAGTATGTTTTGGATACTGTATAGTCTGCTCTTTGATTTTTTAGGAGGGTGACAATCCAACTTTAATATCAGTATTCAAAAGTCTCAAGTTTAAAAATGTCATTATTTCTCCCTTAAGAGATTCAAGACAAATTTTGTTTAAAATGGTTTCCATAATATTCAAGGTACAGCAGACCTTACTCTAAATGCCAAAGATGATTACATTGATATTAGGCAAATATTTAGTCTGGCAGCTTGCTTGATGGTCTAATTAGTGGAAATCAAAGTTTTATGTTACATTATTGCCTTATCAAAAAGCTTTTATACCCAGTAATTTCCACCATGTTATATCAATCAAACACAATTAATCATAGATGGCAACAAGAAATGTGAATTTTCTGGCATAAATCAAAACCAAAGGTGTAGCTAATTTCATAGCAAATTTTAGAATTGATGAAGATACTGATTTCATGAACTGAGGACTGTATCTTTTAGCATACTGCCACCTTATTTTTTCTTTATGACTCTCACCTATGTACAGTGCCTTAGAATTTCCATGAGCTTGGATCTGTTATTAGAGAGATTATTAGGCAGGCAAGAGGTTATCTAGTATTTCACCATCTGTTTTGAATGTCTTGAATTGTTCTTTTTTGTTAACTTGAAGTAAATATGCAGTACTAGGGAAGGTGACATTCATTAAAACTGTTATTTTTCCAGAGAAAGATGATTTAGCAAAGTTCAAGTATGAGACATATAGGTACATTTGATGTATTGCTGAAGGGATGGTTGAGCACAGATTTTAGATTTGCTGTCACAGTATAAGAGGCACAGCAGGCAGCACACTTCTCTTTGATGCAGCAAGCTGTGAGTTCTATTCCCACAATAGGGAGACTGATTTCTGACATAGCAGTGCTACCTAAGGGGGGAGTTGCACTCCTGAGTGTGCCATGCTTTGGGTGAGATATTGAACTGAGACTGCATCTGCTTGAGTTGGTGGTAGCTCAAGTGGATGTTAAAGGTCCCATGGCACATATTGAAAAGAGTAGGAGTCTTTTATTTACATCTTTTAATATATATATATATATATATATATATATATATATATATATATATATATATATATATATATATATATATATATATATATATATATATATATATATATATATATATATATATATATATATATATATATATGTTTCAACTTTATAATTTCCAAATACTGAAATCTTGAATTTCAGTATCTCGCGACCATAAAGGTGAATGCTCAAAATCCTGAAACCCCAAAACTGCAAAAAGACAAAATCGCAAACATTAACACACCATACACCACACAACACATACACCATCCTACCAGCACTACAACAAATCAAACAACAAAACATACACAAACACAATAACACACATCAACACACCTAAACTACATATAAGCAGGTGGCAAGCCGCCCCTGCGCCCCCCACACCTCCCTACTTATATATACTAATTCCGAGATCGCACAAACAGAAAAAGACAGTAAACTCACACCCAGACCTTCTACAGTCAAACACACATACACACACACACACTCACACACACCGCACATATACAAACACCAACACATCCAACACTTACACACTAATAATTTCACCTGCCTACCCTAACCCACACGGGGAACTTACAAACACACTCACATACATCCAAACTGCCACCCAAAACACTTGCAAAACACTCACTTACCTTAAATCACACCTAAATCCATACATGACACTGGACAGCATCAGCACAAACTACCATATGCAATGTAGTGTAAAGCCATAACCACAAATTTGAGATATTTGAATTCACAATTATGCACTTTCACTATTTTAAAAATTCACCTTTGTGGTCTTGAGATACTGAAATTCGAGATGTCAGTATTTTGAGATTTATATATATATATATATATATATATATATATATATGGTTTCCCTTCAAAACATCTAAAGCTCATAACATTTAAAATAAAAACATCAAGACCATAACATCTAAAACCCATAACATCAAATTTCATAACATCTGAAATGTATAAAAATCCGAATGACAAGTGAAGAACCACCAAGCTGGAAAATCCAGTACTTTATTTAAACACTGAAGTATAATTTAAAACTATCAAATATTCAAATATTAATCCAGAAGTAAGCACTTTCATTTAATATCTATTAAACTTCATCAGACAATGTATATTTTAACCTCACTTCCTTTTATACTACCAATCTATTCATTCAGGAAAGTTAACATCACATGACTGTTCCTTAATTGCAAATTAATTATTCTGAAAACAGGCACTCACCCAATAAGTAATAAAAATAAAGGCATGAGTAGATGTGGAGCATGCCATTGGTGTTTTAAAATTAGAATAGGAGAGTCCTTTCACCTTAGGAAAAATACATTTTATTTGAATGGAAAATATAATTGTAAATCCAAGGCAGTGGTATATCTAGCCATGTGTAATTCCTGCCCCATTTTCTACATAGGGAAAACAGAAAGAGCTCTAGCACAAAGAATATATGAGCATGAATATGCCATAAAGAAAAATAAATGCAATAATGCACTCGCAAAACACATTAATGAATATAGGGATTATCAGTTTTCTTTTACAGCAATAGATCATGTAGAAATAGAAGAAAAAAGACCTTGGGGCTTATTTTTAGAATATAAGGAATTACAATGGCAGATTAGAACACAAGCTGATACATGGCCGGGATCAATGAACGTAGTTCAATAGCTCCCATTTTAAAATTAAAGGCATTAAATAGAAATAAAACAGTAGGATGAGATATAGTATATTTTTTTAAAGAAAGAAATTTATATATAAATTTTACATTAAACTTATTTTAATCATTAGATAGAATAGTATTTATAATATAATATTATATTATTGGTGTTGAGAAATGTTCAGTAATGTATCTTATTTATTAATTTATATATTTAATATTTACTATTTAATATTTATATGCAAAGTATATATACATTATTTTTATTATTTTTTAATATTATGCTATATATTTTTTTTTCATATTCTTAAATAAGTCCATTATGATGCTGATGGATCATGAAAGTTGTTTATGTAAGTCTAATATATTGGTATATTGGCTGTTCCATGGCGCTAGTATATATATCCATGGCGCTAGTATATATATATATATAGATATATATATATATATATATATATATATATATATATATATATATATATATATATACATGCAATAATACAGATACTAGCACTAACACCAACACACTTTTGAATGCGATAATTTCCAATGGCACTTTGAAACAAACACATTTTAATATAGTAAGATAGTATTTTAATATTTATATATTTTGTAACATTTTCAACAATTTTATGTGAATGTATGCAATTTATTATGATTTTACTTTTTACAGCTGCTATATATACATAGATTCCATTACATTCTCCACTTTTGCATAATATATGCATTTTAGATTTTTTAACATTCTAATTATTTATAAGTGAAGCATTATGTATGTATTAACACTAGCCATTTGTTTAGACTTTTGATTTTATTCTCGGGGTAAGCTATGCTAAATTGCAATTAAGGAAGAGTCATGTGATGTTAACTTTCCTTAATGAATGGATTGGTAGTATAAAAGGAAGTGAGGTTAAAAGATACATTGTCTGATGAAGTTTAATAGATATTAAACAAAAGTGCTTACTTGTGGATTAATATTTGAATATTTGATAGTTTTAAATTATACTTCAGTGTTTAAATAAAGTACTGGATTTTCTAGCTTGGTGGTTTTTCGCTTGTCATTCGTATTTTCATTTTGGTTTGTTTCCGTTTTTTAGTACGTCATCTGAAATGTATACTCTGTAATAGTTTATCATCAAATGTGTAAATGTTATAGCTTAATCTGTTAATCTTGTGGTATCACTATGAGGTATTCTAGTTTTTATTTCTATAGTTATTATTTATATAATGTAGGAATTTATATTATTTATATAGTGTTTATTTTGCTACTCTGTGTGTGCTTTTTAGGCCATAAAGGTAAGTGATATAGACATTCCCCCGGATTTACTAATCTTCCATGTAAGACTAGATTAGTCTTACATGGAAGCGCCAGTCTAAGAGTATGATGGCAGCGCGCCATGCATGTTAATGAGGGTGCGCTGCCTCAACTCTAAAGCTTACACAGAGCGTGGATGAGTGTAGGGGGCATGTCGGACTGGCGAGCAGTCCAAAAATCCACGTCCCTGAAATGAAGAAACGCCGCAATTTCAAGTTACATGAATGAGTCCGCTCACATGTACACAATGTAACACTACACTCCCCAATATGTTAAACAACTGACAAAATTAAAAATAAAAAGTTTTTTTTTTTTTTTATTTCAACCGATATAGCTGCCCATATTTGGGCATGTTTGCATGGGTTTGCCCATTGCTTAGCTACAGTTAGCAGCTTAGACACCAGACGAGGATAATAAGAAAAATATATGCAAGTTAAACAAAATACAGATAGCATAGTGGTTAGAGCCTTTGCACAAAGAAGAGGCATTCCCGGTTTGAGTCCCACTACTACACGTTCCAATTTCTGTTGGAAATCTGTATACAAAAATATTTCTTGATATTTTTTATGTATAAGTTTTGTAAAAAGCATTGAAATGTTAAATGTAGTAGTGAATGAATTATATATATATATATATATATATATATATATATATATATATATATATATATATATATATCAAGGTGAAATGGTTATGCATTCTGAGACATGAGTACCCTATCTTAAGCAATATAAAGTACTGCTAAGCACATTTTACCAGTATTGAGCATATTTAAATCCAATTGTGCATAGCTGCGCACCACGTTAACTAGCGCAATGTCTTTGCCTGTAGCTGTGCAGCACGCTTACAAGTGCAATCACAATGTATTTGCGCATAGCTGCGCACTGCACTAACCAGTGCAACCTCGGACATTGAGCAACGTCGAGCAACATTGAGCAACGTTGAGCAACGTTGAACAACGTTGGGCAAAGTCGGGCAAAGTTGAGTAAGGTCAGTTAAACACAGCCACACCTCCTTTACTGTACCTTAACCAGTCAGGCCTGCCCAGTAGGAAAATAAAAGGCAGTGACAGGGTTCGAACTCAGCATACTGTGCCCTATAGTCACAGTACTTAACCACTAAGCCATGACAACATTGCATAAATATGCACTTTCAACAGACACATATCTATCAAAGGAATGAATTTTAAACATTGCCAACATCAGCTAAGCAGGCGTGCCTACAGCTGAGTTTTTCCAAAAGTGGCCAGTCACAAATAGTTGTGGGAAATGAGGCATATTTAAGCTCCACACGTGGGAATACTTGCTATAACTGGTTGTAGCTTCCTTCTGCAGTCAGCATGGCCGGTGTTGGAGAAGGCACTCAATTTAGAGTGCAACACTGGGGCACTGAGGAGTCCAAAGTAATGGTTTGGCTCCTTGTCCACAATCATGAGGAAAGATTCCTGCGGAGCCAGTACCAGGGTACCCAATATAAAACGGAGGCATGGAACAGTCTTGCCCGTGATCTCACCAGTGCCACTGGTGTTCCTCGGACTGGTGAGCAGGTCAGGCACCATTATTCTGACCTGAAGCAATGTAGGAAGGATCTACTGGACCAGTGGATCCAGGAGTCCTGTGCGATGCCTAATGCCCCAGTACTGAGTAAGTAGCCATTGTATTAAGTAGTTAAGAATTGCTATGCTTGTCTATACTATGGATAGGTATGTCTCAATATCACTGCATTTACTTCACAGCTGCAGGTGTCTGGGCTATGAACCAGCAAGCCCATGAAGATAGGCTGCAAAGGCTGCATCATCAGGCAGGTTAGTAATTATTCTGCATGTACTGTTATATAAAATAAATGAGAGAGCCTTCAAAAAGTGTTTTAACCCAATAAATAAAGGTGTAATAATCCTTTAATAAATGTATAATTCCTGGAGTGTGTCTGTGTCATTTGCTTTGATATGTTGTTGTACTGTTGCATTCTACAAATAGTAGTGTTGTATTAATCAGTGTCAACCCACACTTGGGTAAACCCATATAACGTGGATGACGGGAGTGCCAGTAGCTTTTATGCATATTTACAGCCCTCAACTGTTGGTTCATGCCCAGCATGTACAGGTTAATCTGGCACATGGGTAGCTTGGTATTGTGTTCCCCAGAAATGTCAGTGTGCTGCCAGAAATGTAGGGAGCTGTTAACATATAACTGATACATTCACCTGAACATATCAAGATAATTATATGAAAGTAGAGCTGTCATGTACCATCTTAGCAGTAGTGTGTGTGAGCAACTCTCAAAATATGTTGCAGTAACATCTGCATCATGGACAGTTTGTATGCAAGATACAGCTCATGTATATAATGATCTAGCAAAATCCAATTGCACAATATATGGACATTGGGTAGTGTAATAATACATGTAAGGGACATATAACTGCAGTTAATAGGAATGTAGTGAAAACTAGAAGGACATATAAGTTGTTAATTGAGCTATCTTTTTCCACCCTACTGTATGTGCATAAAAAAGGCAATTCCACACCTCAATCGGTATGTCTAATCTCAAAACATTTGTTGGGACATATGTCCTATTGATTTATAAATATTTGCATTTATTTCTATGCATGTGCCCTGTTAAAATACAATATTGGTAGCCTGTTGCCATCAATTAAACCTGCATGCTATTGTAATGTCCACTATTGTTCTATATATGCATGTGTTATGCTTGCTTTTCAACTGTTGAAAATCTGGTGTGTTGGGTTAATGGGAATACTTCTGCATGCTGTTATAACTAATTGGGAATGCTGTTGACTGTTACTAACCCATATCTTTATTAAACTCTCCAAAACATAGTTTGTATGGGAAGGCCGGTCCCAGCGGACCCACCTGTCCCACCTCAGCTGGCCATGACACCTGGCACAAGCAGATCTGGTGCCCAGCCTGGGACCTCTTCCTCAGTTGGCCCTGTGCCACCTTTGGGTGGAAGCACTGCAGGGGATGGGGCTCGGCCCCCCTATGCAAGTGTGGGCGGTGGAGGGGCACCTACCACCCTTCAAACGGTCCGGGCTGTGGTGCGTAGGGAGATTGAACGTTCTGTTACAGAACCTCTACACCAGCTTGAGGCCTGAGTGGCACAACTCCCTGGTCAGCCTGCTCCTCCTACACAGCCCCCAGTACAGCCACCATCTGGGCCATGAAGGTGCAATGGTGACTGCCCATGGGTGGGGACCTCAGTCCCACTGTTTCCATCTGGGGGCTCATGGGCTTGTGATTTCCAAACATCCCTCCCCGTTTACCCACCACATGTCATTTACTGCCCCTGTATGCATCTTGTTTGTCTTGTCTGTTTACCTCTCCAACCTACCACCCCAAATATACCTACTTCCCCTACCCCACATTCTGCTCTCACCTGAAAAAACAAAAAAAAAGGGCAATCTGCTTCCAAAAAAATAAATTATGCCCCATAAATAGCTGCCCATTTTGCACACATGTCCACTGGACACATGAAATGTTATTTAATTGGCATGGCAACATACTTTGCTGTCCTCACCCCTCTCTCAGGGGTTGAAGGTTTCATATCTACCTCCAAATTTATTGCATATGCACAGCTGTTGCTGTTGAAGAAATGGGCAGCTATGGACCTTCCCTACACCCGTCCTGCACATCCCGAGCTATTTTCCATACTGTCTTTCCTTCTTTGTGCCCCTTTTTCACCACTTTCCTATCTCCCCATTTTTCTTTTCTTTCAAATAAACGAGCGCGGGGTTTAGCTGGAGTAAGCACTATTAAGCAGTACTTAGCGGGTTTGTGCGAGTTTACGTTTGCTTCTGCTTGGCTAAGCAATGCACAGCAATGCGTAAACCCATGCAAATCCGCTTACAACTGCTTAAAAGTGCCTTAGTCACTCTGTATGTGAGGGCCCTTGTTCTGCTCAGGAGCAAAATAAAACACCTCTGTAAGTCTCGATCCCCGGACCTTGCACACACTACACAACATGAAGTATCAGTAAACCACAGTAGATATACATCAAGTTGGTGCTTAAATAAATATATCATGCATCAGAATGAGTGAATGTAGAGGAAAGATAGGAATACCATACCACATAACTTGTTCTGTGGATGTTGACCAACAGTTGTTATGGGATTACATTACATGACTGTGATAAGAGAAGCAGCCACTCTAGCTGGAAATAATGTTACACCATCACTTTACAACCCCACACATTATCACAGCAGGACAAACACTGGCATATCTGTTTAGGGCAGAAGCCATAGCTCCCAACTGTCCCTAATTTTCAGGGATGTCCCTGATTTTGACACAAATTTTAGCTCTGTCCCTCTGAATCTCTCCGAAAACTACTGACTTTGGCCAGAAAGGTGGTGAATTACACTTAATGAATAATGACAATACTTAAGAGTTAGACACTTCTTTTATTTCAGAAAAGGTGTATTAATTCATATGCTCTGATTCTCTGAATGTCTCAACTTAGTGGCACTAATATTTAAAGGTGTCCCTGATTGTCCCTGACTTTTTCTTGACTTTTCCCTGAGTCTTTTCAAATATGTACCTGATTGGATGAGAGGTCTGGCAGAGGCAGAAACACAGAGGCATATCAGCCTTTCTGCTGTTACACACTGTGCAAATAGCTTTGAAAGGAGTTTCAGAAGCATACCCTTATGTAGAAATTCAACACTGAAATACAAATGGATGTAGCCATGTACTGATAGCAACCAACTCTAAGAATGCTATTGCTGAAAAGACCTGTGTGATGCACAGACAAAAAATAACAGGCTATTCTCTGGTTATCATGTGGATAGGTCCACAGTTGGGAGTTACGCAGACAGACTACTTGCGTTGATAAACTAACATGTACACAGCAACCCTGTAAGTCCAGCAAGATAAAATCCACACAATAGTACTTACGCTCTCTGCACTTCTGCAACCCTACCCAAATGTAGAATATACCTGTGTGTGCATGGTCTACCAAGGATGTAGGTAAGCATACTCACAGTACTGAAATGTGTCCATTTTTTCTGAGCAGCTTGTGCTAATGTCAACACTAAAAAAGCACAAACTGTTTAGAACTGAGTAAATGAATATTCACAGTATAGCAGTTCACAAACAATTCTTGTGCCAAAGGAATACATCTCAATAACTAGCTTTGTATGGCAGTTAATTGGAACAGTTGAAAAGAAAGCACATCTTTCCATGTATCTAGGGGTAGCATTTTGAGGGGTGAGTACATTTCTACACTGACAAGTGGGTACTGGAAGCAGCAACATTAGGTCTGAGTACAAAATGTAAATCTCTGGCTACACCCCTGGCTTCTGATATAAGAACTATACCAACCTTCTATCTTAAACAATGATGTCCACAGCAAACAAGGATGATCTCCATCTTGGAAAGCTGCAAGGGCCATGCCTACATGAGTCAGCAATTTATAGTACTGGGTTGCTATGACAGTGATTACTGCAATTATTACACAGCAGGCTGCATGCAATTAGCAAATGGTGGCCACTAATTGGTGCAGTGGCCATCACATGCTCATGTGAAAATTCCTACAAAAGCAGGCTGTAATCTCTGCCAACAAACTCAATCACTCTATTGCAGAAACTGACAGAGAGAGAGACAGATAGAGAGTGAGAGACGGTGAAAAAGAAAAAAAGAAATATTACCAAATCATACAAAGGAAAGGTATGTGACACATCTGTATTTACTGGCATGTAGTAGATGTTATTAAAGAATAGTCCACATAATGTGAACCATTTATATGTGGCAGCAGTACTTCTTTATGCACAGATGTTCTGCTTAACTACTGCTATGGACAATACTGTGTGTACCTGTTGGCAGTGGGACATACCTGTGAAATGCGTAGCTCAGCATTAAATGTCAAAAATCTGATCCATGATATTGGTGTTCTGTACAGTAGTGTGGCCAATGGCTTTTGGGGGGATTACTGCTAACATTATATAAACATGGGTGCGACAGAACAACACATGCATGATAGTCATATTAAAGTGTAGCTTAGCATTGGCAGCTGCTGTAGCAGTCTAGTATGCTTATCTAGCATCTGTTGCCATATATACCCCCCCAATGTTAATGTGTGTTCATATGTGACACCTGTTTGTGTTGCAGCAAGGCCCAGCAGTTAAGCTGTGAGGTCCAGGGACTTACAACAGTGTGGACCTTGAGTGTGTATACCACACACATATGGAGAAATATATGTGTGCCATATGTATATTCACGTCTGTATATGTGCATAGAGCAGGGGACATATTGCAACTGTTTGTGAAGGGGGAGATATATATGTTGGTGAAGTTTAGTATGCGCATATTTGTATGTAGGTTTTAGTGTGTGACAAACAAGACAGCATACAGTGCTGGTATATGACATGTGGTGGTTAAACACTGTGGGTGGTTTGTTCAGTTTGCAATGTTGAGGCAAGTAAGGCTTGCTAAAGCTACCTGGGCTGTAAACACCTTCAATGCATTTATCCCAAGACTGTGCAATTTTATTACACTGCTGTACACCTTACATCCTTTGTATAATTGATATTCTCACTATGAAAGGTGAAATGTATATGTGCCTACATATATATATATATATATGTAGACCAATGGATGTGTATATGTATATATATATATATATATATATATATATATATATATATATATATATATACATATAGTTAGATATACTCATACACACCTACATATACTTATTGCAATAGAGTCTCTGTACTGTTGACTGACTGTGATGGTCAAGATGTTTGTGAATACGTCAAAGATATGTATCTGTGGGATAGCTTAGTGGGAAACTGTTTATTTCATGGTATTATGGGTCCTTGCTTTAATCCTAGCAATAGCTGTGTAGTTTGTTGCTAGGCTGAACAAGTGCTATTGCATACAGTGTGATTAAGTCCCTTGGATTTAACTAGGGTGTGTCATTACAGGCTAAAGCACTACATCTATGATTATTGATTGGTACTGATGTTGAATGCTAATCCTGTGTGTACTGTAGTACTACTTGACGCCTTGGGCCTGTACAGCAAAGTATGGTGTATGTCCACATTGCTTGCATCCACTGTTTTGTGTGGTCCCTGTATTCATCACAGATTACATTTCTTAAGATTAAGGTTGTGTAAGTACTGACACACTGTACTGTATAGTATACACTGAAAGCTTATCTGGGTTGTCATACCTTTGTGTCCTGTAATTATGTCTGATGTATGTGGGTATGTCTGTAACATGTCCTTTGACATATGTGTGGTAAAACATATAACTGCGTATTTAGCAACATTCATAGTGTACTACAGCAGTATGTGACCTATATTCCCAATTGTGCACCTATATTGGCCACGTGTTTGGCATTAACAAGTTGTGTGGTATAATAGTAATACATTTACTGGACCTTACACTGATTGTGATGGATGATATATTTCTTTACACACCAGCTTGATGTATATCTGCTGTGGCAATATGGTGCATCGTGTTGCATACAGTGTGCCAGGTACTCTTGTATAGTCTTATATAGTGATTTTATTTTGTTGCTGTGCAGAACATGGTTCATTAGATAGAGAGTGAGCAAGGCACTTTCAAGCAGTTGTGGGGTGAGCAGTGATAAGTGGAAGTTACAGTGTTTCACTCTCGGTTAGCTTATAGGTGGATATATATGGCAGTTCAGTGATATCTGTACTGTATAATGTTAAATGTGCCATATGACTTGCTCAGACATATTTTTGTATTTATGTCTCCCAGGAATCATGGCCCATCGCAGAAACCCCAGTTACAGTAGTGCTGAAGATGATATCATTACTAGCAGTATGATTCAGCACTACCGTCTCATGTTCTCACGAACCAGCCTGGACCAGCAGGAGCATACTGCAATGTGTCAAGATGTTGTCCGCAGGGTCAATGAGGTAGGCCTGCATAACCAGACATATGAGCAGGTACACCACCACTGCAGTGATCTTCTCAGACATGTCTGTCAGCGTGCTGCTGATGTGCATAGCAACAGCTTGCAACAGGAGGTGATGTTAATATCCACCCCCCACCACCAGAGTGGAGGAGCTGCTCCTGAGCCTGGTGGCACCTGCCCAACAACAACAGCAGCAGACATACACCATGATGGAGGTTGGAGCCACCCAGAAAGCACACATGGAGCATGCAGGTAACATAGCTTACCTGTAGACTACTGTTATCTGTATTGGTAGATCATGCATATGTGAGATGTGGAGTGTGTCATTCAAAGATGGTGGAGCCTGTTTTTGTGCAATACTGATCATTTTGAGCATAATCTGTAGCCCTGTGAATGTAAACTGTTGTTGTACTGTAAGATTGCAAACACACAGTAGCAATGCCACAGTTGTGGCCACTGACAAACTCTCTCATCTCTATATAGGTCCCTCTGGGGTGACATCAAGATAGCGGACAGATGCTGGTGAGTGTGTTCTACGTTTATTATTGTAAATAAAAAGTGCTTGTCATAGTTAAGGTGTAGGCCATGTACACATGTAACACACCTACCCATAATGCATGCTGTGCATGATTGGTGTAAGAGCACACATATCTCACTAATGTCATTAGCTGCCTCAAACCCATTCAATACCCAAACCATCTCAAACAAATGTGGCTAGACTGTAGTGACCATTGGATAGGAACAGTTGATACTCAACATGCACATAACATACACATCTATGTCATACACAGAGCATTTTAACATGCTGCACATAAAGGATTCCCAAGCCCTCTATAAAGACACACTCCAGTATCCAAAATCTCATCCATACATTACACATAATATACCTGAGGGGTAGAGGCCTATCATGGGGCATTTAAACATTCTGCAACACACTACGCATTCATGTCAGGGAATGCTCCTTATTGGCCTACTTACAAACTTATGTAACAACTGGTTGTGAAATGGTGAATTTAGCCAAGGTAGTAGAGTTCCAGCACAGCATGATTAGTGCTGGTTTGTGAAATATTTGTAGCCTTGAGTGACCACCTGATGCTTCATGATGATTGGCTTATGGTACTATACCCCATCCAGTTATTGTAACCACAGTACTACACATAGCTTTCCTTGCTATACACCTTAATGTTGCGTGTGCACACATATGCATCTCTAAACAGTATGCATACCAATCACCATTTGCGCAACTGACACATATATGTCTTGTGATGCTATTGAGTGGCTAGGTCATATGACACATATTGGGTATGTGTAGTGTTAAAATATGCAGTTGTGTTTTAGCATGCCATGTCATGGATGAGACTGGCATGTCCACAATATGATATACACTCACCATAAGTATTGTACATTGTGTATGTGGCCAAACGGTATTCCATCAATTATCCATGCACCACTGATGATGTTGTGTAAATACTCATGATGCATGTGCTAAAAATGTGTCCACAATTATTTGCTAAAGACACAGAGGCTGTAATCAGCATTGGATAGCTATCTGACACATAGATACACATCCAGCAATGGTATGTACACCTGTGAGTTATGGTGCACAGTACATTACAGGGTTATGAATACCTGCACAGCAATGGTGTGTCCATGTATGCATTGTGTTCCAAGGGGAGGGCCATCACCTAATAACAAAACACATGCATCAAAGCCATGTATACTGTTAGTAACAAGGCCTGACTACACTTGCACTGCATGCTGTTAAGCAACACATGTCCTACATGCTGACATGTGTGATATGACTGTTTTGCTTGTGATACTGTACCCCACCATCACCTGCTATTGTGTATGTTCTGTGATTGCTGGTGCTGTGTGTGTCTGCTTTAGGGAGGAGTGTAGTTTTGTGTGTGTGCATGTGTGCATGTGTGCATGTGTGCATGTGCGCATGTATGCATGTGCGCATGTGTGCATGTGTGCATGTGGTCTGAAATCATGTTCAGGTCTTAAAGTGTGTTTCCTGTTTTCCTCTCACAGGTGCTGTGGTGGGGCTGGTTCAGTACAGCAGGGAACCTGATGTCACTGAGACAGACAGTGATGATAAAGATAGGTGTGTTGAGGCACAAGCAGGTTTGTCAGTGTCTGTTGTTGGGCCACCAATTGACAGTACACAAGTCTCCACCCCATCCATGCACACAGTCATACTGCCTGTACATCCATCGTCACCATTGCCCTTAGCTGAAGGACAGTGTACGGTTGGTACTGGCCAGGACAGTGTGGTATCTATGGCACCTGTATCAGGACACAGCAGTCATAGCCAGATGTCTGGAATGGTACCACATAGGCAGATGCCCAGGGGTTCTCGTCAGAGCACTGCTGGTCATCATGCCCCTGGCAGACATGCCACACCTCTTTGTACCACACGCATGTTCCAGGCTGTCATGGAGGCACAGACACGAATGGAGCGGTACATCAGACAGGGGCTAAGGGCACAGAGGGCTCATTACACCTCTGTAAATGACAGTATCCATGACCTAGCAGGTGCCATACATAACTACACCATAACAGTACTCATGGCCCTTACACACACACTCACACACACATGTCGATTGTATGGCTCAGTGTAGGCCTCTGGCAAGCCAACAACACACCCTGTGTATATGATGAAACCTGTGCCACCTCCTGTCATCTGTAACATTCATGCAGGAACAGGCTAACATGGTGCTGATGACAGAGTGACTTTAATAAAGTATAGCAATGGTTGGATGTGTAGCATGTTGTCAGCAGTAAAGTGTAATGAAATCCTTGAAGGTGTAGCTGAGCAGGAATGATGCATTAAAGCTGTAATTAGCAATGTTGTATTGTTTTCACCGGTGTTTATTCCAATTGTGTCTTGTTTGCCCATGTGCCACTTGGCTGATGTGTGTAGTTGTGTCAGCATGCATTATACAGTGGAAAGTAAGTGTGGGGTGTGTGCAACACAGGTTTGCAGGTGTCCATTTGTGAATATGGTTGAGGTGCACTGTCTGCATGTACATGCATATTGGACACATGATCAGGGTGACATGCCCTGTATTGGCCAGTGTTAACACTCCATAGTTTCTATTGGTGGCCAGTATGCATTGCACTACACACATTTTGGAACTTGAGTACGCATGTGTGTGTATGACACGGGTTGACACAGTGCTGTGGGTGATGCTGTTGTTGCTATCTGTCATTGGTTTGCATTACTAAGGTTAGCACTGTCCCTACTGCATAATTCTTTAGTAATGCACACTGTTCACCTACAGGGTTGCATGGACCATGCTATCACAAACACAAGAAATTCTCACTTATACAGTAAAATTGCATTAGTCTCATGGACCCCTGTCATAAACTAAATATATAATAGAAGGTGTGAAGTTGTACCAAAAAAGAGTTACATACCAAGAAGGGATAACCTCTGTGGTCAGTATCATTGGGAAAATACAATCCCTCAATAAACATACAAGGCAAGCTTCAAAATACAAAATGGCAAGGATTCCAAAGACAACACTAAACCTTTCTTTAGTGTTGTGTATAATCTACAGGGGAAATCTCATAATGGGTCACAGTTAATATAAATGGTAACAAAGTACACTTATCTAACTGACATTACCAATTTCTTGTCAGACAGTTTGAATGCAGATTTCACCACCCTGTCGTTACACAAGGGCCACATTTCCAGACCTGAACAATGTAAAACCTGATGATTTACAGACACTCTAGTTAAAACATCTCTTTACCATAGTCCAAACCACAGTGGCAATGGGACTGGACAGTGTCCCTGGCTGTGTCATACACAAGGTGAAATATGAAGTCACCACTCACCTAAACACTCTGTCCAGATGCAGCCTCTATACAGGTTACATACTTGTGGAATGATGCATGGTAATGGTGTTCACAGTTCACAAGGGTTGAGCTACAACATCTTCTTCTTCTCATTTCTGATGCTCCCATTATGGGTCGCCACAGTAGATCATCTGTTTCCATTTCTTCCTGACCTCTGCATCTTGCGCTGTCACACCATCCACCTGCATGTCCTCTCTCATCATAGCCATAAACCTCATCTTAGGCATTCCTCTTTTCCTGTTACCTGGTGGCTTCATCTTTGGCATCTATTTCACAATATACTCTGCATCCCTCCTCAGCACATGTACAAACCAACTTAATCCTGCCTATCTGGCTTGGTCTACTAACCTTCAAATCTGGACTGACCCTCTAATATACTTATTCCTAAACCTGCCCACCCTCGTCACACTCAGTGCAAATGTTAACATAAATTGATTAAGGGTAGAACGACAACAGATCCTGGAAACTCTCACCCTATAAGCCAGACAAATGTTATCAGGAAGGCTATGGAGTACAGCATTATGAAACTCATTAACAGAGACATTATTAACCTGCAAACACTGCACCATACCCACTTAGGATCTTTAAAGGCCAGATCATGGCTCCTACACCTAGTAGACTTCAATCTAGTTAACAAGGCTATAGGTGAGTGAGGAGAGGTCCACACAGCCAAGCTATAGCTCACCAACAATTCATACCCATCCCACATTCTGGTATTACACATAACATCAACAGACTGACCATAAACGATTGTTAGATGATGGATTGACAACTGACACACAGATGTAGGACACAGTATCATTTGCAGCCTCCATGTACAATTCTATGCCAGTAACAAGTGGTATTCACCTGCACTCAGTCCTGGGACCAGTCCTGTTTGGCATATAGTTTTCTTAGGTACAGGCAAACACAGTAGGGATATGTCTGACCATGTTTGATGAAAATGCATACTGTGGGCTATACTTTAGTCCCCATATGACACACACATCCTCCAAAAGGGTATCATAGAGACAGATACCTGGTGTCAAACTCATGCTGTAAAGCTATAAGCCAAAGAAAGCATAGTTATCCACTTTTTGAAAACAAAGTATCCCCAGAGTACAACATAGGTAGTAGCCCCCAAAATGTGGAACAGGTACTAATGTATACATAGAGCCATGTGTTTAGTCATCTCTCCTTTGATAATCACATTACCAAAGGGTTTTTTGTAAATCCCTCTGTGGAGCACATAAGCAATAAAGGGTTTGCATGCAGATCCAAAGAGGTTGTTGCACACCTATAATGAGTAGTCATCTTTGCCAGACTTTGCTTGCTTTGGAACAGGATTCAAATATACCTCAAGCATAAACCCTCACTCACATTCTTCAATAGAAATTGTGATGAGTGGATGTGAAACAGAAGACGTTGCCCAGGGATCACTGCAGTGGCTAAGCTTGTCGCTAGCATACAGAAGTGATCTAAGGTCTGGAAAGTGCCAGCACACTCTGGCAAAGATAACAGATGCATTCATGGAGAAAACAGAGTACCAACCTATGAAATAATTGAGGTCACATGTATGTATATGACTTTGCCCCACAGCTACCTTACATGTGTAATGCACACACAGTTGTCATTGTGATATGTCATACACTAGAAAAATCAAAACCCACTCTACATTGACCAACAGTGTCACACACCTGGAACACACACACAGTCAGCAAATATGAGATTCAAATGCCTTCCTATGTACATTATGATACTACAGCAGTATGCATTTACACGACGTGCAATACACATTACTGAGATTTCATTTTTCCACAGGTGTATTTGTAGGATGGTGACATCATCAGACTTGACAAAGATGAGTATACCACTTTTAAGGGGTGTGAGTATTCTCCAAAAAGGCTGCTTTTCCCCAGGGAGACACACACACACACACACACACACACACACACAGTTGGTAACTACAGGATTCAAACCCCTACCTAACTACATGATGATACTATAGAAGTATGCATTTATATGACGCGCAATACACATTATTGGAATTTCTGCTTCCCACAAGTATATTTATAGGATGGTGACATCATCAGACTTGACAAAGATGAGTATACCACTTTTAAGGGGTGTGAGTATTCTTCAAAAGGGGTGCTCCTTATCAGGACAACACACACACAGTTGGCAAGTGCAGGATTAAAACCCATGCTTAGCTACATTATGATACTACAACAGTATGCATTTACACGGCACGCCATACACATTATTTATATCTCTCCTTTCCACAGGTATATTTGTAGGATGGTGACATCATCAGACTTGACAAAGATGAGTATACCACTTTTAAGTGGTGTGAGTATTCTCCAAAAAGGTAGCCCCTCCCCACGGAAACACAAACATACAGTCAGCAAGGACAGGATTAAAACCCCTACCTAACTACATGTTGATATTACAGCAGTACGCATTTACACGACTCGCTATACACATTACTGGGGTTGCTTGTTTCCACAGGTATATTTGTAGGATAGTGACATCATCAGACTTGACAAAGATGAGCATACCACTTTTAAGGGGTTTGAGCAGTCTCCGAAAAGGTTGCTCTCTCCCCAGGGAGAGACAGACACACACGCACACACACACACACACACACACACACACACACACACACACACACACACACACACACAGTTGGCAAGTGCAGGGTTCTTAATCCAAACTAAGTACGTCTTTACACTTCAGCAAGCAATATGGAGTTACAGTGTGCAATACAGATATTACTTGCTGACAGTTTGCCCAAAGGTTTTTTCACATTTGCTAACCTCAGCAGGCTTATCCTACTAGGTGTATTGTGAATGTATTGTATGCATAGGCCATGACCATATCATATATGGGTTGATGCGCCGCATGCTGGCACACACACAGGGTCAAACCAGTGGCTAAGCTCTGTCAACCCAATACTGGACAATACAGTCAAAAGGAGTAAGGTCATAACAACCACAACACCAACAGTTTCACATAGACCTACAAGATAAGCACCAGCAAAACACACACATAAATACACATTACCATACTCGGAGAATGCAAATATTAATCTGAAAAAGAGAGAGTATTCTCCTAAGCATACAAGCAAGCAACATGCACCTCCAAGCACACACTAGAAAACACATAATACACCAAAGTAGTGTGCCTCACAACAGGCCCAAAGGCAAAACAACATACCCAACACACTAGTAATAGGTGACTTCATAGTCAGGCACACAGATGTTCCACTCACTCGGCTGGACAAGGGGAAGGTTGCTGTCAGTTGTCTGTCAGGTGCTATGATCCACCACATAACACAAGCACTTACATCACTCCAGAACAGGTACATATATGACGTGTTCTTTGTACATGTCAGTGTGAATGATCTGAGACATTCCTCCCAGGACAACATGACAAGAGATATATAGTAGCTCTATGATCATGTAGCCAGGCTGGTATGACCCTGACCTTGAGTAGCATCTTACCTTCACCTACATGATACTGCAATATAACAGAAAGATGATAAACTTCAATAATTGGCTGAGCTTCTGGTGTCATTCAAAGGGGATCCAGTCTCTGTCTGCCTGTGATGACATGATAGACAAGCCTCGTTGCTTCACTACAGATGGTTTGCACCTGTCACCCCTATGCTTCTGAATACTGGCCAAGGCTCTTGCTGTCCCCATATTATCTTTTTTAGGCAAGGCTAAAAGGCTCATAGGTTCATAGGTAAATACTAGGCTATCGGCCCTGGGGCCCAGCCAAAAAGGTACCCTGGCTTTTGCCACCCAAGAAATTTATTTTCCTGTGCCACTGTTGAGCAGAGACACAGAAGTGATCCCCGGGGTAAATTTCCTATTTCCCATCCAATCATCAAGATTTTTCTTGAAGAGTGCTAATGAGAAGCTTTGTTTGATATAGATAGGTAGTTTATTCTGGAGTACGGAAAGTCTCTGGGACAGGAATCTATCCCTCCGGCATGTTCTGTTTATTGTGGTGACAAGGTTTAGGTTCCTAGAGAATGTAGCTTGGAGGGATTGGGATTTCTTTAAGTGGAGAGTGTCCAACAGCTCTGGGTTTGACATAGCTTTGTATGTTAGGCAGAGATCACCTCTGAGTAGGCGATATGTGACAGAGTAAAGCTGGAGTTTTTTGAGAAGGTCTGTGTAGGGCATGTGTTTCAGGCAGGTAATCCTCTTTGTGAGGTATTTCTGTGGCCTTTCCAGTTGGTGTAGATGTCTTGTGAGGTACATACCAAAAGGGGTGTTGTACTCTATAATGGATCTAATGAGTGATGAGTAGAGGGGAACAATGACTTCTTTTTTTCTGCATGAGAAACCTTTTGTGATGAGGTGTGCCATGTAGAAGGATTTCCTGACTACTGTGGTAATGTGATTATCAAAGGAGAGACTACTGTCCACCTGTGTCCCAAGGTCTCTTATCACACTTTTGGTGTTAAGTATACTACCACCTATGTTGTAGTTCATGGGTATAGAGTTTTTACCTAAGGGGATGACAATGCACTTTATGGCATTGAGCTTGAGGCCATGGCTTTCACACCAGGCATCTGTCTCAGTGAGGCCTTTTTGTAGGATGTTCACATCGTTAGTAGTTTCGATTATGGCTCCTAGTTTGCAGTCATCTGTGAACATCATTAGCCAAAGACCTTCTGTGTTAGCCTGTACTTCAGGGAAGTAGATACCAAACAGGACAGGACACAGGACTGAACCCTGTGGTACTCCACTTGTAACTGGTCTGAAGTCAGATTTGGAGTCTGCTACTTTCACTGTGGGTTCTGTCAGTGAGCCAGTTGCAACCCATCTTGTGACATAGGAATTTATACCTAGTTTAGTGAGTTTATCTATAATTCCAGAGTGTGGGATGGTGTCAAAAGCCTTGACAAGATCTAGATAGGCTGTGTGAACCACCTTACCCTTGTCTACGACTTTGGTGACTGCTTCAAAGAAGTCTATCAGGTTTAGGAGACATGATCTGCCTTTTACAAACCCGAACTGGTTGGGTTCCTGAGTTTGGAGATTAGCAATGTCTTTGTTTATAAGTTCCATGATGATACGTTCCATGGCCTTGCAGACCAGGCTCATCAGGCTAATGGGGCGCTAGTTCCCGGGGTCCATGGTGGCACCCCCTTGTGTAGTGGGATAACCATCACTGTGCGCCATTCAGCAGCCACAAAGCCTGAGGTGAGGCTATGATTGAGCATGGTACTTAGGTGTGATGCCAGTTTGTTCTGTAGTTTATTTAGAACGCAGCCTGGGATGTTGTCTGGTCCCATGGATGCTGTGTTCTTGGCTTTGGAGAGTGTGGTTTTTACCTGTGCAGCCATGATGACAGGAACTTTGCATTCTTCCGGTATAGAGATGGCTTTTTCATGGGTGAGAGGGGGGTAAAGTTAGCACTGAACCTATCTGCCAGGATGTTGGCAATATCAGTTGGGTCTGTATATTTAGTGCCATTGTGCTGTAACTCAGAGGAGATCTGAGTGTTGCCATTAAGATTCTTGACATAGCTATAGAATGCTTTGTGATTGTCTTTAGAATCAGTGGCAATTTTGTTTTCGTAACTAGCTTTGGAGGGTTTTATCAGGGATCGCAGCTTCTTACTGAGGCTGACCTGGGAGCTCCTCCACTCATGGGATTTTATCCTCTTTTGCAACAGTTTCTTCCTTCTGTTGTACAGTTTGCTTATGGCAGGGGATCACCAGATTGGCTTCCTTTTCTTGGAGGATAGCGTCTTAGTTTTGTTTGGGATAGCATGATCCATGCACTCATTTAAGTGCTTAAAAAGTGCAATTGTGTAGGATTCAGTAGTCGTAACTGTATTGTCCATCTGCATGGTTGTCATGAAGTTCACCACTTCTGTCTTAAGAAGCATGAAGTTGGATTTGGAGAAATTTTTTAACATGGTTTCCTTAATGGGGGGTGGGTGCAGAATGTGGATATGTAGGGTAATTAGCTTATGGTCAGATCGGACCAATTAGGTGTTGACTTCGGGTGTGGAACACCGGTCACTCAGGACAAACCAAACCCCATAACCAACACAAATAACCACAAAGTGAGCTAAATGCTACTCATTGCCAGAAGTCTCAGCCTCCAAATGCACACACTCGAGGCACTTCTCAGTATGGAGAATATTGATATCTGTGCAGTAACAGAAACCTAGTTCAAGGCTCCAGAGAGCACACCAGCACTACCAGGATGCTACTCATGCCATACCTACCAGCATCAGAACCTGGATCATAGCACATGGGTGGGGATGTATCCATATTCATCAAGGATACCTACACCTTTCTCTACATCCCCTCTACAGGATATGTACCCATAGAATGCTGCACAGCAACGTTCTTCCCACTCCACAGGGGTGGGGCCACAAAAGACCCTTGGCATTCACGTTCTATGAGATTGACAAGTCTAATCTGCAAGGCAATGGAGCCAATCATAATGGAAGTCAACAATAAAGACATTGGGAACCTTCACACAGTTGAGCACACCAAGTTTGGCTTCATCAAATGCAGATCACGCCTCCTGAACTGGGTGGATTTCTTTGAGATAGTTACCCAGCCTACAGATGATTGAAAGGAGCTCTACGCAGCCTACCTATACCTTGCTAAGGCCTTTGACGCCATTCCCCATTCAGGTATCATAGATGAACTCATCAACCTGGGCATGAATCCATACATCACAAGATAGATTGTAAACTGGCTCACAGATAGATCCCAGAAATTAAGAGTTGCTGGCTACATGTCAGACTCTACACCGGTAACAGCTGGTGTCCCCCAGGGTTCAGTCCTGGGGTCCCTCCTGTTTGGTATAGACTTCTCAAAAGTACATGCCAACACAGGTGGATTGTGATTGACTACGTTTGCTGCGAACTGTAAAATGTTTGCCATAATAGATTCCCCGGATGACACAAATATTCTCCAGAAGGGACTCTATGAGACAGATGTGTGGTGTCAGAATCATGGCCTCAAGCTCAATGTGAAAGAATGCATAGTAATCCCCTTTGGGGAAAACAAAGTACCCATAAACTACCACATAGGTGTTACCTCCTAAAAACTGACAAGGTAATAAGGGATCTGGGGACACATGTAGATAGTCATCTTTCCTTTGACAACAATGTTGCCAAAGTGATTAGGAAATCCTATGTTGCCCACCTAATCAACAAAGGGTTTGCATCAGGATCAAAAGAGGTAGTGGTGGCCCTCTACTCTTAAGTCATCAGACCCATCATTGAGTACAATGCACCATTTTGGATGTACTCGACTAAGCATATCCAGCAGCTGGAGAGACCACAGAGGTACCTTACCAAGAGGATTACTGGCATCAAAGAGTTGTGTTATGCAACACAACTGGTAAAACTAAATCTGTTCTCTGTTGCGTACCACCTACTCAGAGGCACACTCTGCCTAACATACAGAGCCATGTCCAACACATAACTGTTGAACATGCTCCATCTACGGATAACAAAATTGAGTCGCACTACACACTCCAGGGATATGAACCTCATCACAAAAATGAATACAACATGCTGGTGGGATAGAGTACCATCCCAGACACTTGCCTTACTGTGGAACAGAGTCCCAATGTATATCAGACAGAGCCCCTCGCTGACACTCTTCAATAGGAACCTTGATGAGTGGATGGGAAACAGACAATTCACGCCAGGCATCACATCAGCAGCCCCACTAGAAAGGGGCTTAGGTTACTAACTATTAGAACTAGGGCTTAGGAGACTACCCAATGGGGTGGTGAAAGCTGCACAACTTGCCTAGGCTAATATATGCCTTTGTGAAGATAGTCTACCACATACCTATGAAACTATGTGATAGGTACATGTCTACAGATGGTAGATGTGTACTTCATTGTACAGTCATGTTGTACAGCAGGCACATGCACCACATACACTGTAATGCTTACATATACTGGTGGCTATTATATACAGTGGGTGAGATGTGCACCTCATGTCTTTTGTGCCATTGGGATGTGTGCTGGGTGGGATAGTCCTGGATGGCTCCCTGTCATGGACACCCTCTTACACACATCTCTGCCCATCCATCTTTAGCTTATTATACTGTGTTCCCCCTACATATATATAGGTACATAGGTAGGTAATAGGCTATCTGCCTGAAGGCATATATTAGTATGGCCAGAGTGTGCAGCTATCACCACACATGGGGTTAGTTCCCTAGGCCTCTGTGTAGTTGAGCTGATGAAGTGATCCATGGTGTGACAGTTCAGTTTCACATACACTCGTCAAGGCTCCTCTGGAAGAGTGTCAGTGAGGGACTCAGCTTAATGTAGTTTGGGGCCTGTTCCAAAGCAAGTGAAGTCTGTGAGATAGTAATGTCTCTCTCCAACATGTTCTATTTATTGTTGTGATGATGATATCCCTAGAGCATGTGGCACAGTGAGCTTGGGTTTACTTCAAATAAATCATGTACATCAGTTCTGCATTGGACATGGACCTATCAGCTGGGCAGAGATCACCTGAGTAGACAGTATGCAACAGAGTACAGCTTGAGTTAACTTCAGTCATGATGCATGAGGCAAGTGTTTGAGGCCAGTAATCCTCTTGTTGAAGTAGTTCAGTGGTCTTTCCAGCTGCTGAAGGTGCCTAGTCAGATTCATCGCAAGTGTGCCGTGATACTCTCTGATGGGTCTGATGACGGATGAGTAGAGGGAACCTCCTTTGACCTACATGCAAAAACCTTGGCAATTTGTGGGAACACATAGCATGTTTTTCTAACCACTTTGTGAATGTGTTTCTGGAACTAGAGATGACTATCCACATGTGTCCATAGATACCTTATTATTACCTCCATATTTAGGGTGTTGGCACCTATGTGGTATTTGTATGACTGTAGCTCGAGGCCATAATTTTGACACCACATCTGTCTGACTGAGACCCTTTTTTAGGATGTCTCTGTTGTCCCAAACATTGATTATGACAACCTTTTTGCAGTCATCCACAAACTTTGCTAACCATAGACCTTGTGTGTTTGACTGTATTTCTGAAAAGTATACACCAAACAGGAGGGGTCCCAAGACTGAGCCATGGGGGACAGCAGTTGTTACCAGCTTACAGTCCAACAGGGAGACCACAATTCTTACCTTCTGGGATCTATGTGTGCCCCAGTTGGCAATCCATCAGATGACATATGTGTTTATGCACAGGTTGTTGATTTTATGGATACGGCATGTGTGTGGGATGTTGGAAAAGGGCTTTTCAAGGTCTATGTAGGCCATGTGGAGTTCATTTCATTGATGTGTGTCCTGGGTGACTGCCTTGAAAACTGTCTAGCAGATTTAGGGACCATGATCTGCCCTTGACCAAACCAAAATGGGTAGGGTTGTGTGTTTGTAGGCTCCCAATAGCTCTGTTTATGAATTCCATAATGATGGACTCCATGGTCTTGCAGATCAGGCTTATTAGGCTTATAAGACAATAGTTCCCATGGTCTGTTGTGCACCAATACTTGTGAAGTGTGCCAAACATTGCTGTAACCCATTCAACAGTTTCATATCCTGTACAGAAGGTGAGTCTTAACAGACTGTTCAGGTGCAGGGTCTGTTTGTTTTGGAGTTCACATATGACACAGCCAGGGACACCATGTCATCCCATAGCCACCGTGTTTTTAGGTTTGGATAGAGCTGTTTATCCATTGTATATGTGATTTCTGGCTTTTCACAATCTCCAGGTATGGTAATGGGCCCTTTTGTCAGTGAGAGGGGAGTAAATATGTATGAACCTGTCTGACAAGATGTTGGCAATGCCAGTCATGTACATGTATTCATTTACACTTTGCACTAACTCAGAACAACTTTTCCAGCTAGAACTCAAACACTGTGATTGGTCACCACTAAAAACACTCCCCCTAGATAAAGCAGTTGACTACTTTAATTCCACATTCTTATCCATCCTTGACCAACATGCCCCTGTACGCTCTATTAGAGGTAACGCTAAACCTGCCCCATGGCTCACCAAAGCAACTAGACAGAAAATTCTCCTCAGAAACAAATCTTGGACAAAATGGCACACTACCAGGAATTTAACAGACCACCAAACCTTTAGACAACTAAGAAATACTACTAAAAAAGCTATCCTGCTAGATAAAAAAACTTTTATATCTAACTACAACAAATTAACCAAAGGAATCCACAAAAATTTTGGTCCAGCATCAACAAACTCCTACACCCAGGTCAAACTGTTACACCTATCCCACAAGGCTACAACCAAGATAATCCAACACAAACTGCCAATGCCTTTAATTCTTTTTTTACAGATACCATTCAAACACTAGCTAAGCAATTATCTCCAACTTCCCCTAATCTAACTACCTCTCCAACTTACCCAATTCCATTATCTTAGCTTAAACCTGTTCCTAAATCCTTCATTTGCTCTCTTCTAGAAAAACTGAAACCTACTACCCCCTCTGCTGACCATCTACCTGCTGAATACCTGAAAAAAGGTGCCAAACCCATAGCCCTCCCCATTTCCATAGTTATAAACAGAACTATAACCGAAGGAAATATCCCATCTATCTGGAAAATCTCACACATCACCCGCTTCATAAAGGTGGTAATTCCATTGACATTTCAAACTATAGACCAATAGCCCTACTCTCTCCACTGGCAAAAATAATGGAAAAATGTGTCCATAAGCAACTACTCACCCATCTTATTGATAATAACTTACTTGCCAACTGTCAACATGGGTTTAGACCTAACCACAGCACCACCACAGCCATACTCTCCTTCACAGACTGTATAAATTCTAACCGTAATAACAATACCCTTTCCTCTTCTGTCTTCATTGATTTATCTAAGGCTTTTGATATGGTTAACCACCAGCTCCTTATTGAAATACTTAAATCTCTTTCTCTTGATACTTTAGCATTACAATGGTTCAAATCCTACTTAGAAAATAGACAACAAGCAGTACTATGGGAAAGCATACTATCTTCTCACCTCCCCATTTCCCTTGGTGTCCCCCAGGGCTCCATTTTAGACCCATTGTTATTTTCCATTTTCATTAATGACCTCCACCTAGTAATTCCTACACAAAATGCATTTAATACAGTTGAACAATGGTTTTTAAACCGTTGCCTTCTACTTAACCCTAAAAAAAATAAACTTCTACTTTTTACTCCTACTCGTAGGTCTGCCCCTCTTCACTTCACTCTTACATCCAACAACGGGACTCTCATATCTCCTGACACAACCACCAAACTTCTTGGAATAACCATAGATAATAATCTAAACTTCGACACTCATACTAACATCACTATAAAAACAGTAAATAATAAACTGGGATCCCTTTACAGAATCAAACCCTTCCTTAATCCTTCAACCAAAATCGCTATAGCTAGAACTCATTTAATCACTACCTTACTCTATGCTTCACCCATACATACCAATCTCTCAAAAAACAACCTAAACAAACTTGCTACTACCTATCACAGCATTGCTAGATTTGCCACAGGATCTCCTTTTAGAACACATCACTGCAACAACCTAAAACAACTAGGATGGCTAGAGTTCCATAACCAGATACTATTTCAACAACTCACTATTATCCATAAGAGCTTGTACTACCCCACCTATACACCTATACTGACTACTCTCATTACCCCCTACAACAATCTTAAGAACCTACGCTCCTCTAATAAGCTACTTATTACTATCAGCAAATCCAACAACTCAGCTGGAGATTCATTGTTCTCTAACTCTGTAGGGAAACACTGGAACAGGCTTCCCTCCGAACTCCTATCTCTGTCCTCCCTAAGACTCTTTAAACTGAAAATAAAACAATTTCTCAGTACCCACTGGCTTTGCCCTTGTACTAACCCTGACTAACTGTCTTCTCTTCTATTTCCTATGTATTCTCTGCTCCTAACATGAGTATATTCTACCTACTTACATCCTCTTGCTGTTTCCTATATATCTTGTATTTCACTGTCTCATATGATACATTTGTATAATTAATCAACTGTTTATACTTTTATATCCTGCTTGCAATTGAAAACAACTATTTTGTTTTTATATTTATTGCATTGCATATCATCTCATTATGAGCTAGGTATGCTTGTAATGACAACTGTATCTAATCTGTATGGCTGTAATCTGTTTAGACCCTTTTTAACTACCGATATAATTCTTTGAATTTGTGATAATTATTACAGTTATATATTGTGTCTGTGTATGGCTGTAACTGTCTAGAGCTATTTTTCTACTGTTATACTTCTTTGAACTAGTGATTATTTTTACTGTATAAAATTGTCTGTGTTGGAGCTTTTCTCCCCGGGCCTCTACTGAAAATGGATTTTATTCCAGTTAGACTAGCCCAGTCAACAAATGCAAAATAAATAAATAAATATGAGTTTACGTTGATATTTATGACATAGCTAAAGAAAGCTTCATGGTTATCTATGGACTCTTTGGCAATATTTTTGCCAGAACATGGCTTGGATAATGTTAGGAGTGCTCATTGTTTCTTGATGATACTGATCGGAGATTTATTTATCTGCTTTGGATTTTCACTTTCTTTGAACAACTTAAGTACTTGTATTACATAGTTTGATTATGACAGGGGTCTAATATATTATATAGGTCTGTTTTTATATCACTGTGTGTGCAAGGCAGGATTGGTGAATTGTGACATGAGTCTGGAGTAAGAATTGCAACTGCCAGATATGTGTGGCCCACTGCTGTACTCAGACATGTAAGTGTGTGAGCATGCTCAGTATGACCTTTCAGTATGTTGTTGACTGAAATTTGCTTCGTTTGTTTAAGTGTGTGAGCATGCCCAGTATGACCTGTCAGTATGTTGTTGACTGACATTTGCTTCATTTGGTTAAGTGTGTTAGCATGCCCAGTATGACCTTTCAGTATGTTGTTGACTGAAATTTGCTAAATTTGTGAGCATGCCCACTATGGGCATATATATACTATATATGTGTGTGGAAATTCAAGTTGGTTTTTACTTCAGGGCTCACCTTTGTGTTGTACATTGACAGAAAGCACGCAGTGCCTGCAGGGCTTCCATGAGTCAATTTGCATAGACTTATCAACATTTCTACATACAGGGGGGACAGCTATTATTTCTACATTTCTACTCAGGGTGGCACACCTGATTGTTACTGTGGGTGTACATAGGATGAGGGGTACACTTGACACTTATACACATTTGCTAGGCCTGCACTGCACTGCACTGCTATGTCAGGTACTCCATTTCAGACTGTACTGTTGCCTATCATACTGGCTTGAGGCATACCACTGTACCTTAGCTTCCAATTACATGCATATTAGTTTGTGACTTCATAGCCTACCCAACCCACATCACACTGCCTGGCCTGCTGTTATCTGTCTGCATAGGCCTGGGGGGAGGTTACTCATATCCCTCTTCAAAGGGCATGATACAGCATTTGTTTGTATTTGCGTTTGTCTACAATTGCCCTGCTGGCTGTGACTGTTAGGTATGTAACCCCCCCCCCAATTGGTATGTGTGAGTGACTTAAGCTGTGTCTGTACCAGTGAAATGCTGTCATGGCTTAGTAGTTCAGAACTGTGACTATTGTGCACAGTATACTGAGTTTGAGCCCTGTCACTGCTTTTAATTTTCCTGCTGGGCAGAGCTGACTGGTTAAGTAACAGTAAAGCAGGTGTGAGCGTGTTTGCCCGACTTTGCTCGACTTTGCCCAACGTTGCCCAACTTTGCCCGATGTTGCCCAATGTTGTGCTGGTTAGTGCGGTGCACAGCTACACCCAATTGTATTTAAATATGCTCAACACTGGTAAAATGTACTTAGCAGAGCTTTATATTGCTTAAAATAGGGCACTCATGCCTCAAGTGGTGCTGCAGGGCTGCCTATGTCGGATGCACATAGTACACTCCCTATACATGTTTGAAAACAGGTAGTGTCAAGTTAGGCATCCATTTTGCTGTATGTGCGAGTCAGAGAGAGGCATCATTTCCAGGGTTCCTACCGGGTCAGTGTATCTGCTATGCATTGTCTCTTTGCCAAGGCCAGGGCATACTGGGCATGCCTCCTTCTGCCTAATGGGGCAGGTTCAGGTTGTTCCTTCTCCGAGTCACACTGTGCCTGTGCAGGCCTTGGCAATGGAGGGGGGGCTGTTTGGCCCTGTCCCATGCTGTTCCTGCTGCAACTGTTTCGCAGGATTATATTGTGTAGCATGGCACATACCATAACAATTTGGGTACATGTAGTTGGTGAGTACTGCAAGGCTCCACCAGATATGCCCACGCACTGGAACCATGACTTGAGCATCCCAAACACATGCTCAGTTATGTTTCTTGTTTGTGCATGTGCCTCATTATGGAGTTCTTGTTCAGGTGTGTGTGCATTTCTGATGGGAGTCATCAGCCACGGCTCAAGTGCGTATCCAGCATCCCCCACTAGGTGACCATCAGGGATGTCCCCACTGGCAAATCTCTAGTACAGCTGCATCAGATGCCAGATGTGGGAATCATGATAGCTACCAGGGCAGCCAGCACACAGATTCATTATTATGCCCTGGGCATCGCACATGACCTGGCAGTTGATGGAGGGGAAGCCTTTGCGGTTGATGTAGACCCTACCCCGCTCACCGGGTGGTGCTTTGATAGGTATGTGCGTTCAGTCTGTTGCACCCACTACTTCAGGGTATTCTGCAATTTGGTGGAAAAGATGCATATTGCTGGCCAATGCCTCACGGGAATTGGAGAAATATACGTTTTCACCCACATGTGCTGACATGGCATCCAGGAACTGGTGGAGTACCCTGGATGCTGATGCCTGTGAAATCCCCATCATATCACCAGTTGGTCTTTGGAAGGTACCTGTAGCTAGTATTCTTATGCCAACACATACCTTGGTATCCACTGGGATGGGTTCCCCTCTGTTGGTTCTGTGTGTGAGGTGTGGCCAGCACAGCTCAACAATTTGCTGTAGGAGGTCTTTGTCCACCCTATAGCACTCCACTATCTCCAGCTCATGTAGCCCCTGGTAGGTTACGCTGGGTCTGTACACTCTTCTTCATCTCCTCACTGTGGGTTGCTCAGCAGCATTCACAGCATCACCACTCTCAGCATCTTGCACATGTTGATTTATGATAGCAAGAGCAGCCCCTAACATTTTGTCAGATTTAAGCTTTTTTAAGCTTTCCCTGTTTGTATACTTCAGCGTTGCAGAGTTCTTGGGAAAAAACAGGGAGGAATGCTGTTTGCAGAGTTTAAAGTGCTGAGCTGGGCTGGGCTAGTCTGCTGCCTGTGTAATTGGCTGATTCTGATATATTTCACTTGGCAGCTCTGCTAGTTCTCCTTGGTTAACTTCCTACTACTTATTTTTCTTCCTTTTGCTTTTCTGTCTCTGCCCGGGGGGGAAGCGCCATGCAAACGTGCGCAAACATGTGCACACGCTGCATGCATGTTTGCAAGGAGTTTCCTATCTTTTAACATTGTGCACTTTTGGTTTGAGGTTTTCAAATAGGACAACTGTAGGCATGCCTCTTGCAATCCTGAGCAACTCAAAGCAAACATAAGCCACTGTGCTCCAATTAGCTTACAGCCTGTCTGACACACCCCCTCATGATGTCACCTATATTCTACTTTACTACTCACCTACTCCTACTCTTACACACTTGGGACATGGCTCACATGCTGGGAAAAATTGGGATTCACTATCCTTACCTCATTTGCATAGGATTGCATACTGATGCATGGTTACATCCCTGACACTGAGCTTCCCCCCTTAGCAACCACTGCTCAGTGGCCATGCTGTCTTCAGCCTACCATTCGCCTGCATGGCAGAATAAGCTTTTTAGTGAAAATGCTTATTTTTGGATTTTTTTTAATTATTTTCTTGTTTTTATAAGCGCCGCACATTTGTGCAGTGCTAAACATTGGAGATCGGGGATAAAAAAAAAAGTTAGATTTTTATATTTTTAAACATTTATAAATGCCAATGGCCTTATATTTGGCCATTAGCATGCTTCCTCAACTGTATTCATCCTTTATTTGGAGCTGTCATAGCTCCGTTTAGCTATTTGCAGAATGGTACTTCATTACCAACGGAGTACATTTCTGCAGATAACACTAATCTTCCATGGACAGCTTAGTGTTTCCTGGATCACAAATTTACCTCATTTGCATAGCTTTCACCAGCAAATGAGGCAATTTACATACCGTGACACTATCCGTGCAAGAGTAGTTTTAGCAGCTCTCGTGCACGCCCCTGGTGGCTGTTCCTGGATCGCACGGCAGACATCTTGCCTGTTTCACATCTTACACTACTCTACAACTCCGTGCAAGCTTTTGTAAATCCGGCCCATTATGTGTACATTCTTTATAGTGATTGTGATAGAGTGGGTTTAGGAAATTAACTTTTTCACACTGTTGTGCAATCTCAGAGTTAGTATATTTAAATTACAGGGGGGTGTGGGTGTCAGTGCCCCCACATGGGGGGTGCAGGGAGGCTTTCCCCCCAGCAGAAACGTAGTAAAAAGCGTGTTTGTTAGTTTGGTGTCATTGTATGTGGAGGGTATGTTATTTTCATGTGATTTGTAGTGTTCGATGTTATGATGCACATTTTGGATGTTATGAAATTTGATGTTATGGGTTTTAGATGTTATGGTTTCGCTATTATGATTTTAGATGTTATGGGTTTTAGATGTTTTGAAGGGGAATCATATATATACATATATATATATATATATATATATATATATATATATATATATATATATATGTATGTGTGTGTGTGTGTGTGTGTGTGTGTGTGTTTTACATACCTAGTCCTCCTTCTTTGTTCCCATGTAATACTCCCCATTTTTCACAGTTTTCTCTCGAACCCATATAAATAAAAAATATTCATAGCTAAAACAACTAAAGCACTACTCACAGGAAACCCTTCTCTTATACCATTACTCATACCTGTTTCTTTACTTAACCAACCATTCACTAAAATGTATTTTATTATTGTTATATGCTCTCATATACACTTGCTTAATTTTGTTACTACCATTGCATATTTTTAGTATTTCCCACAGTATATCATGTTGTATTGGATGAAACACTTTATTAGTATCACCTATTATAAGGTATTTATATCTATTCTCCTTTTTAAGATATCATCCACTGTTTCTCTCACTATCATTAATAACTTTTGATACCCTTTTCTTGCCATACCATATACAATTTCCTCCAGTATCTATTGCATCTTATTCTCAAATCTTTTCTGTATTATTTTATCTTATAATTAATGTTATTTAACACCACTGGTCTCTAAATCTTTATATAATTCTCTCATTTTTTCCATATGAGTTTTCAAATTTCACTGCATAGTTCCTTATGATTTGATCCTTTATCTAACCAGTCATTAAAACACACAACAAATAATGTTTTGCCATTCATCTAAATTTTTACACATTTCAAATCCATTTCTATCTGGACCAGCTGCCAGTTCTATATGTAACAATTGTAACTCATTATCTAATTCATATAAAGTAATCTCATCTCTTTCATAAGTTCTTTGTAAATTCTTTCAAAGTTTTTTTTTTACTTTCACTATTCTTGTACTTTCTTACTTTTTCCTTCTAAACATATCTTCCACTTAGAGTTCTGAAGAAGTTTGTTGTGATTAAAATGAAAGAAAGCGCTTAACTTTTTATCTTTTGGAACAGTCATCATTTTGTCTTTTTTTCATGGTTTTGTTCTGGATATCTTCCACATAACTTATAACAATTGCCTTGATGTCATGCTGACGTTTATTTAATTTTCTTCCTTTATCTTTCATTTCTCTCATTACACTGCTATCTTCCATCACTATCTTATTAAATATGCTGATACTTCTACCTTTTTACCTTGCAAAAATCTTTTATATGATAATTCCTTGCTTGTTTTCATTGTTTCTTTTGTAAATTTCTTTCTCTTTTTCATAATATTCACTGTCTTTCTCCTCTAAGTTTTCTAAAGCATCTTTCATGTTTTAATATAATCCTGCTTTATCTCTTTCAAACAATACTCTGCCAATGTAAAAAAACTCCTTTTATATTTTTCTTTTAAAAGTAGTCCACTATTCAGACTTGTTTTTCTTTCGGCTTCTCCCGGTTAGGGGTCACCACAGCGGAACTCTGGTCCGCTAATGATTGGCAGTAGATTTTTACTGTGCCGAGGTGCCAGCTCAATGCCCAACCTTCAATGAAGGCACGCCCATTCTACGCATGTCTTTCGACGTCACTCAACTGCGGGGAGGACATGCATACTCCACACAGAAGGCGCTCCAGCTGAGAATCGAATGGGAGAACCTCACTAACTTTCATAAAATGCTTTCATAGTGATATGATCCTTTCATGATTGTATAATTAATGTATTACCTATTTCATTCCATTCTTTTTCATTTATTCTTTGTATACCCTTTCCTATTTTAATATATTATTTATTATCATATATTTCCATCCTTATTGCTAAATTATCTAAAAAGCCTGTTGCAATAACTTCTTCTGCTATATTTGTTCCATCTGATGTTATAATGGAATCAGTGTCAGATTTTAATGTATCCTTTCTATATTTCCATAACTTTCTATTCTATACAACCAATTTCCTACATACCATAACCTCTGACACTTTTCTTATACACATTTTCAATTTTTTTTTATCCTCCTGTAAATCACAAGTAAAATCTCTTATTATAATGTGCATATTTCCAACTACGTAACCTACTATAGTTTGAAATAAACTCTCCCTTTCTTTGCAAATCAGATAAGCATAAATAGTTATAATTCTGTAAACCTTCCCTTATCATCTTAAATCTACAATTGTTAAGTCTTCCCATTCTTGTTAACACAACGTCTAAGATCTTCATTACTCTTCCACATAATTTCAGAACTATGTTTCCCATACTCCATATTATCTCCCTGTCTCATATATTTTCTGTCTACAGTCTTTTTTTATTTGGCAGAAATCTAGTATTCTGCAAGATAATAATATCTACATCACATTTATTGCACCATTCTATAATCCCTGTCCTTCTTAGTATATTTTTCATACTGTTTACATTAACTTAAAAAAACTCTTAAATTATTCCTTTCTCTGTTCCGTAAAAGAAATAATTTTCTTCTTGAATTACTTTCCTTTTTATTTTTATTTAATTTACTACTTGTCATTCCTTTCCTTTCTTCTTTTCTTTTATATTAATACTTTTAAATTTCCTTTTTCTGTCATTTACTATTTTGCAATACATTTTTTTCCTCTTAAAACTTTATAGCTTATAGTTTCTTCTTCACTAACTCCCAATTCTATTCTTATTTTATCTACTTAATCTTTTATTTTACTTTCTGTCTTTTCCTAAAGTTTCATTGATTTTTATCCCTAATTCATTTCTGATTTGTTCGTTATCATTTCCCTTATTTGTAATATCTGATAAATTATCCTTTTCTTTGCATTACATTGATGTATTCCATTTTTTTTTACATTTGTAACATTCAAGTACATATTTCATTGTACAAGTTTTTCCACATTTATAACATTTCTAATTATCCCAATTATTCACTAAATATTCTTATTTCCCACAAAAAGCATGTTGTGGTTATTCCCAATGTTTTACAGCATACGTTATCTTCAGCATTTATAATATTCAGAATGTCCACAATTTCATCCATTTCCATTTATATAACAACATTACAGTCCCACTCCCAGTCCATAAACCCCTATTATCATAAACTTTTGAAATGTCCATTACTTCTATACAAATATTTTTTAAATGGACTTTTGAAGTCTATCTTTCTACTTCTGTTCAAAACTGTATGTGTACTTTCTTTTATGTATTTCAAAAAGATGGATTAACCATATACGCATTCCATTGATTCTCATTCTGCCTCTTTTCATACTCACACAAAAACCTTCCCATGCCTTGTGCAGTCTGAAGAAAATGCACAAAATAGCTGTTTATTAATCAAAATGAAAGCTTTTACCTCTTGGGTTTTCACTCCCAAAGGTAAAATTACAGTGTTCCATACCTTATATCTATTCAACTCCTGACTTTTTTTTACTATATACACTCACCACTTATTTTCATTTTGAAATGCCATCTTTCTTCCTTTATTTCTGTCTCCCATGGCTAATAGTGACTTTATGAGCACATGTATCTATATTATGTACTGTCCCCTTTGAAAGTTATTTCTGTTTCTTCCTCCTGTATTGTTATCCATAATATCTCCCCATGATACTTCATTTTCTGCCTTACTCTGATCTATTAAGCCTTTTAATAATTCATCCCACAACCTTCCCAGTTGAAGGGTTGCAATGATAAATTTTTCTCTAAGCAGCTCCTCCGTTTCAAAGAATAGCTTGTTTTGAAATAAGATTTCCGAATCCTGTGATGCATTCATCATTCATTTTATTGGGCTGGTGCTTGCTTCTGCTCCCTCCATTGTATTTTCCATCTATCCACTGTCCTGCCAGCCACAACTACACTAGGAATGGGACATGTGCACATACTCATAACTAACACTTCCATGAGTACCAGTTGTGAGTAGGGGTCCATTTTTATATACAAAAAATAACTTTCATTTTCAAAATATTTACATATTTACAAATAGTTACATATATACAAATATATAAATATACAAAACCATTTACACATATTCAGAATTAACTTTACAACCATGCTAAATTGTCATCCCTTATTAGACCCATGTGCCTTTTTTCATACCAACCAACCAATTTTACTAAATATTATTGCTAAAATCCATTTAACATTAAACATAATTTCATTTATTTTTCATATCATATAACCCATATAACAACATAACTTTTTTATCTATTCTTTTAACATATTCTTTACTTCTATTCTTGTATCCATATTTAATCATATATATGTTTCTTTTATCCACTTCTTTTTTATCTTCAAAAAAGTCTTCTTAAAATAGATTTCACATTAACTTTTTACTCTTTTATAGTTTAAAAACACATGTTCGGTGGTTTCTTCTTTTTTTTTTTACAATGTAAGCATTTTCTATCACTTTTCTTCTTATATGGTATTTTCCATTTACTGACAATTTATCTATAGCCTACACAAAACATCTTGACATTCTACTTTCTGATTACACCATTTGCTTCTTATTTTTATACTTTTAAATTTTTCATCTGTTAGAGTTCCCCATGGTTTTACATAGTAGTGTTTTATCATTACATTCTTATACCATACTTTTCTTTTTCTATATCATATTTTTTTTATTTTCCACAAGCATATTTTTTCATCGTATTATTTTATTTCTTCATTTATACAGTCTTTTTTCTCCTTTAATCTTTTTTATCATACCACCAAATTTGTTATATATATATATATATATATATATATGCATGTATATATATATTTTATATATATATGTAGGTCTACCTGAAAATACAGACAGTGCACAACGCCAATGACGAGAACACTGACTCCAGAAGATCGACAATGGAGAAGATCAACAGTTGAGAATCCTGATGCTGAGAACACCAACATGTCAAGGTAAGTGTGCGATATGGACGGACGTTAGGGTCAGGGTGTGGGTAAGGTAAGTGTGTGATAGTGACGGACAATAGGGTAGGGTGCGGGTCAGGTAAGTGTGTGATAGTGACAGACTTTAGGTTTAGGAGCAGGTTAAGTGAGTTAGGGATAGGGTGCGGGTAAGGTAAGTGTGCGATAGTGATGGACCTTAGGGTTAGGGTTTGGGAACTTCAAAAACGAACACCTCCAATCCTCCAATACTCCAAAATCACTTAGCATATGAAACAGGAACACAAACACTGGAATGTTTGATGAAATTCTTTTAATTCTGGTACCTCGGCCTTCGCCTTCTCCTGGAATACATTTTACAAAATCAAACACCACCCCTTTTATAATACATCTAATTACATAATTGGTACACCATCCTTTATTTAATGATTTAATTATTAACCCAACCATGTAATTTTATCTAAAAAATGCTGACTTCATTCGCTTTCATAATTTCTGACTTCATTAAATATACTATCAGTTATATATGAACATTTTTATATAAACTTTTTTATCCGCCTAAACTGTTATTAATAAATGACCACATTTCTAGATGTTGTTATAACATCTATTATTGCAAAATTCAGAATACATACATCAAACACTGAATTCTTTCTAAAAAATTGATTTTTTCTAAGAAATATATGGAAATGTTCAATTTAGATTTCCATGTTCATTCCATTTGGAAACAAAGTTTTATAATTAAGAATAAACCTGGATTCCATTTGTAATAATTTTTCATGAAAAACAGTTTCATTTCCAAATGCATTGGGCCTGCCCAACACACAAAATACAAATCCCTCAGGGACCCCCTTATGTTGTTCACAAAAATGTTTTGCAACAGGACTTTCCATTCTTTTGTGTTTTATGTCACCTAAATGTTCAAGAATTCTAAGCTTCACGTTTCTAGTTGTTTGGCCTATATACCACCTCTGTCTCACACAGCCACATCCTGTGATGTATACCACCCCCGTGGAGTTGCAATCATAATATTCAAGGGCCCTGTACATAACATCATTAATTTTTGTGCCATCCAAACTTTTGACCCTACTACAAATCTTGCAACTTCCACATCTGAAGGTTCCCTTTCTGATATTCTTCCTATGTGTACTGGTGTTTCTAACATTCAATATTTCCTTTAGATTTGAATATCTGCTATACGAAAAAGTAACTTTGGATGGAAAACGTTTTCCTATTTTGTCATCTCCAGTGATAATAGGCCAAAATCTCATCACTACCTCCCTTACTCTATTAGAAAATTGTGAATCCATCCAAAGTTACTTTTTCGTATAGCAGATATTCAAATCTAAAGGAAATATTGAATGTTAGAAACACCAGTACACATAGGAAGAATATCAGAAAGGGAACCTTCAGATGTGGAAGTTGCAAGATTTGTAGTAGGGTCAAAAGTTTGGATGGCACAAAAATTAATGATGTTATGTACAGGGCCCTTGAATATTATGATTGCAACTCCACGGGGGTGGTATACATCATAGGATGTGGCTGTGTGAGACAGAGGTGGTATATAGGCCAAACAACTAGAAAGGTGAAGCTTAGAATTCTTGAACATTTAGGTGACATAAAACACAAAAGAATGGAAAGTCCTGTTGCAAAACATTTTTGTGAACAACATAAGGGGGTCCCTGAGGGATTTGTATTTTGTGTGTTGGGCAGGCCCAATGCATTTGGAAATGAAATTGTTTTTCATGAAAAATTATTACAAATGGAATCCAGGTTTATTCTTAATTATAAAACTTTGTTTCCAAATGGAATGAACATGGAAATCTAAATTGAACATTTCCATATATTTCTTAGAAAAAATCATTTTTTTAGAAAGAATTCAGTGTTTGATGTATGTATTCTGAAATTTGCAATAATAGATGTTATAACAACATCTAGAAATTTGGTCATTTATTAATAACAGTTTAGGTGGATAAAAAAGTTTATATAAAAATGTTCATATATAACTGATAGTATATTTAATGAAGTCAGAAATTATGAAAGTGAATGAAGTCAGCATTTTTTAGATGAAATTACATGGTTGGGTTAATAATTAAATCATTATATAAAGGATGGTGTACCAATTATGTCATTAGATGTATTATAAAAGGGGTGGTGTTTGATTTTGTAAAATGTATTCCAGGAGAAGGCGAAGGCCGAGGTACCAGAATTAAAAGAATTTCATCAAACATTCCAGTGTTTGTGTTCCTGTTTCGTATGCTAAGTGATTTTGGAGTATTGGAGGATTGGAGGTGTTCGTTTTTGAAGTTGTCATGTCTGTGAATATAATCACTGTCACCTCGCTGGGTGTACAGTCAACTCAACTGGTTAATTTGGCTTCTATGTGGAAAGAAAGGGAAGAGAAGATGGCAACAAATGATCCATGGGAAAGTATTGCTATTGATTTTTCTGAGAAGTATGTGGAACTTGAGAGGGCCATGGTAAAGGAAGTAACAACTTTCTATGACTTAAAGTTATAAGAAAAGTATATTAGCTCAAACATAACGCCTAGGGGTTTCAGAGTTGAGCAGTTGCCTGCTTTTGAATTTTCTGAGGATGAGGCCGATTTGTCCTCAGAATGGAAAGACATATCTCTCAAATGCACACTCGGTTGGTTGAGTGTGCTGGTGAAAAGAAATGAAAGAACTTTGGAAAAAGTTCGTGCCTCTATTCTACATCTGCAGGAACGACTCATCGAGGAGAGTACCGTGGCTGTATTTAACATAAACCTTGTTGATATCAAAAACAGGGTCTCTAAAATTGAAGCGGAGGTAATTTCACGTAAAAAAAGGAAATACCTCCGTGATGTTAGAGACCACGATACAGGCAAGCTGTTTTCTTGGCAGTACAGCTTTAAGAGGAAGCGCGGCACCTTTCGTGACGTCAGAAGTGGGTCGAGATCTGGTATCGGAGATACTTCAGCGTCTTCAGCAGATGAATCTAGCAGCAGGAAAAGCGTTTCTTTCGAAAGCTTGAATGTAGAACACGAGGTACCAGCCGAAGTAAATGGAGCAGTTGGCAATTTGGGACAGAGTTCGATACAGCAGAAGGGAAAAGGGCGCTGCTTTCAAAACAAGGGGAGAAGAAGATGACAACTTGGAAAAAGCAGTCAGATGTGAAAGCAGCTCTTCAAACCTAGATTGTGTGAATGTGGGCGAGTTGCAGCCCGATTGTGGACTTAATGAAATTTTTTGCACAGACATTTGTGAAGGTGAGAGTTACAACATTTTGAACATTTCAGACTTTAATATTACTGAATGTGCAAAACAAGTGTTGTTTAAAGGTACAAAATTTGTTCCAGTATGTTTTCCATCATTGGCTGATATTTCTTTGGAAATCAGGGAGTTTTGTAGGAAATTATATTTAAGAGAATTTTTTTCCAACAATGAAAGTATTATCAATGTTGCTAATGTGCAGGAGAATGATGATAATTTTGAAAATTTAGATAATTTAGACAATTCTTTAATGAATATGACACTACATGAAAATGAATTAGTGGACATTTATACACAAGAGGAAGTGTGTGAAAATGAAATAAGTCTTGCATTTAACACTGGATATGGGAGGCTGATAGTTCCTAAAGTACCATATAAAAGTGAATTTATTCCACCTAAGAGAAGTATGGTCATCAGTGTATTTGAAAAAACATTGCTGAAAACATTGGAAGAAGAACATAAAAAATTTTGTAGAGGGAAGAAAAAATACAATTTAAGTAGGGATGAGTGGAAGGCCCTATCTGATTTAAAGAAGGCCAATAATCAGTATGTGTTTACTCAGGCTGATAAAGGAGGGAATTGGGTGATTCTATCGAGGGACAAATACAATTCTATAGCCTTGGATTTGTTGTTAGATGCAAATACTTACATGGAATTGCCTACCAATATGTTTAAGGAGTATAATTCACAATTATTGGAACTACTTGAAAGGGGAGAGAGGTTGGGTTTCCTGTCATCCGCTGATGTTAGAAAACTGCATGTAAAAAATCCTAAGAGTGCCAGATTTTTTATTATTCCCAAAATACATAAGGACATTAGGAATCCACCAGGACGTCCCATTGTTTCGGGCAAAGGACCCTATTTGCAAAATGTTGGAATATTTTTGGATTCCCTGTTAAAATGTTATTTGGAGAGGGTACAATCATATGTAAAAAATACAAATGAAGTATGTATGAAAATAAGGGACATTAAATGGGAGCATGACTTTTATTGGACTAGTATGGATGTAAAATCTTTGTACACCAGCATTAATAGGCACCAGGGTTTAAAAGCAGTGGAAAAAATGTTAGGGGATGGACCCAGGACTTATTTCATTCTCAGTTTGTTGGATTTTTGTCTAACTCATAATTGTTTTGAATTTGAAGGGAGACATTTTTTACAAAAGGAGGGCACAGCTATGGGGGCAGCATTTGCGCCCTCATATGCAATTTTGTTTATGGCCCATTTTGAGAATTGTTTCATTTATCCCTCAGAATTTTACAAGAACAAGGTAGTAAAATATGTGAGATTTATTGATGATTTGTTGTTCTTGTGTAGGGGTAATCCAGAAGATTTTGAGAAATTTGTTTCAGGGATTAAAGAAAATCCTTGGGGGTTAGATTTCACCTACACTATTGGGGGAAAAAGCATCCAGTATTTGGAAGTGGAGATTTATTTGAGTTTAGACAATAAAATACAATATAAACCATTTCAGAAGAACACAGCAGCTGAGAATTTTTTGCATGCGTCAAGCATGCATAGTGACCATCTGCTCAAGTCCTTACCATTTGGTGAATTTAAACGTATCGGAATTAATACTTCAGATAAGAAAAGGATTTTTAGTGAATTTAACAAGGTTGAAGAAAGACTCAAAGGAAGGGGATATTCTGAAGAAAATATCAGATTAGCCAGAGGTAGGGTGGAACGCGAGTTAGGCTTTGGGAGGTCATCTGGAACAAAGAGAAAGTCTTGGAGAGAAGTGAATGGAAATTTGGATTCTCACCTGGCAAATTCAGGGGAAGAGAGGCTTAGTGATAGTATGTTTTTTGTCACCAAATATTCACAATTTTCTAATACAGTAAGGGAGGTAGTGATGAGATTTTGGCCTATTATCAGTGGAGATGACAAAATAGGAAAACTTTTTCCATCCAAAGTTACTTTTTCGTATAGCAGATATTCAAATCTAAAGGAAATATTGAATGTTAGAAACACCAGTACACATAGGAAGAATATCAGAAAGGGAACCTTCAGATGTGGAAGTTGCAAGATTTGTAGTAGGGTCAAAAGTTTGGATGGCACAAAAATTAATGATGTTATGTACAGGGCCCTTGAATATTATGATTGCAACTCCACGGGGGTGGTATACATCATAGGATGTGGCTGTGTGAGACAGAGGTGGTATATAGGCCAAACAACTAGAAAGGTGAAGCTTAGAATTCTTGAACATTTAGGTGACATAAAACACAAAAGAATGGAAAGTCCTGTTGCAAAACATTTTTGTGAACAACATAAAGGGGGTCCCTGAGGGATTTGTATTTTGTGTGTTGGGCAGGCCCAATGCATTTGGAAATGAAATTGTTTTTCGTGAAAAATTATTACAAATGGAATCCATAATTATAAAACTTTGTTTCCAAATGGAATGAACATGGAAATCTAAATTGAATATTTCCATATGTTTCTTAGAAAAAATCATTTTTTTAGAAAGAATTCAGTGTTTGATGTATGTATTCTGAATTTTGCAATAATAGATGTTATAACAACATCTAGAAATGTGGTCATTTATTAATAACAGTTTAGGTGGATAAAAAAGTTTATATAAAAATGTTCATATATAACTGATAGTATATTTAATGAAGTCAGAAATTATGAAAGTGAATGAAGTCAGCATTTTTTAGATGAAATTACATGGTTAGGTTAATAATTAAATCATTAAATAAAGGATGGTGTACCAATTATGTAATTAGATGTATTATAAAAGGGGTGGTGTTTGATTTTGTAAAATGTATTCCAGGAGAAGGCGAAGGCCGAGGTACCAGAATTAAAAGAATTTCATCAAACATTCCAGTGTTTGTGTTCCTGTTTCGTATGCTAAGTGGTTAGGGTTTGGGTTAAGTTTAGTGCATAGATAGTTGTGTATGTAAGATTTAGTGTAGGTTTGTAAGGTTTTTGGTGTGCTTGTGTTGTGTGTGTGTGTTTTTCGGGAAAGATATTTGTTTTGTTGATTGTCTGGATTTTGGTTTGTCGGGCATGTGAAGTTTCGTGTTTTTGAACTTTCTTTGTTTGTCGTTTTTTTCGTTTCGGTTATTTTGTTGGTGTTTCGGCATGTCGGTGTTATCAGGTAGACACACAAACACACACACACACACACACACACACACACACACATATATATATATATATATATATATATATATATATATACATATATACATATATACATATATATAGTTTTCCTACTAATCTCTCATCTTTACATTTATCCACTTTAACATTTTGTATACATTTAATGAAGTAATTTATACAACTGGGATAATTAACCATAAACCTTTTCCTTCTTTATTTACATACAAAACTCCTCTTTTTGCTAGGTTTAATCTAGAACCCCATATACACGAAAAAATAATATCTGCAATAATTCCTTTTCAAATACTGTTTGCAATATAAATATACTTGCCAAATCTGCTATTTCCTGAACAGTTCTGAATTTATCAAATAAGCCTTTTTTCTGAATGATAATGTACATGTTCTCCATAAAAGACATGTTTGCTTTATTTCTTCTATTGTTTTTCTTATTGAAATCTACTTAAATCTTTTTCCCAAATGTTATACCTAACACAAAAATTGTATTCATTGTGAAATACATACCCCGGATCTTTAATACATCACCTAAACCTTTTCTTTTCTTTTTATTTAAAGCCAACCCTATCATCTTTAGACACTCATTTGTGCAGAGTATTATTTCTTTTATTCAAATTTTGTCTTTTGCAGTTATTATAATGTTATCTGCTATGTTAACAGAACTGGAATTCTTAAACTTTCAGGTGTTATATAACCACTTCTTTCATTTTGTAATTTATTTCACATACTATCCCATTCATAATTAATGCAAATAGTATACAACTCATTGGACATTCCTGTCTTATACCACTCTTCATATGTATCTCTTGGCTTAATCAGTCATTTACAAGTATTTCTACTTTATTATTACCATATGCTGATGAACATAATCTCCAAACTTTCTCACTTATATTATATTATTTCATTGTTACCCATAAGATTTCATGTCCAATTGTGTCAAATGCCTTATTAAGGTCTTCTATCATGATTTTCATTTCTTCTTTTCTGTTCATAATATCATCCACCATTTCTCTAACTACCATTAATAATTTGTGACAACCCTTCCCCTTTATACTATGTAAGCTATCTTCCCTAATATTTTCTATTTTAGCTTCAAATCTTTTTTGCATTATTTTCATGAAGATATTATAATCATTATTATTCAATACTGTTGGTCTCCAGTTTTTTTAATTCTCTTCTATCTTCCTTCTTCCATATGAATTTAAGTATTCCACTACTTAATTATTTATACATAAATCCTTCATTTAACCATTCATTCAAAATGTAAAAAAAAAAAAATATATATATATATATATATACACATATATATATATATATATATATATATATATATATATATATATATTGACAATCCCTTCATTTTTTATACATGTCATACCATATTCCATCTGGGCCCACAGCCAACTCTATATTAACTTGTCTTAATACTTATTCTTTCTCATTTAAAGAAATCTCCTTTTCCAACTCTATTCTCTTTTTCTGTTAACATTTTTTTACTTTCCATGTTTTTCCACTTCCTTCTTTTTTAAAACATATTGTATTGCACTATTTATAATCTTTTCTTGAGTTCTTTCTATTTCTCCTTTTATATTTTTTTTATTATTACACTGCCATCTTCTTTACTAATCTGCTTAAGTAACTTGATAAGTCTTCTCTTTTTTTCTTTGTACAAAATCTTCTCTTATATAACAATTATTGTATTTTTCTTGATTTTATGTATATAATTATTTTTCTTTGTTAAAGTTCTTTCTATAATTATGTTCTAAATCTTCCAATTCGTCATTACATGTTCTTTTATATTTTTCTTTCTCTGCTTTTCTCACATCACATTGCCACTGTAAAAGCATTTTTTATATATTTTTCCTTAAATATCAACTTAAATATCATCCACCATTTAGACCAATTTTTATAAAATGTTCTCATTGTAATATGATCTTTTTATAACTGTAATACTAATCTATTTCCTTCTTTGTTCCATGCTTTCTCAGTTATCCTTTTTATACCTTTGCCTATTTTTATATATTCCTTTTTTTATCTCTAGCCATATTGCAAGGTGAGCTGAAAATCTTGTTTCAGCTACCTCCTCTGTTCTTATAACTAAACCTTGAGAAATTGTGTATCACAGAAAAGTCATTATTAGCTAAACTACATTTCTGTGATACACAATTTCTGAAGAAGTTCAATGACATAATTAAATGAACGAAAGTGGTCAAACGTGAAATTCATGTCTGTGTCCTTATTCCATTCTTCCCTAAAGGTTTTTTGTTTCTTATTTATTTATTACTATATTATTTTTTATATATTGATGTAAAGTAATTCCTCCACCTAATGTTTTAAACTTGCTGTAAATGGTGTTGGAGGAAGTATTTTATATCCAAAATATAACATTTTTAAAAATATCCAGATATTTACTTCATGTTTTTGGTCCCTTCCTCCTAAAATGTGTGGTTTGTATCTAGTCACTGGGGACTGAAGTCACTACATAATGACATACATTTGAGTTTCAGACTTTATTTCCTACAGAAAATGCATGCTTAAGCAAATTGTGTTATTCAAGCACTTTATAATTTTCTAGGAGCAATATTTAAAATCTGTTCCTAGTTTTTAACCTTTCTGCCCCCTTTACTTTAGACTTTGTTCAGATTTCTTGAGCTAAGAGGTGGAGAGGTATACAAACCTCTTAATTGTTTTTGCCATTGTTTGATCAATCTTATCCCCCCAACAGAGACATAGCTGCGGTTCAGAAAATGCATGTTAACACAAATCCTATTATTCAAGCAACTTTGCAATTTTATAATGATAATATCTGTTCTTATTTTTGAGCTTTTTTGCCCCCTTTATTTTAGGTGCTATCCAGATATCTTGAGTGAGGTCGAAAAGTATGCAAACTTCTTAACTGCTTCTGCTGCAACTGCTCAGTCGCTCTCACACTTCATATACATACACTCACACACACACACACACACACACACACACACACACACACACACACACACACACACACACACACACACAGACACGCACACACACACGCACACACACAAACACACACACACACACACATACATTTGCACTCATATATTCACACACAGATAGAACTATAAGCACACACACACACACACACACACACACACACACACACACACACACACACACACACACACACACGCTTATGTTTCTTTTACCCTTACACTCATTAAACAGCAAAACTGCTACTTAGCAAGTGTAAAACAATGGCTCAATCGATCTTGCTCACACTTGCATGCATGCACACACTCTCACACAGAGACATAAACACACACACAAACACATTTCTATTTTTTTTTTAATTTTATCCTTGTTAAAAAGCAAACATGCTGCTTAGTGAATGTAAAATAATGGTGGCCATCAACTTTCTTTCAGTCCAAGCTCTATGGCAGTTTGACACACTGCTGTGAAGTGTCAGACTCATTTTTCAGTGGTATTACCTGTTGATTAACACTCTGCTGGAGAATGTGCATTCTCCAATCAGGGTGCCAATCTACGGGTCACCAATTCTCTAATAAACATTACTATAAGGACAGTGTAATAGCGCAGTGTTAAGAGGGGTTGGGAATTGGCTTAGTAGTTAAAGTGTTTACCTTACAAACAGGACTTTATTCTCTCTTTTGGGGAAATTGACTAAGCTTAAAATGACAAGCAAGTGCAAATATCCGAATACTTACATATGAACCATATATAGGATTTTCCATCATAGCTCCATGGCCTGAGGTTATATGTTTGATTGCATTCTACGTGGAGTTTACATAGGATAGGCTTAAAAGGGTTCATGAGCCAACCTACATGTTTGGTTAAAAGTCATAAAAAATAAATAAAGAAAGTAAAATGCTGGCAGGTCCATACTTCTTAATCTCCAGGGATAGAGTTAGGGACAAAGCCCATGAAAATCAGTAGTATCTGGGCAGAATCATGAGCAATTAATTTGCAAAAATGCATATTTGTGACATGCTAGAGGCACAATAAAAAGCAAAACACAGTTAAGTTTTACTTTTCTTTTTGTAATATCTTTACTTACAACCGTGTATAAAAACAAAAGCTACCAATTACAGTACTTATATACAGTTACTGAGAGATTACACTAAGAGACTGCACATCAGCAGTATTGTAATGGCTAGAAGCTGACACTTTTCTGCTGCTTTTCCTTAGTAGTCAAACAACTGTGATCACGTTGCTGCAGACAGGCTTACAACATAACTGCATAGCTGTGCACATTGTACATTTTAGTAATAAGTCAAACCCTGCAATGAACAAGACATCAACAGTGACATGTAAATGCATCATCATGTAGTTATGCTCTTTTCATGAGTTGTGCTTTTTTTTTTTTTTTTTTTTTTGTTATCTAAAGCCTCCATTAAGAGCATACCTCTTAACTGGCCAGATTTTTGCAGAATGCCTGATATTGTAAGAACAATATTTAAGATCTTTCCCTGATTTTGGGTCTTTGTCACCCCATTCTTTTTGGCTTTGTCTAGATTACTTGAGCTAAAGGAGTGACAGGTATGACTAACAGCCTCAACTCAAAATGCTGAATACTCTTACTGAGTTACTCTTCCAGCAAATATCTTACCTCCAAGAGAGCAAACAATTTTTTTATATTTTTAACAAAAAGCACATATGAAATAACTGAATTAATTTGGACGGCATTGTAGGTGAAGAAAGGAATATCAGTGTCTTTGACAAACATGGTATACAGGTATGCAAGAAGTGAATGGTGCCTTTGATGATTTTCTGTTTTCTTTTTAGCAGTTTTTGCCTGGAGATGAGGCAAGGGCTACTTTTCTTCCTTGTCTACTTTAGTCACTCCAGCATACTAGTCAATAAGGTTGGACAGTGATAATAACAAGGATGACAAGAGTCTTTAGAGTTGGACAGTCATTCCCTCATCCATACTGCTGTAGCATGCTGCCGCATCTATCACAGTGTCTTAGGAAGAGATCAAATCCATGTTTCAAAATGCAACAAGCACTGATAACTTGTAGCACACTTATGGCTTCTGTAGGCAGATCACTGATCTAATGGGGCTACACTGGGATGAAGGTGTCAAAAACTTTTTTCTCCCACCTCTTGTGATATGCATTGCTGTCATTCACTCATTTATTCATTCCTTAACTTAAGGGTGGGCCAGGTGATTGAATGTTTTCTGTGTATGCTGCATTTTGTACCAGATATGAAATTTATTTTATAGTTTAAAACTTGTGTTCTACCCTCAGTTGACAAATGAAAATAATTAGATGTTTACTTTAGCAGACCTTGCTCTCAGGAAACTTAAAGTGTGAGGGAGGAACAGACACAAGTTTAAGGATGTTTGGGGTCATGGGGGCAATGTTGGATGTATCAGACAGGAAAACAGGTAGGTTTTAGATAGGACAGGGAGATTTAGGTATTTAGGTCTATGACTGAGGGGGTCCAGTCTCTTTGGTGTGGGCATATCATTCTATATAATGCCATAATGTCATGCAGTTGCCATTACTTCAATACTTCTCAGAGAACTCTCATTATCTCATACCTGGTTTTCCACCTAGTCACGGTGGTATAATAGACTGGGTTGTGTTCGATACTATTTTCTCAAAGAAATGACAGGTTTTCTCATTTGCATTTTAAAGATTAGTGAAAAGATTAGTCACCCACTAAAATGGTCATCCTCGTGTCATTAACTAAGGACAAAATACAGTTAAACATTTTTTATTAGTTTCACGCATTATACATGCATTTTCTTTTTTAACAAAGGTCATTCACTACAGCCTTACATAAATTGCTCAAGCTCTGCCTTCCTTTAAATTTCATTCCTCCTCCTCAACATTATTCTGCATGTATTGTTCCCACAAAGTCCATTTTTTCTGTCTGCTTTTCTCCTTTCATTTTCTAATAATCCCACCTCCAGTTATTTTTCCTCCTTTAACATATTCAGTACTACAGTTATAATTGATTAGATTTTGGCTCTGGTTTTCTAGTAATTGTTTTCTTTTGGCAGCTAATAGCATTGAGCTAAGTAAGGATTTATTATGCCTATACAATCCAGACCCTACATCCAGTCTAAAAGAATAATTTTTCTTAGCTACAGTCGTTTTGGCCCACATAATTTCCCAAAAAGTATTCTGAGCTGAATTTTTAAAATCTGGTATTCCTTACCCCCCCAGGAAACATTCACAGTTGCCTGTTTCTTTCCTATCATGTCTACATGTCTATAGCAATAGCTATCTACTTGAAGAAAAATGCTCTGAAGTCTGAGTCTGTTTTGGATACAAAAGCACTTGTGCAAGCACTTCCATGTAAAAGTCCTAAATCGTTGGTCCTTAACATGTACTCGGGATCCATACAGTTGCCTTCTCACTGTTCTTTTTTATATTGTCAATCTTTCCAATATTTTCCCACTTTTTTTCTGATTGATTTTTATAGTTAGCATGCAATATTTTATATCACCACTACTTATCCTTTTTATACCAACAGCTTCTGCCATGCGCTTATTTAAAAATCAACCAGTGCTGGTGTTTAACTTCTTACTCTTCTGTCCCTTCTTTTTTCCTATACTGTATAATCAGTCCTTGGTTAAGAAGGCAGTCTCTAACAAGCAGCCCAAGCTTTGACGTAGCCTCCTCCCAATTATTTACCTTTCCCTCCATAGTTATTTGTTCCCATTGCCTTGGTTCTTTTGTTAATTTACTCATATTTACTACTACCCTCTCTTGCCAATTTTCTATACATATACATGGCAGTTTTTTACATTGGAAAAGTCTTTTCTTCATTCTAGCTTAATTCTTAGAATACTATCTGCTATTTTATACCTATAATTTTCTGTATGGTGCTTGCGTTCAAAATTCTACTGTTTCCTTATTTTATTTTGCCTTTAAAGTTTGATTTGTAACCTTCTACTTGTCTTATAAATACTAATTCTAACTGCATAGCTCTAAAGTATCCATTAAATCAGGTAATCCTAAACCACTTTGTTTTAAGGGACAAAACAACTTATCCAAAATGATTATTTTTTTTTTACCCCTTAAATATATTTTGTTTGCTTTTTATTTATTGTAGTCTAGAATGTGTCCTCTGTTTGATAAAAAAATATGCCTAAGTTGTATATAAAATTAAAATGACTAGAATCATTGTTACTGTTTGCATCTGACTATCTATATCCATAGTCAAAAGCTTCCAACTTCTCAGTCTTTGTAATATCTTTTATTTAGTCTATTCATACCAAACAATCCTTTTTTATCCACTCACCTAAATGCTTTGTCTTAAAATGTCCCCATAGATAATGGCATTGCTGAATTCATGAGTGAGTACATAGATCACTGCTACAGTCCTTGGGTTATCTTTATTTATTTTATATCCTGATAAGGCTGTCAACTATCTCAAAATGTTCCAAAATACTGAAATGTCATTTTCTGGACTTATCAAGTACAAAATAATATCATCTGCAAAGAAAGCTAACTTTCTCGATTAGCATACTTGTTATCCCTGAATTTGTGAGTCACTTTTTTTTTTCCCAGTGGCTCTAAGCATAAAGTAAATAACAAAAGATGAACGAGGACACCCCTGCCTGCTTCCTCTGCTCAAATAACGTTTGTCTGAGAAGTACCCTCCCATCCTAATCCTTACCTCTGATTCTTCATTTATCCTCCTAATTAAATTTTATAAGAGAACACAAACACTACTGTTGTATTACTCAGTAAATCCCAGTTAGCTCTTTAAAATGCCTTCACCGCACCAAGGCCTAGCAACAGTAGCAGTGTTTTCCTACATTCTGCTTCTTTTGGGATCATCGTAGTCCTGTAAAAGTTGTCAAATATTTGGCTCCCCTCTGCAAAACACATTGATCAATATTTATCAGTTATTTCAATGTATTTGCTACTGTCTTAGCCAACATAGACTTAATCACATTACAAACTGGTTTAAAATTGAAATTGGTCTATAAGAAACTGGGTATGAAGGGTATGTACCCTCTTTGGGTAATACAGGCACCACAGCTTTCTTCCAAGATGCTGGTACTGTCCCTCCTTTTAAAATACTCTTAAACAAATCTTTCTGGATCTTCTTCACATTCTTCCATCCTAACATCCAAACTTCCTCAGGAATACCATATGTTTCTTGAGACAACCTTCCATGCATTTTCTTAATCTTGACAATTGTTTTGTCACACTGCACTACTATTTGTTGTAGTCGCACTTCCCTTCATTTATTTTTTCATGCATTCATGGATGCATGCCTGAACTAGTTCACAAAATGTGCCTGTCATTGTCATGTCAACCATGCAATTAAGTTGTCAAAAACAACGTTCCTGTGGGTAACAGCTACTGCAGTCATTACTGCAACACTTAAGCAAAGATTGTCAGCTAAACTGATGGGTCTTTACTTGTGTTATTTTGCTAAGATACTTCTTACTCTGACAGAGACCCACCACAGCATCCTATCATTTGTAGCAAATATTGAGATCTTGATACATAGCTTATTCTTTAAAATCTATGGCATTGCACTGTGGTAGTGCCACTGATGTTTGCAAGTCTTTGGTGGTGGTCATACAGTTATTTCCAAATTTCATTTTTAAAATGTCTCTAACCAAATATAACAGTTTAGGAAATGGCTTGACAAAGTATAATGCAAGAATATCAAATAACTCCCATCTTATTAGAGTAATAACTTAATCATGCAGCTATAAATTTGTCAGGAGTGAACCTTATGACCACCCCTGTACAGGATAGACCTAGAGAGGGCACATACATCAAACTGTAAGAACCAGCTAATTCCTGAACCTTCAAAAATACTTTTTCACAGAGAGAGAATGTTACAGAGAGAGAGAGAAAGTTCTCTGTACTCAGGGTATGGAGTATCACAATAGGTGAAGGAGACAGAAATCATAGAAACATTTTAGAATTTAGTTAAAGAATAAGTTAGGAGTGTGAAGTCAGGATGGAAGGAGGGTAGAATTTTAATCTCCAAGAGTCTGACTCTACCATTAAAGAGGTTCTGTATAATATAACGTGTCTATAAGCTATATTAAAGGCAAACATTTAACAATTTAAGCAGCACATGTTTAATTTAATATTCTTGCAAGTTCTTCTTCCTCCTCCTTCATTTTAAAGCTTACACTCAAGTGTGCTTTCTTCATATAAGGAAGTACAAAGTCATTAATCCCAAAAAACATAAACCGGGCACTCCTTTGGCAATATACACTTTAGATGAACAATATTTCTGCTTTGAGATGTCTACTTTTGCATATCTTAATAAGTTCTCTACATAATTCATGATTGTCCTGGGGGTGCAGAGTTATCAATGTATGTACATTGCTGAAAAGAACCTTTTGGGGTAGAGCACTGTCTTTCCCTGTTGCCATTAATATTATACAGAAGTTTATGAAGAAAGGTTGCTGTCAGGTAAATGCATTACATCCTTATCAGCATTGTTTTCATCTGATTAAAGATCAGGACTACTTTTAATAAAGAAATATATTGGCAATCATAATTAATGCATTTGTTGCGTAATGAAAACTACTTTCCTCTGATTCCTTTGCAATAATCTACTTACATATATTTAGTAAAAAAATATATGCAGATTGCTTGCAGCTATGTTAAATATTGATTTCTCAGAACTGTGCATACTACCTGATGCATTTGTAATGTTTTACGATTATGCAAAACTAAGCAAATATATTTAATTTATTTTAAAAAGGTTATCTATAATCACAGTATGTTTCCAGTAAATACATTTTATTCAAAGTACATTCACAATATGTTAATTAACTGTAACAACAAATCATGCATCACATTAAATTATAACACGAACGCAAGTGAGCACTGTTACACTAATCAACAGTGCCTTAGCAGAAGACAGACTCTACAACTGGATATTTAAAACTGGAAGTATTTTTTTGAGCCTTTTGGAGATAACACAAATATATTAATAAGGAAATAACATGCACACACAATACTTGTCATAGCACTTAGCCATGCACATTTCCTTAATGTTGAAGCCCCTACTGAATGCATGGTAGGGTTCATAAAAAAGTTTGTCGTTATACCCTCTTCTATTGTACATACAAAGCTTCTCTAACTTTGAATGGTAGTATTTTGTACTGAAACACTTGATAACACTTTTCAGGCCAACAGCTTTTTATTTGCATCCTCTCAAATGAACTTCAGAATCTTGCTATCAGTCTAATTCTTACTTTGATTGCTTTCATTATTCAACAGTCATCCAGAACTTCTGTACTGGCATTTGCTTAGTAACTCTACTGTTTCTGAACTTAATGTGCTTGGGAGAAGACAAAATAAACAGGTCACCAGTCAAATGGTATCACCGTGTGGCTAACTGAAAAAATGAGATTATCTCAGATTCACAAGTTTTTTTGTTTTTTTTTTGTAGTCGAAATCTGAGTACAGAGTAGAAATTATCAGAAAGGGATGCATCAACAATTTGCTTTTCTTAGATGAGAGTGAGATAACACACTTCCTGCCAAGCAGCAGGGCACTAACCTCAATCAGAAATCTACTACAGATGAAGGAAAATAATGTAGAAAAATACCAGCTACATGTATTCCACAGTACATACATGCTTGGAAATTATGGTGGCAGAAAGCTCTGGCTCCATTGAAAAGGCAGCTCACTGACAATATGGAAAATATGCACTCATATCTCTGTCATGTTATTCTCTCTGCTGTTTTGGGGTCTGTAGTACAACAAGCACAGTGAAAGAAGTTGTTCAGTTGCAGCCCACTTTATATCCACAGCAGAATGGAATTATATATTCCTTTTGAATTTATATATCCAATCAGAATTTCCCCCTATCCATCAGGAATTCAATACTTCAAGAATATTGCATTTCCATTCATTTCTGGCCCTTATTATGAGTGGTGTTCTTTCTTCTCAATAGAAAGGGTTATATTTAGAACATACCTTTAAAATGCTTGCACCCAATGTAATAGCTATTTCTCCAATAACTCTTTTGTTATCTCCAGCTGGCAAACTGCTACAGAGGTGCTTTTGTGAGAAATGAATGTCTTGTTGGAGAGTAATAATGTTTTGAATGAAATCTCAGCAATGCTTTGGAAGAAGCTCTAAAGTCAGTATTTAACTGATATGTTGATAGGTTATGCTTACTTTTAGAAAAGCCTAAGACCTTAGCTTATTTCTTTCTTGGTTATTTTTTTTCTGAAGTATGGGGGACCATAGTTTTGAAGCAACTTGGCCAAGTAGGCAAACGTATAGTTACTTGATCAGATTTGTTGTTTTGATATAAATGGCTAATTTAAGTAGCAGGCTTTTTTATGTTTCTAGACCTGTAAGTGGCACAAATCACTGTAATTCTGCAGTTACATACCTAAAAGATGTTAAATCATTATTCCATTCTTTTATGGAGAACTTAGGTTCAGTTTCCCACCTGGATGCAAAAAAAAAAAAAAAAAAAAATTGAAGATTGATGATATGAGAGAAAGATTGGTAGCTAAGGGGCACCTGTTCATCCCTAGCATCCTTTTAAACAGTTTTTTTTTGTCTCTCATATCATCAGAAGTTTGAAATATTTTCAAATTGTAACCTCCTTTCCAAAAACACTAAGCACCAAAGGTCACTGTGCTTTGTACCTGATTTTGTTGATTGAGCTAATTATCAGAAATGCATACCTTTCCTCACTTTTATACTGTCAAATTTCCTTCTACCCTATCCCCATCACCATCACTGCTATTAACTATTTCCAACAATTTCAATTACCCATTAAATAATATATATATATCCTTTAAATATATTGTAAACTTTCTTCTAGTCAGCATTATAATCTTCATAAATATGTCAACCTGACTGTTTTATATACACAAATGTTTGTTCTTTCCTTACACTGCTGTCTATTGGTCTGATGTTATTAACCATATTTATAATCTGACAGCTCAATATTGATGCTACTATTTGTACATCTGACTTTGTTTTATGTGAATCTCCAGCCTGCTGCACTGACTGTATATAGCTCATTATTATTTTGTATATTTCTATGTAATATGTTGTTTTTTACTTCATATATTAATTGACCTCATTGCAAACCCATTGAACTTTCATGGAGCTTTTCTCCATGTGCCTCCAATGAAAAAGGGCAATTCTTCCCAAGTGGACTGTCACTTTCCTGATAAACAAATGTCAATTATTAAATAAATGACAGTATAACCTTTAAGTATTCTATCTAAACTGTGTATGTCTTGTAGCTTAGCCATATAAAACAAGATTAGTTATTTAATGAGTTACAAACATTTTAGTCAACATCATTTTCTTTTAAACTATCTAGCCCAAAATCATTAATACTACATGGTGGCATAACACTAAATGGCATGTCTAGCTGCATAGGACAGGAAGTAGGAATTTTTTGTAATCCAGAAGAGGAGCTTGTTGACTGTTTCTAAGTATTCAATTTTCTTGAAGGAAACTATGAATGTAGTGTCATATTTATTAAATTCATATGGATTACATAACAACATCATTTCTACAAGCCTTTTGAGTTTTTAATACCATGAGGGAAATGGACTACAAAAATATGATTAAAGAGCATGGAATCTGGTGTTAGTCAGAAATGATCTTCATAGTACCAGCAATGTGCTCAGAATTTGCTCCTTCTGCAATTCGTGCAAAGTTACATGTTTCAGTAGCATATCTAAATATGACTGGAAATTTATTTTTTATGAGACACATTATTCCTACTACTATTGGGACTGCCTGTGTATCCTTCTTTCACATTGCCCTCATTTCTGCCTGTAAATCCTGATGTTTTTTGACTTTGTGACACTGTACATAAGACACTGTAATCACTGGGTGTAGCAATTTCAATTATCAAAGCTGCTTTTGTCTTCTTTTTATGGACTACTGTATTTGGTTTTCTCGCATCTATTTTGTGAAAATTTTTATGGTTAATTTTATGTAATATAAGCATTATCTATATATTATCATTCTCTATATTACTTTGTGGCCCATGTTTCAAATGTTTCTCATCTACTTCAATATTTTTATGTTTGCACAATCCCCAATGCAACAGTGTTGCCACATTATTATGCCTTTCAGCATATAGACCCTCTGCTATTACTGCATCACACCCAGCAAAAAGATGGGTAACTGCTTCCAGTTTATGCAGCTTGCATTTGTCTGTTTCTCCGACATGTTCAATGGACTTTCTAAACTGGCATGTGTGTGTAATCCACTGTCCTGAGCCACTAATATTAACCTTTCATCTTTGGGTTCAAATGCACCTTTCCTTAACCATTCCTGAATCAAATCCTGATCAAATGAAGTTATTTCAGGAGTTTTTGTACTTGCAACTATATCTATGCCTTTTCCACATTTCTTGTATTCCATCTAATCCTCATTTTATTCTTTCTTTTGTTTCTTAGCACATTCAGTTGCTGCTTGATTTTTGTCTACTTCTGGTTTGGTTTCTATTCCCACTTGACACTGATACAGTTCTGCTAAATTAAGCAGGAGAGTCATCTTAGATTTGTTTTCTTTATTTTTTAAAAAATTCACTATGTTTGGAGCTGGTGAGTTTAGCAGATATGTATGCAATCCTTCAACTGCAGATCTATATATGTAATAAATTTTGAGGAGATCCATACTGCCTTTAGAACACGGAATATATAATCTTGGTATTTTTATGTATTGTATGATAAGCATGAAGCATTTTCTTGTTTTCCTGTCCAAAAAATCCAATAACCTTTAGGGCCAGTCAATCACACCAAAACTGTATTTTAGAGGAAGAAGAGCAAATTGGTTTTAGCTTGGATTTTTTTTCTGAGATCTCAGGGCTGCTTTCAATATTAATTTTAGTATTTTAAAATGTTCCTCACTGAGTTTTGTTTGCATTTGTGTTGGTTTTATGGTTGACCCTTCATAAATTACCAAATATTTATATATTACTCCTCCTTCCCAAGTTCTCGTATCACATTCCTGTCCCACACTGGTAGTTTCTTGGTGCTGCGGATTTCCTGCCTTAAATGTTGCTTTTGCTTATTTATCAAGACCTTCTTATATCATCTAAGAAAGTTTTAACCACTTCCAGATGTGTTTCCAGCGCATCATCTAATTAATTATGCAGCTTTAATCATCCACAAAAAGAAACTTGAGAAGTCTTTAAACGTTATTTTTTCTAGGAGACAAATTGTAACATGACCTAATCTGTTAAGTACAAAACTTAATAGGTTAAGGAAAAGACAAAAGAGCAGTGGTGACAAAGAGTCACCCTAGAATATCCCCCTTTGAAATTTTATCTCTGGGATAATAACTTGTCCTTTTTATGGCTCAGCTGCAAAGTGGTTTGCCACTGTTTCTTGACCACTGTAATGTCATTGACCAATCTTTCACATCTGAAAGCACTCCTTTATCCATGAATGTGAGATGCTGTTAAATGTTTGTTGTAATCTATCCATGCCATACTTAGAGTCTTCCCATTTTTACAATTCTCCATTATGACTTTAACAACAAATGATCCTTTGTTCATTATGACTTTCTTCTGTTACCCTTTTGTTCTATTGCCATGGTTGAGTTTTCTTTTAAATGACTATAAAGTCTATTGGCATCATTTCCAATATATAGTTTATATATTGTTGGAAGGGAAGTTACTGGTCTGTAGTTTTTAGAATAGCTTGCAGGTTCACTCTTAAGGAGAAGCATTGATTTTCCTGTTGTTAATTTGGTGGTATGTGTTTAGGATGTGCATATAAGTAGTTCTTACTCAGGGCTAGATCTTCCTGTAAGGATGTTAATATTTTTATCCAAAAGTCATGTACTACATCTGGATCAGGGGAGATCCATTTAGGAGTTTTTCTTAATTTTCTTTCAATTTTTCTGGCCGTTACTTTATTCCATTTCATATCCTGTATATTTGACCGTATTACTGTTACTTCTTCTAACTGTTTAGCATCTTTGTTATGTTCCACAGGTTTTTCATAGATATTCCTCTAAAATGTGCCTATTTCTTAATTTTTTTGTAGTACTTCTATTCCTTTTGTCCCCCCTCCCAATTTTTTATAAAATGCTTAGGGGTCATTAATGAATTGCTTATTTAGTACTTTTATTTTATATTTATCTACATATCTTCTACGATTTTCTTTTTTTTTTTTGAAAATTTCTTTTTATTGTATTTTCACAAATACAAAATGTAAAACTGAATACAAAATAATACAGACATTACAGCATGTATTACATAGATGAGTAAAGGTAACCCCACTTTCCAGAGAAAGAACATTTAAACGTTTACAAGAAAACTTGAAACTAATAATTTACATGATTACACCATATCTAGGGGTTACAATAAAGCAGAGTTATGGCATAACATTGAATATTAGGTTAGTAAATGCAGGGTACCTTTAATTGCCAAAAATGGTAGAAATAGAAAAAAGAAACAAAAAGAAAATAAAGAAACTTAAAAGCTTATAAAAACTAATCACATATTTACAGAATGTACAATGTTGGAAGCCATCCTTTTGTTGCTATCCCAGAAGTGTATGTTATATGTCAGTGATACAACTATCTATGATCCAAAACCTAGAGGGTTGTATTTTGTAACAGCCAGCTATTTGACATTTAACTTTATGTATTTTGTAAGCTTGTCAAAATTGTCTCTAGGAGAGAGTTCCAATATGTTTGAAAGTAAATTCTTTTTTTAATACTTTAAGTAACTAGTTTGTGGGAGGTTATATATTTGAGTGCCATGGCTTTAAATTTGTTCCATGAGATGTTTTTATTATTAACCCAATTCTTGGAAATATAAAATATGAGTAGTGTGCATACTGTAACTAAGATATGCCTGCGAATTCCATTGATTGAACTAGGAATTATATGTCAAATCATTGTTTCCCAAGAAAGCTTGGTTTTTGCATATGCAACTTTCACTAGTTGCATTCTAAAAGATCACCAGAGCTTGGAGATTTTCTCACAGCTCTAGAAGATGTGTAGAATATCCATGTCTTCCCTAGAGCAGAAGGTGCACATTGAGCTGTTTTTGTAACCAACTTTTTTGAGAATAGCTGGGGTATAATATGCATTGTTGTTAATCATCAGTTGTGTGTATATGAGGTTTTGAAAGGTGTAAGTTTTAAGGTATTGTTCATTACTTCTTGTTTTTGTTTTATTGTGATGTTATTATTTGAGTTTTCCCAGTATCTTGAGTAGAGTAGCATGGATTTGTATTTTACCTCATTTACTAATTTATAGTTTTTTTTTAAATTATTTTTTCTTTAGTTGTTAGAGCTTTGATTATGCTTTGGGTATTCTCTATGGGCTGGATTCATGATGGCTTGCACAGAGTCTAAGAGTAGGGTAAGACTCCATGCAGCTATCATGTCCGACAAGCGATCCAGGAACAGCCGGGGCAGGGGTGTGCAAGAGAGCTCCTAAAATGGCTCTTACACGGACAGGGCTGGGATATGCAAATTACCTCAATTGCAGGTGAAAGGCATGCAAATGAGGTAGATTTGCGATTCAGGAAACCAGAACCTGTTTGAGTAAGAGCAGTGTTATTTTCAGAAATGTACTCGGTTGACAACTGAGTACCATTCTGCAAATAGCAAAACGGAGCCGTGACAGCTCCAAATAAAGGTTGCATCCAGTGCAGGAAGCATGCCAATGGCCAAATATACAGCCATTGTCAATGTTTCCCGATGCAATATTAAAAATAAATAATTATTTTTTTTTCTCCAATTTCCGATGTTTGAGCGTAGCGCAGCACTGCGCAAATGGGCTGCCCTCCAAAAAACCAGAAAACTAAAAATTAAAACCCAGAAATGTGGATCTTATTTAAATTGTTAATGTACAATGCAAGGGAATGGCAGGCTGAAGACAACATGGCCACCGAGTAGAGGTTGCTAAGGGGGGAAGCTCAGTCTAAGAGATGTAACCAAGCATTAGTAGGCAATCCTATGCAAAGGAGGGTTAGGATAGTGAATCGCAAGTTTACATATCAAATGAGCACAGTCACTGGAGTGTAGGAGTAGGATAAGGGGAGTAACAGAGTAGAAGACAAGTGACATCACGAGTGGGGTGTGTATGAAAGAAGTGAAGCTCATTGGAGCAGAGTGGCATGTGTTAGCTGTCATTTACACATAATGGAAAGAGGTGTGTCAACAAGTAGGCTAGGTAAAGGCAAGAAATGGAAGGTGTATGCCGTGGATAACACCAAAGTTTCTTGCTGAGCGGGTATGCATGCGTGTGCTGCACGCCTGTAAACCCGAGTAAGACAGAGTGCGAGCGTGTAAGCATGAGTGAACGCGTTTAAGCCGGAGTAAGCATGTATAAGGCTGTTTAAAGAGTTGTAAGCACGGTTTGCACTGGTCTGCACATGGTTTCACCTGAATAAGCAAGTTTTAGTCTGTGTAAGCATGTGTGCATGCATGTGAGCTGCTGTGAGCGTGTTTGCGCTTGCGTGCGCGGCGCTGCCCCCCCCCCGAGGAAACAGAAAGGAAAAAGGAAGCACAACAAATAGGAGGAAGCTACCAGGGAGTACTAGCAGAGCTAGCAGGTGAAAACAATCAGAATCAGGCAATTACACAGGCAGTACACTAGCCCATCCCAGCCTAGCACTTAAAACTCTGCAAACAACAGTCCATTATGTTTCTCACAACAGACACTGCAGTAAGCTAATAGAAGTGAAAATTGAAAAAGCTTTACTGAATCAAAGAAATGTTAGGGGCTGCCATTGCTGTTAGAAGGCAACATATGCAACATGCTGAGGGTGGTGACAATGGAAATGCTGCTGGACAACCCACAGTGAGGAGACGGAGAAGAGTGTACAGGCCCAGGGTAACCTACCAGGGGCTACATGAGCTGGAGATAGTGGATCGCTATAGAGTGGACAGATGCCTCCTGCAACAAATTGTTGAGCTGTGCAGGCCATGCCTCACACACAGAACCAACAGAGGGGAACCCATCCCAGTGGAAACCAAAGTATGTGTTGGCCTAAGAATATTAGCAACAGGTACCTTCCAGAGACCAACCGGTGATATGATGGGGATATCACAGGCATCAGCATCCAGGGTACTGCACCAGTTCTTGGATGCCATGTCAGCACATGTCGGTGATCATGTATATTTCCCCAATTCCCGTGAAGTATTGGCCAGCAATATGCATCTCTTCCAGCAAATAGCGGAATAACCTGAGGTAGTGGGTGCAATAGACTGCACACACATATGCATCAAAGCACCAGCCGGCGAGTGGTGTAGTGTCTACTTCAACCACAAGGGCTTCCCCTCCATCAACTGCCAGGTTGTGTGTGATGCCCAGGGCATAATACTGAATGTGTGTGCTGGCTGCCCTGGAAGCTACCATGATTCCCATATCTGGCATCTGATGCAGCTGTACCAGACATTTGCCAATGGGGACATCCCACATGGTCACCTAGTGGGGGATGCTGGCTATGCACTGGAGCCGTGGCTGATGACACCCATCAGAAATGCACACACACCTGAACAGGAATGCCATAATGAGGCACACGCACAAACACATAATGTAATCGAGTGTGTGTTTGGGCTGCTCAAGTCACGGTTCCGGTGCCTGGACACATCTGGTGGAGCCTTGCAGTACTCACCAACTACATGCACCCAAATTGTCATGGTATGTGCTATGCTACATAATATGATCCTGTGAAAACAGCTGTAGCAGGACCAGCATAGGCCTGGGCCAAACAGCCCCCCACCATTGCCAAGGCCATCACAGGAAGAGTGTGACTCAGAGGAGGAACAACCAGAGCCTGCCCCAGTAGGCAGAAGGAGGCATGCCCAGTATGCTTTGGCCTTGGCAAAGAGGCAATGCATAGCACATACACTGGCTCATTAGGAACTCTGGAAACGATACCTCTCTCTGAATTGCATATATAGTAAAAGGGATGCCTAAGTTGACACTACCTGCTTTCAAACATGTACAGGGAGTGTAGTATGTGCGTCCGACATAGGCAGCCCTGCAGCACCACCTGAGGCATGATTGCCATGTGTTAAGCAATATAAAGCAGTGGTAAACATCATTTACCACCAAGTAGTATATGCAAACAAAATCACACACACCAAATAGCACAACTGTGGTCAATGTTGAGTAATATTGGGCAACGTCCAGCAATGTTGGTGAATATTGAACAATGTTGGACAAGCCTGGTCTAAGTAGGGCATAGCTGAACAAAAGCCAACATGCCCATATTTGCTTAACTGGCCCTTAAGCAGTCTGGTCTGCTCAGTATGAAAATATAAAGCAGTGATGGGCCTCGAACCCAGGATACTGTGCACTATAGTTAACGTACTGAACCACTAAACCATGACAGTATTGCAGTGGTCAGCCTCTATGAAGGAATGTTAATAAGTCTATGCAAAGTATCTCATGGAAACCCTGCAGGCACAGCATAATCCCTGTCGAGTTATGACACAAAGGTGAGTCCTGCAGTAAGAACAGAACCCGACTTCCAACACACACAGTATAAATGTTAATATTGGTCATGTTCACACACATCAACAAATGTAGTGGACCTCAGATAGCAACATACTGAAAGGTCACACTGGGCATGCTCACACACTTGAATAAATGAGATAAATGTCAGGCAACAAAACACGGAAAGCCTGAACTGGGCATGCTCACACACTTAGGCCATGTCTGAGTACAGCAGTGGGCCACACATATCTGGCAGTTGCATGTGTTAACCGAGGAACCTCTCACTATCCAGCAATCCACCCTGTGTACGCAGTTATATGACAACAGACACATATATAATATAGTGGAACCCTGTCATAATCAAATATGTTCTGCAGATACCTAAGTTGTTCATAGAAACTGGTAAAGCAAAGATGATAAAGACCTGCCAACAGTATCAGCAATAAACATTGTGCATCCTGAACATTAGCATAGGTTCATAGGTCGATACTAGGCTATCTGCCCTAGGGCATGTACAAGCCTAGCCAGAGTGTGTTTGCCATTCGCAACCCTGCCAGATTACTACACTGTGCGTGTGAATAGTAGGTCACGCAAGACAGTCCTTGTACATTTAGGCTAGTGTGCCTCTGTCTAGCAGGGATACAGAAGATATCCCATTGGTAAACATGGGATCACCCATACAGTCATGAAGATGTCTCCTGTAGGTGGTCAGTAGGTGGCTCTGCCTATGTGAAACTGGGATTGCAATCCGGAGTGAGTGGAGCCTCTGGGATAAGAATCTGTCCCTCCAGCATGTCCTATTAACATCTGTGCTGAGGTATATGTCCCTGGAGTGTGTATCTCCAAGGGAGTTGGATATCCTGAGGTGGAGCATGTCCGGTAATTCCGGGTTGGGTATATCTGTAAACAACAGGCACACATCATATCCGAATAGGTGGTAAGCGACTTAGTAGAGCTGGAGTTACTGCATCCGAACTGTGCAGGGCATCCGTGTGAATCCCTAGATCTGCTTGGTGAGGAACTTCTGTGGCCAGTACAGTTGCTACAGGTGTCGGTTAAGGTACACCCCAAATGTGGCAATGTAACCAAGCATGGTTGTGATGAGTATAGGAGCACAATGACCTCACTCCATCTAGATGTGAAATCATATGGGATAAGGTAGCCTATATAGAAGGTCTGTCCAACTACTTTGGCAACATGATTGTGAAAGGTGACAGTACGAACAAGTCATGTCCCCAAACCCCTAACAACTCCTACCGTATGTAATGGAGTACTACCTATGTGGTAATGTGTGGGCATGTTGTTATTCCCAAAGGGGATGACTATACAACTAATGGCATTTATCTGTAGGCCATGGCTCAGGCACCAGTCATCCATCTCTGTGAGACCCTGTTTGAGTATGCATGTGGCAGCTGAAGAGTTGATTATGGCACCCAGTTTGCAGTCAAGTGCGAACATGGTCAGCCATAGTCCCCCTGTGGTAGCCTGTACGTCAGACAAATATATACTGAACAAGAGAGGTCCCAGGACCGAGTTGTATGGGATGCCATGTGTAACAGATGTATAGTCAGACATGGCACCTGCAATTCTGACCATGTGGGTGCTATCCCTGATCCAGGTAGCAATCCATCGTGTGAGATATGTGTCCATATCGATGCTGGTGAGCCTATGCATAATGGCCCAGTGGGTTATTGTGTAGAAGGGTTTTGCAAGGTTCAGGTAGGCTGTGTGGACAACTGTCCCTATGTCGATGGATCTGTTAACCGTTTAAAGAATACAAACAAGTTCAAGAGGCAAGATCTGCCCACAACAACGCTGAAATGTGTAGGATACAGTGTCTGTAGGTTCCCGATGTCTATGTGTATGAGTCCCATGACAATACGCTCCATAGCTTTGCAGAACAGGCTAGTTAGGCTTATAGGGCAATATTGTCTGTGGTCCGTTGTGGCACCAACTCTGTGGAATGAGACCACTGTTGCTGTACGCCATTCCTTGGGTACATATCCTGTAGTAACTCTGATATTAAACAGTGCTGTAATGTAAGGGTTACGTCTGTCATGAAGCTCGTGTAAGATGCAGGCTGGGACACCATCTGGTCCCACTAATGCTGTGATGTACGCTTTGGGGAGGGCAGCACTCACCCATTACTCTGTGATGTCAGGGAGGTTACACTCTGTTGGGATGGATAGTTTCTCCTTAGGGGGGATGGGGGGAGACATCTGCACTGAACCTGTTTGCCAGGATGCTGGCAATGCCAGTGGGTTCAGGGTAAGTTTAGTCAGTATGCAGTAACTCACAGCATATCAGTGAGTGTCCACCGAGGGTCCTGACATAACTGAAAAAGGCTGTGTGATAGTCCTATGTGTCTGGTGCAATTGTCCGGTAGAAGCAGCCCTTGGAAGAGTTCATGAGTGATCGTAGCTGTCTGCTAGTACAGATCACAGATGCCTTCCCCGTCTGGGATTGTGCTCTATCATGTAGTAGCTTCCTCCTGACGTTGTACAGCTTATTAATGGCTGGGGTCTACCAGACAGGTCCCCTGCCATTGGAGGAGTGAGTCCTGTTGTTATTTGGGATAGCACAATCCATGCAGTCCACTAGGTATCCATAGAATGTGTATGCAAAGGATTCAGCAGTCTGAGCCGTATTTGCCACTGCCTCAGGGTCTCTGAAGTATACCACCTTGCTTTGGTGAAGTGAGACGTTGGCTCATGAGAAGTCCACCAAGATTACCCAGGATGGGTTTGTGGAGGGTATATGTATCCAGTGAGATACATGTATGTTCTGACCTTACCAATGAGGGGTATATCGCTGGTCTGGAACATAGAGTCCCCATGTTGGTGATGATCAGGTCCAATATGTATTCCCCCTTGTGGCTGTGCTGACTGGTTGTGCCATACCATATGAGTCTACAAATTGTAGCGACTGTTGGGTGAGGGTGTTGGGGCTTGAGTAGTATCCCCAGTCAATATTTGTGTATTTGAAGTCACCCAATATAATGGTGTTTGTGGAGACCTTCATATTCTCCATAGTTCCCATGAAAGCTGAGTGTGGTTCCTGAGTTTGGAGGGTGGTCTGTAGCAGGCAACAAACTGAAAGGCAGTTTTGCACAATGGTAGTTGTATATGTATGGTTTGTGATTCTTTGTGCAGTGCTACTAACCCAGAGGTGTATGTATCTGTGATGTACATGGATACGCCCCCTAGTTGTGTTGTCTGTTCCAAGTCTTGTGGTCAGAATGCATGGTATGACACATAACCTGGTAGTGCTGTTGTGCATAAGTGAGCCCGAACCAGGCGTCTGTTAGTGCACAGATATTGCTATCCTCCATACTGAGGAGAGTCCTGAATGTCCGCAATATGAGGGTAACACATCTGGTGTTGAGCAGCATTACACTTAATTTCATTTAACCTGTAATGTCTATGGAGGTGGGTTTGTCTTTTGAGCCCTGCTTAAGAAAGGCACTATGGTGTTAGCAAGAGCCTTAGCCAGCATTCAAAAGTCCAAGGGTGACAGGTGCAAGCTGTCCATAGTGAAGCTATGTGGCATGTTGAGCATGTCACCACAGGCTTACAGACACTGTATCCCCTATGAATGACACCAATTTGTTAGCCAACTGTTAAATGTGATATGTTTGTCTGTATACTGTGACATCATAATTGGTGGGTGTAAGATGCTAGACAAGGTCAGGGTCATACTGGCCTGTGCTACATGATCAGAGTGTTCCTCCATGTATCATGTCATGTGGTCCAGGGAGTAACGTCTGAGGTTTTACGCACCAGCATGGACAATGATGGTGCCAGTCCTGTACTTGCTTTGGAGTGACCTGACTGCATGTGTTATGTGGCAGATCCTGGCAACCAACAGACAGCCCAAAGTGACTATTCCCTTGTTTGGGCTGGTGAGCGGTACGTCAGTGTGTCTGACAATAAGTGTCACCTATTACAAGTGTATTAGGTGTGTTGTATAGCCCGAAGGGCAGTGACTGTGAGGCACACTGACATTGTGAACTATGTGATATGTGGGTATTATAGTGGGGTAGCAGTTGTGTGTGTGTGTCTGCTTTGGAGATCTCTGCTGCTTAGGCAGAGTTCATTTACAGCATCCAAGTATGTCTATGTGTGATAATGTGGTTTGAGTGCTGTCGCTAGAGGATATGTGAGACTGATATGTGGTGTGTGTGGTTACTTTCACCACCTGATAGACTGTGCCAGTCATGAGTCAAGAGAGTTCAGCACCCTGTATGTCTATATAGGTGCATCTCACACATATATCTGAGTTTGTCGGGAAGAGGAGAGGGTTGTCTGTGTACATGAGGCAGATGTGACATTGTGTCAACATCACAATATTCACCAGCTGGACTGGAGAGTACACATGAAACCGACCCCTGGACATGCCAGGATATTATGATGACATACTCTGTAGCCTGATCACAAATGATCAGTAGGGTGTTAAGTGTGTAAAAGAGTATAACAGGGATTAGTGCTCAGGTTCGTTGGTGTTTTGTAAAGCGTAGCTGAGAAGGAGTCCAGACTGAATCATGACACCACCTTCAGCTATGTCATAAATAGCAATGTACACCCATATATGACCTGAGTCAGGGCCAACTGTACCTGACTGACAATGCCGACATCCTGACAGACAGGCACATATATACATACCCACCTCCCACTGACGATAGTCCATATCATCATACCAGGAGATATCACATGTAGAATGGATGAGCAGCTACCCCCAATGCCAAAAGCATGTCAGCAAGTGGAATTACATTGATTCCCAATATGTGTCATGCATGAACTAAAGAACAAACAGATCCTGCACCTGAACAGTCAGCTGAGCCTCACCCCCTACACAGGATGTGGAACCATTGAATGTGTTACAGCAACATATGGCACAACCCACAAGTGTTGGTGCACAGCACACAATGGGAAGTACAGTCCAGTAAGCCTATGAAGTCTGATCTGCAAGGTCATGGAGTCCATCATGGTTGAAGTCATAAACAGAGCTATTGGAAGCTGACATACACACAACCCTACCAACTGTGGTATGCTCATGTGTGGATCATGGTTCCCAAACATGCTAGACTGTTTGCAAGGCAGCCACCCAGGACATACATCACTGAACACAGCTACACATGTCTCACATAGACTTTGAATAGCCCTTTATCAACATCCCAAACACATGTAGTATCCACAAAACCAACAAGCTGTGCATAAATATGTGTTGACATATGAAAGAATGTCAATGTGTCCACAGATAGATCACACAAGGTAAGGATTATGAGGTCCTGTTCAAGCTGTTGACACCTGCTGGCCCACATGGACCATTCCTGGAATGGCATAAAACAAAGTGTACACACATCGCCATGTCCAGTCTGATGATGTCACCATCCTATACATACAGCAGGAGAAAGGAAACCAGCCAGTAAAGCAAATAGTGCACCATGTTAATGTGTCTTTCTCTAGTATCATAACATAGGTAGGGATTTGAATCCTGCAAACACTGACTGTGTGTGGGGGGGTGTATGTGTGCAGTTTCTTTTGAGAGGAGTGCCCTTTTTGGAGACTGGAAAGACTAACTAAAAGAGGTACATTCCTCTTTGGAAAGTCTGATGATGTCACCATCCTACAAATACAGCAGGAGAAGGGACACCAGCTAGTAAAGCAAATAGTGCACCATGTTAATGCGTCTTTCTCTAGTATCATAACATAATTAGGTAGGGGTTTGAATTCTGCAAACACTGACTGTGTGTGTGTGGGGGGGGGGGGGTTGTGCAGTTTCCTTTGAGAAGAGTACCCTTTTTTGAGACTGGGAAGACTCACTAAAAGAGGTACATTCCTCTTTGGAAAGTCTGATGATGTCACCATCCTACAAATACAGCAGGAGAAGGAAAAAACACCCAATAAAGCAAATATTGCACCATGTTAATGCGTCTCTCTCTCTCTCTCTCTAGTGTCATAATATAGTTAGGTAGGGGTTTGAATCCTGCAAACACTGCCTGTGTGTGCAGTTTCCTTAAAGAGGAGTGCCCTTTTTGGAGACTGGGAAGACTCACTAAAAGAGGTACATTCCTCTTTGGAAAGTTTGATGTCACCATACTACAAATACAGCAGGAGAAGGGACATCAGCCAGTAAAGCAAATAGTGTGCTGTGTTAATGCATTTCTCACAAGTATCATAACATAGTTAGGTAGGGGTTTGAATCCTGCAAACACTGACAGCATGTGTGTCACTGTTGGTCAATGTGGTATGGGTTTTGGTTTTACTATGGTGGGACATATTATGATTAAAACAGTAAGTGCATTGCACACATCAGGTATCTGCGTGGCAAATATATATGTGTAAATGTCCCCTCAATCAGTACATAGGTGTGAAGCCTGCATTCTACATGAATACATCTATTTCCATTGACAGGTTGTGCCGCTGCTTCTCAGATCGTAGGTCACATATGTATGTATGTGACAAGGCCGTCCACTGTTGTGATCTGTGGCCAAGGTCATCTGTGCCACACACACCCATGACAGTTACTAAAGAATAGTGTGAGTGAGGGTATATGCCTGGGGTATATGTCAGACATGTTCATACACAACAACGAATGGCAATAATGGACAGTCTGTATAGGTGTACAACTGCCTTGTGGATATGCATTCAGGCCTCTAATGTCTTACGTGATACACCGAGGGACTCCACAATACCTATGGATATGTGGATACCAAGGGACACATGATATAACACGAGGCTGTATGTACACATTGGTACCCAACATACATGTTGAGGTCTACCATCGATGTGATACTGACGGGATAGTATGTATAGTAAATGTGGATGACTATGCCATAGCCGGCTTACAGCTATACAGCATGTATCAAGCAACAGGTGTCTGTCTGTATGATACCCTTGTGTAGGATATGCGTTCAATCCAGGGAATGCATTGTAGGCCAATGCATGCATTTCCAGATGTGGATGGACACATCCCTAGTGTGTTTGCATGTACCTAAGGGGGCTATATGCCAAACAGGTGTGGTCCCAGGAATGGATGGCGGTCAATATCACTGGTTAATGTTATAGTACCGGAAGGATCCAACTGTTACTGAGTTCCCAACAACTGTGTGTCATTTGTCAGGACATCATCCAATGATTGCTTATAGTCATGCTGTTGAGGTTGTGTATACTACCAGACCGCAAATCATTGACAGATATTAACAGTATCACCCACAGCATAGTGTCAACCCATGACATACACACACGTGGACCGATGTTAGTACATAACTGTAGTAGAATGCATACTGGCCATTAAAAGTTACTATGAGATGTTAACAATGTGTACAACAGGGTATGCCACACGTCCCATGTGTCCCCCATGCACGTACATGCAGACAGTGCGCACACACCATGTTCACAGATGTACACTTGCTAATCTGTACTGCACACATCACACACGTGCTGTCCACTCACTAACACATGCTGGCAACACATTACACTTTAGCCAAGAGGCACATGGGTGAACAATACATACTCAGACCTAACAGTGGTGTAAACAATGCTACATTGACAATCAGAGCTTTGATGCATAATACCTGCTCAGACATACCTACAAGGATGTCATTACACTTTCATGTTGACAACTTGCTAATATTGCTACACTGCTATAATGTCACCCTGTGCATCAGCACCATGTTAGCCTGTTCCTGCATCAATGTTACAGATGACAGGAGGCGACACAGGTATCATCATATGCACAGGGTGCGTTGTTGTTTGCCAGAGCCTGACATTGACCCATCCAATCGACATGTCTGTGTGTGTGTGTGTGTGTGTGTGTGTGTGTGTGTGTGTGTGTGTGTGTGTGTGTGTGTGTGTGTGTGTGTGTGTGTGTGTGTGTGTGTGTGTGTGTGTGTGTGTGTGTATGTGTGTGTGAGGGGACAACAGTGCAGCATGGGCCAATGTTGATGTAATGCGTGTGTGTGTATGTGTGAGCCCTAGTTGTTTGGTTAATGTGTGTGTTTCTGCATGCACACAGCTCCACCATGCGGCTGCCATATATGGTAGTTTGTGGGACAGCCACAGACTGTACCTGCTAGGCTGTACAGATCACTATCTCCAGCCACGGACACAGTATTTGTGCCTGGCAGGGGTGCTACGGACAGTATCGGGTACCAGCCTCGACTGGGTACTGTCATCAGAAGCAGAGGTAGGATGACTGGACCCATGTCCCTGCTGGGACTGGCCAGAGCCACGTGCACGTGGTCTACTGGGATGGTCAATGGACAGGCCAGCCACTAAAACTGCCACTACGGCAGCGGCTGTGAACTGTGGACCATCCGTGACCACTGCCAGCTGTTGCTGTTGCTGGCATGCATCTGCGTCGATGTCACAACCATCTTGCATGGTCCTGGCTCATGGAAGACATATTGTGGAGGGCATCTACTGTCACCCCCCAATGCCTATCAATGACCTAGGTGTAATTTCGGATGGCACTGGCAAGGTCACGGATGCTGTCATTGATAGCGGTGTAATGGGCCCTCTGCGCCCTAAGTCCCTGTCTGGTGTACCGTTCCATACGTGCCTGAGCCTGCATTACAGCCTGGAACATACTGGACGTTGTAAGACCTGTGAGGGCACGTCTGCCAGGGGCAATATGACCAGCGGTGCTCCACTGAAAACCCCTGGACCTCCGCCTATGTGGTACCATCCCAGGAATCTGGCTATGGCTGCTGTGAAGGGATGCAAGTGCCATGGGTACCACATTCTTCTGGTCAATGCCAACTGTATGCTGTCCCTCGCCTATGGCCATTGGTGATGAAAGATGTATTGGCAGTATGAGTGTGTGCATAGATGGGGTTGAACACTGTGTACTGTCGATTGGCGGGCCAACGACAGACCCTGTCAAACCATCCTGTGCCAGAACACATATCTCATCATCACCACTATTCATGGCAGTGGCATCAGGTTCCGTGCTGCTTTCGGCAGTGCTTTTGGCACTGACATTCATTTGGTCGACAGTTCATTTGGCTGACAAAAAAGTATAGGTGGGGGGCTTCACCCCCACCCCGATGTGGGGGCTGTGCCACACCCCCAACTATATATAACAACTCCACGGTCGCACAACAGTGGGGAGGGGGGCAAATCCTAGGTTTTTGCCTTGAATACTTTTTGTCAGCCAAATGAACTGTCGACCAAATGAATGTCAGTCATATGAACTGTCGATCATATGACATGGACCCATATATATATATATATATATATATATATATATATATATATATATATATATATATATATATATATATATATATATATATATATATATATATATATCTATACACACATACAGGTATACATCTATTGCTGTACATTTAGATGCACATATAGCACATATACTGCCCACCTTTCATAATGGGGATGTTAATTATGCAACAGTTGTGAGACATACGGTTATGTAATAATATTGCACAGCGTTGTGCAGAATGCATTTTGCTGTCTTCAGGCCATATAGCTGTAGCAGGCCTCACTGCCTGTAGATCAGTCCCACAGCATTTAACCACCACATTACATATACTAGCACTGCTTGCTGTCTGCAATGCCACACACCACAACCTACATACATTTGTGCACATATCAACCTTCAATGACATATATATGTCCAGCCTTCACTAACAGTTGCAGTATGTCCCTTGCCCTATGCACATGTGCATATACATATAGATACGGACTGCTGCCACATATGGATGATTCACAGTGTGTAGAGTACCCTTCAGACACATCATTCAGATGCCTGCAAATGCAAATCTGGTAGCTACCTTACCTTTGTATTCCTCACCTCCGTATGTTGTAGCTGTTGCTTTGTCTTTTTTTTTTTTTGGTTTTGGTTTCCTCTGTGTGTTGGTCTTTCTTTTCGGTGTCTGTCTCTTACAGCCTGTCTGTCTCTGTATGTCTGTCTGTCTCTGTCAGTCTGTCTCTCTCGCTCTCCCTTTCTCAGTTGGTGCAATGATATTATTGCATGTGTGAACAGCAAGTACAGGATGCTTTTCTAGGAATCTGCACATGTGCATGTGATGGCCTCTGCACCAATTGGTGCCTACCATTTAGTAATTGCATGCAGTCTAATTGTATGCAGCCTGTTGTGTGGTAATTGCAGTACTCACTGTGATTGCCAGACACTGCTATAAAATGCTAGGTTAGGTAGGCGTAGCCCTTTCAGTTGTGCAAGTTGGGGCCCATGCTTGTTTGCTGTGGACACTGTTGTCTCAGTCAGAAGGTTGGTATATCTCTCGGATCTGAAGCTAGGTTTGTAGCCAGTGATATGCATGTTGTACTGAAACCTGACTGTTGCTTCTTCCAGTGCACACTTCTCAGTGTGTAAGTTTACTCACACCTCCTAATACTAACACTGGATACATGGGAGTATGTACTTTCTTTTCGAATTAGAGAATTAACTGGCATACAACAGTAGTTATTGCAATGTGTTCCTATGGCTTTCCTATTTTCCCTTTACATTCACTCATTGTAATACATGATATATTTCTTACAGCACCAAGTTATTGTATATTTGCTGTGGCTTAGTGGTACTTCATGCAGACTGATGAGTCCAAGGTGTGGGGTTTGAGACTGACAAGGGTATTTTATTTAGCTGCTGAGCAGTACAAGGGCCCTGTCAGACACAGCGACTAAGGCAATTTTAAGCAGTTATAAGCAGGTTTGCGCGGGTTTACTCAACACTTACCCACGCTTAGCTAAGTACACACATGCGCACACTGGTGCAAACCCGCTTACTACTGTTTACAAGTGCTTACTCTCGCTAACCCCAGCACTCATTTCTTTCACAGAAAAGTAAATGGGGAGATAGGAATGTGGTGATAAAGGGTGCACAAAGAGGGGAAGACAGTCGGGAAACCAGCTCGGGATGTACAGGATGGGTGTGGTGAAGGTCCATAACTGCCCGTTTCTTTACCAACAACAGCTGTGCATATGCAATACATTAGGAGTGAAATTTGAAACCTTCCACGCCTGAGAAAGGGGTGAGGACAACTAAGTATGTTGTACTACCAATTCTGAATATCAGGCACATGCACTGTTTGTGAACTGCTATACTGTCATTAGTACGTTACTCACTTCTGAACAATTTGTGGTTTGTTTGTGTTGACATTAGCACAGTCTGCTCAGGACAACTGCTCATATTTCAGTACTGTGTATGCCTACCTACACCCGTGGGTGTGCCTGACTACACAGGTATATGGTACTTTTGGGTAGGGGTGCAGAACTGCGGAGAACATTATTTATTATCGTTTGCTGTTTATCTTGCTGAACATGCTGAGTTGATGTGTACCTGTTAGTCTATGAAGGCTAGTAGTCTGTCTCAGTAGCTCCCACCTGTGGACATATCCAGATGGTAGACAGAGGTTAGCCTAGTATCCTTTGACTGTGCACTAAACCAGTCTTTTCAGTACCTGAACAATGGCATTGTCACAGGTGGTTGCTAGCAGTACATGGCTACATCCTTTGATATTTCTGTGGTGTACTCCTACATACGGTCATGCTTGTGGAATTCATTCTACAGCTATTTGCTGAGTGTGTAACAGCAGACAAGCTGATATGCCTGTGTGTTTCTGACACTTCCAGGCCTCATATACTCTCAGATAAATATCTGAACAGCCTCAGGGGAAGGTACATATAAGTGGTATACACCGGTGATATATTTCAGATATTTTGCTGTTGAGACTTTGGGGGATTCAGAGCATATGTATTACTACACTTTTTCTGATGTGCAAGCAGTGTCTACTCTCACTTATTGACATTTTTCATTAAGTGAGATTCCCCACCTTTCTGCCTACTGTTAGTACATTTCACAGGGAGTCAGAGGGGCACAGCTAACATTTGTTTGCAAATTAGGGACATTCCTGTAAATCAGTCACAGTTGGGAGGTCTGGCCTCTGACCTATTCAAATATGCCAATGTTTATCCTGTTCTGATACTGTGTGGGGTTTGTAAGGTGCTACTGTAACATTATTCCCTACTAGCATGGCTGGTTCTCTTTTCACAGTCATGTCATGCAATTCCACAACACTTGCTGGTTAAGGGCCACAGAACAAGATTTGTGTTATGCTATTCCTATTCACCCTTTACATTCACTCATTGTAATGCATGATATATTTCTTTCAGCACCACATTATTGTATATCTGCTGTGGCTTAGTGGTACATCCTGCAGTGCTGTGAGTCGAAGGTCTGGGATTCGAGACTGACAGGGGTATTTTATTTTGCTGATGAACAGTACAAGGGCCCTGCCATAGAGTGACTAAGGTAATTTTAAGCAGTTGTAAGTGGGTTTGTGCTGGGTTGCGCGACGCTTAGCTACGCGCACACATGCGAACACTGGTGCAAACCCACTAACCACTGCTTAAAAGTGCTTACTCCCGCTAACCCCCGCGCTAATTTCTTTTAAAGAAAAGAAAATGGGGAGATAGGAAAGTGGTAAAAAAGGGGGCACAAAGAGGGACACAAAGTAGGTAAACAAGCTCGGGATGTGCAGGACGGGTGTAGAGAAGGTCCATAGCTGCCCATTTCTTTAACAGCAACAGTTGTGCATATGCAATGAATTTGGAGTGAAGTTTGAAACCTTCCACCCCTGGGAGAGGGGTGAGGACAACAAAGTATGTTGTATTGCCAATTATAATTATCAGCTTACATGTTTGTCCGATGGACATGTGTGCAAAATGGGCAGCTATGTATTGGGTGTAATTTTTTTGTGGGTACAGATTGCCCCCCTTTTTTTTCAGGTTAGAGTGGGAAGTGAGGTAGAGGAAGTAGGTATGTCTGGGGAGGTAGGTTGGGAAAGTAAACAGACAAGACAGACAAGACACATACAGGGCGGTCTATGACACATGGGGTGGGTGAACACAATTGATGGGGTCGGATGTTTGGAAATCGCAAGCCCATGAGCCCACAGATGGTAACAGTGGAACTGGGATCCCCACCCATGGGCAGTCACCACTGAACCTTCACAGCGCCGAGGGTGGCTGTGCTGGGGGCTGCGTAGGATGGGCAGGCTCACCCGTGAGACGCACCACTCTCACCTCAAGCTGGCGTAGGGGATCAGCGACTGAATGCTGGATCTCTCTACGCACCACAGCCTGGACCCTTCGAAGGGTGACAGGTGGCCCTTCTCCACCCACGCTTGCACGGGGGGACGAGCCCCATCCCCTGCAGCGCTTCCACCCGAAGGTGGAACAGGACCAATGGAGGAGGGGAGCTCAGGCTGGGCACCAGACCTGCTGGTGGCAGGTGCACTTGCCGGCTGAGGAGGGACAGGTGGGTCCGCTGGGACCGGCCTTCCCATACATTCTGTGATTAGGTGTGTTTAATTACAACATAAGCAAAACACCATTCCAGATTAGTTGTAACAGCATGCAATAATATTCCCATTAACCCAACAAGCCAAGGGTACAACAGTTGAACAGCAAGCATAACACATGCATATATTGAATCACGGTGGTTATTCCTACAGCATGCAGGGATATTTGGTAGCAACAGGCCACCATGATTGTGGTGTTTAAACAGGGCACATGCATCAACATAAATGTAATTATTTATAGAACAATAGGACATATGTCCCAACAAATATTTAAGATTACACATACCCATTGAGGTGTGGAATTGCATGGTTTATGCACATACAGTAGGGTGTATAAAAAACCTCAGTTAACATCTTATAATGACATTTTAGTCTACACTACATTCCTAGTGACTGCAAGTGTATATCCCCTACCTGTATTATTACACTTTCCACCATACATTAGGTTGTGTACTGGGTTTGGCTAGTTCAATATATGCCTGACCTATATCTGACATACTAACTGTCCAGGATGCAGATGTTACTGCTACATATTTCTTGATTGCATTTATATTTCTTTATCTACATATCTGGGATGTTTTCACATGACATTTTCACTTTAATTTGTACAGAACCCTGCATTTCTTGACACACACTCACATTTCTGGGGAGAAAATAACATGCTACACGTGTGTCAGGCTTACATATTCATGCCAGCCAGTAACTGCCATACTGGCTGACAGGTTCAGTGCAAACTTCTCCCCCCCTCCCCCCCAAAAGGAGAGATATCTATACCAAGCGATTGCAGCCCCCCAAACATCTCCAACGCCCAAGTGAGAACTGCTCTCGCCAAAGCAAAAAACACAGCATCCATGGGACCTGATGGTGTCCCCGGCTGTGTGCTCCACCTAACTCAACGAGGAATTAAACCCACAGCTAGGACAGCTGTTTAATCATAGTCTTACCTCTGGATGCATCAGGAGTGGCGCACTGCAACTGTGGTCCCACTTCACAAAGGCGGTGCCTCCACCGACCCTGGAAATTACGCCCATTAGCTTGACAAGCCTTATCTGCAAAGCCATGGAGAGGATCATAATGGACCTCATAAATAAAGACATAGGAATTTGCAGACTTTGGATCCATCCCAGTTTGGCTTTGTCAAAGGCAGATCATGCCTTCTAAACTTGGTTGACTTTTTGAAACAGTCACCAAAGCCATTGATGAGGAAAGGCAGTCCATACAGCCTACCTCGATCTGGCGAAGGCCTTTGATACAATACCCCACTGGTATCATTGAAAAACTCATCAGCTTAAATGTTAACCCATACATCACAAGATGGGTTGCAAACTGGCTGAGTGACAGAACCCACAGGGTCAGAGTTGCTGGCGCCATGTCAGACTCAAAGCCTGTCACAAGTGGTGTACCACAGGGCTCAGTCCTGGGCCCACTCTTGTTTGGCATCTACTTTTCCAGTACAAGCAAACACAGGGGTTATGGCTGACAAAGTTTGCAGATGACTGCAAACTGGGCCATAGTAGAAAACACATCTGACACAGATATCCTTCAGAAGTGTCTCACAGAAACGGATAACTGGTGCCAGAGCCATGGCCTAAAGTTAAATGCCAAAAAATGCATAGTCATACCCTTCGGGGAAAAACAAGGTTACCCCTAGCTACCAAATAGGTGGCAATCCACTGAGTACAGAAGAAGTTATCAGGGACCTGGGGACCCAGGTTGATAGTAGTCTGTCATTCGACACCCATGTAGCTAAAGTAGTTAGGAAGACCTTCTACATTGCCCACCTTATCATGAAGGGATTCTCATCTAGATCAAGGGAGGTCATAGTCTCCCTATACTCATCACTCATCAGACCAATGATTTTGTACAATGCCCCATTCGGAATGTATCTGACCCGACACTTGCAGCAGCTGGAGAGGCCACAAAAGTTCCTCACCAAAAGGATAAAGGGTCTCAAACATCTGTCCTATGCTGCCCGACTGAAAGAACTCCAGCTCTATTCAGTCGCCACACGCTTGCTCAGAGGTGACCTTTGCCTAACATACAAGGCCATGTCAAACCCAGATTTGATGAATATGCTTCACCTCAAAAATCTAGATCTGTCAGAGCCACAAGGGCGGAGACTTAAACCTACACGGCTATTAATAGGACGTGCTGGAGGGATAGATTCATCACCCAAAGACTCCCTATGCTGTGGAATAAAATCCGGTATATGTGAGGCAGAGCACCTCTGGCCTTGTTCAAGAGAAATCTTGACCAATGGATGGGAGATCGCAGATATACCCCAGGGATTACCTCAGTGTCACTGCTCAACAGAGGCACAGCAAAATAATGGGTATAGTTCCCCATACTAAAGGGGTGGCGTAAGCCACAAAACTATGGGCTAGGCTTGTAAATGCCCTCGGGCAGATAGCCTAGTATGAACCTATGAACCTATGAACCTATGGACTGTATATATGTTTCACAGCTACCAGTACTTCCATCACCCACTTTATATGGGAGTGCACAACTCTGGGTTGCCAGCACCTTTTCAAACAGTACTATTTGTATACTGCAAGGGTACAACAACATTTCAGACTCTGTGACACAGACACACTCTGGGTTTTAGACCTTTATTAATGACATTACACACTTTTACACAGACTCACTCCTTTATTTGTTTTAACGGTGTTTATGGCAGACATGTTTAAGACATATAATACCTTTATTAATAGGTTAGGACAATCTTTTTTCAGGCTCACTCACTTATTTTATATAACAGTGCCTGCAGATATATTAGTCCAGACATATGTTACCTTTCTTAATGGGTTTCTACACTCTTTTTCTGCCTCTCTGACGTTTTTATATGACAGTACATGCAGAGGACTTATTCAAGCAATTTTATGGCTGTATTATTGGACTAAAACACTTTCTTTCATGCTCTCTCCCATATTTTATATAACAATACATGCAGAATAATCACTAACCTGCCTGGTGGCGCAGCCTTAGCAGCCTATCAGCATAGGCTTGCTGATTCGTATCATGGTCACCTGCAACTGTAAAGTAAATGAAGGGATATTGAGACATACCTATCCATTATACATACTTCATTATCAATTCTTACATGCTGCATTCCATGGCTACATACTCAGTTGTGGGGCATCCCGCATCCCATGGGCCTCCTGTATCTATTGGTTCAGGCGGTCCTGCTTTCATCTCTTCAGGTCTGCATGGTGGTGACGGACCTGCTCACCAGTCTGAGGAATGCCTGTGGCACTGATGAGGTCATGAGCTAACTGGTTCCAAGCCTCTGCATTGTACTCTGTCCCTTGGAACTGGCCCTGCAGGAATCTTGACTTGTGATGGTGGACAAGGAGCCAAACCATGTATTTGGACTCCTTGCTGCCCCAACGTTGTGCTCAGAAGTGTGTTCCCTCTCTGACACCAGACATTCTAACTTCAGATGTGAGCTACAATCAGTTATGGCATGTATTCCCACCTGTGGGGCTTAAAAATGCCACATTTCCCACACTTTTTTGTGTCTGGCCATTTTGTAAAATTCTCGGCTGACTGCAGACCTGCTTAGTAATGGTTAATTTACCATTCGTACGTATATGACTGTTAATAGTGGCTGTTTCCCCTATGTTGTCATGGCTTAGTGGTTCTGTACTTTGCTTTTGATGCACAGAGTTCTGGGTTCGAATCTTGTCATTCATTTTATTTTCATACTATCCAGACAGGCTAGGGGGTGTGGCTGCATTTAAGTAACTTTGCTCTACGTTGCTCCTCGGTGCCCTATGGTGCCCTGGTTGGCACGGCGCGCACATCCCCGCAAACAGATTGCGCTGGGTAAAGCGCCATTGAACTATGGGCAACTCTCTTGTGCTGGGTAAAGCGCCATGAAACAATGGGCAACTCTATTGCGCTAGGTAAAGCGCTATTCAACTACGGGCAACTCTATTGTGCTGGGTGAAGCACTGCTTAACTACAGCCAATTTTATATCAGGATCCTTTAAAATATTTATTTTTTTCACTGATACATTGGCCATTTTACAGCTTTTTGGTAATGTTTAAACATATTTGTCAGGTATTATTTCATATACTGATTTCAAAAATAAATACGAAGGGGAGTGGTGGGACTCGAACCTTGAATATCTCTTCTTGGTGCGAACGCTCTACCATTACGCTATTGCTATTTGGTGTGATTTGCATTAACATTCTTTCTTATGCTCTTCCATGTCAGAATTGCTAACTCTAACTAAGCAATGGGCAAACCCGCACACACACGCACAAATACGGGCAGCTATTCTGGGGATTTAAAAAAATATATTTAATGTTTTGCATTTTAGAACTGTGATAGGGGTTTATAATATCATGGAGTTTGGTGTTGGGTGCAGGGACATTTGAGCGGACTCGCTCTTGTGTGTGTAATTTGTTTAGTTTAAAACACTTGCAGGGGCGTGGACATTTAGACTGCTCGGCAGTCGGACATGCCCCCTGCTTTCTTACATGATCCGTGTAAGACTTACAGTTGAGTCAGCGTGCCCTCATGCATATTCATGGAACGCTGACGTCAAACTGTTCAACTGCAGCCTTCGAGTAAGATTTATTAAGTCTTACACGGAGGATTAGTGAATCTGGGGGTATATTTTCTATTTCTATTTTGTGTTGTGAAAAGTTTCGGTTTATTAGTGATATAATTTGTCGAAGAATGTAATTATAGCTAGCTGGCGTCTTGAATTTTTATCTTAGATTATCAAGTGTATCTTTGTACTGTAAGATATCCCATACTGTTAATTCTTTAATTATTGGGATTGGTTTGAGATCAATCATTTTATTATTTAACTTACTATTCGGGTTCTTACGTATAGGTTGTAGCAGTGCTAATGAATTCTGCAGATTTATGGATAGAAATAGAGATTGGAATGCAGTAATACCATTTTTGATTATTGGGTCTAATTTGTAAAATGTTTTTTTGTTTGGGTTGGAGGAAAGGAACAGCTTTAGGATTTATTTTTATGGAATTTAGTATATTTGTCCATATTGTAACCCATATTGGATACCAAGTCTTTTTTGAACTATCATACTCGGCAATTTGGATCAACCTGTTTGCTTTTATAATAAGGTAATATAAGCTAAAATCAGGTAGACCCAGCCCACCTTTTAATTTTGGTATTGTAAGATTTTTGTAGCTTATTCTTGTTGTTTTAGGGTGCCATAGGAATTTGGAGAGGGCCTTTTCCACTGCTTTAAGTAGTTTTTTTGGTAATTTGAGTTTAATAGATTTTAATTGAAATAGTATTTTGGGAAGAATATTAATTTTAATAACAGCAGATTTAGACAGAAGGAATAAGTTTAAGTTTTCTGATCTTAAGATGTCTTGCCTAATTTTGCCTCATGTTTTAAGGAAATTTGAACTCTGCATTTCTTTGTAGGTGTGAGAATAGTTTATGCCTAGATAATTTAGCTTATATATTAAAGGTATATCAACTGAAGGGAAGTATGCTGTCTTATGATTTATGGGGTTTAGAGGGAATATGTAGGGTTTTTTAGGGTTCATATTGTAGTTTGCTACTGTAGAAAATTGTTTAATTGAGGAAAGTATTTTTGGTAAGTCTATATTTGGGAGTTTGATGTGCAGATTTAGATTGTCAGCAAAAGCTGAGTATTTTACTATTGTGTTATATACCTTTGGGAAATGATGGTAAGTGTTATGGGAGATGTGAAGTAGTAGTGGTTCTAAATATAAAAATCCAGGCAGTTGAACAGAAGCCAAAAATATAGTTCGTAGTTTGTCCAATCCTTTTATTCAACGAACCAGTGCAAAAAACCACAGTCAAACACAGTTAGACAAGCGCTTTCGCTCGGATATTCCGAGCTTTATCAAGTTGCAAATCACCACATGAAGTTACCTTTTAAATACTATGCATAATTATTTAGTGCATTCATTGACTAATTTAGTCTTAAAGCAGCTTGTTATATAGAACCACCAAAAGTTTAAAATCAGATCAGTCATTTATCACTATAGTAAAAACAGTAAATGATGCACAATATTATCATAGAAGTAAAATTCTGCCTTTGTGTCTGTTGTGTAAATAAATTTGCCAAGTTAGTTAAAAACATCCCTATAAGCTAATATAAACTAGTGGGTTTATGGACATAATCTCATTCCATAAAAAACATAAAATAAATGTTAAATTTTACTTCTATGATAATATTGTGCATCATTTACTGTTAATTGTCAAAGGGCTTCTTACTTTTCCAGAATTAAACCCCAAGGGTTTCCCCTTGTATCTGGCTTAATTACTTCCAGTATCATAAATTTAAACATATGATCTGAGAATTTCATGTTATGTCTGGCCAGGGCATTTGTCTCCTTTTTGTTCTTTATGTCTCTTATATGTTGGTAGATCCTATTCTTTAATTTTCTCTCTATTTTCCCCACATAAAAACAGGAGCATTTTGTGCAAATTGTGCAATAAATTACCTTCTTTGAATTAGGCAAATGTTTCTTCATTTTTATAGTAATATTATTTATAATAAATATGCAGCCCTCTTCAATATAAGTGCAATAATTGCACATACCACATTTTTTCATAGATCCATTCTGACATTTAAATGATACATGTTCTAACAAGTTTTTTATAGTCCTGCCCTTTTTATATACAATAACAGGGGCATCACCTACAATATTCCTAGTATCTTTGTTCATAATGAGTGCACTCCAATTTTTAAATAAAATGTCAGCAACATTTCTACTGCAATTATTAAAAATTGTCATGAAGGCCCTAGCAAAGTTTTTCTCTTTGGGTTCCAGGATGTTTAAAATTTCTTTAGACTATGAATTAATATTATAATCTAGGGATGTAGGGTTAATGCTATAACTCCCTAAATAAGTATCCAATCCCCCTTGATAACAACGGTTTATAAAACCCCTTTTCTCTTTTATTAACAGCTTCCATCATGACTTCATTTATTAAGTTACAAGGTTAGCCTCTCTTCATAAACATCTCTTTCAAGATGTCACATTCATCTAGAAACCTTTCAAAACTGGCAACCATCAGTGCAGATCTTGTTTTTTTTTTGTATTGTGAATTGTTCCATATCTAGATGCATTTGCCTATATTTCTCTTCAAATATATTTGGAGCTGTTTTTTTGTTTTGATTACTTTAGCATTCTCATTTGAATAAGTATAGCATCATATCAAATCTCTCTTTCTTTCTCATGTCAATATTTCTTTTTTATACCTTTTAAAAACCTCTAAGTTTTGTTCTTTATATTTACACCCTTCCTCACTTCTTTGTCTAAACAACTCAAGTTTACTTGCCAATATAATGTTTGCATTCAAAGATTTTGACAGTTTTTCTTGTGTGATTATTTTATTTCCTCTAATTTCTTAATCTTTTTGAATATATTCTATCCAGAAGTCTTTGGATTTTTGAATAATAGTTGTGACGTCTGGTTACTATCCCACTGGACTGCCACCAACATGTAAAGTTCCCCCACTTAAAACCAAGGTCAGTAATTAAGGAACCTCAATTTCACCACTGACTCCAGTGTGGGACCTTCATGGAAAACACCAGAGCACAGAGACCACAAGAATGAAATTCCACAATTTCCCTTAAGAACAGAACAGGAATGTGCTCTATTTCCTGGGACGGGACTATATACCTCTGTCCACCCCAAATGTAATCACTTATCATACACTTCATAGTAATTTGTTCCAGTTTAAGACCTCTGACTTACTCACACTCAAATAAATTTAAATATCACACACTCTAATACTTATGGGAAGCCTGACAGCTGTGTCCACTCCCCAATACAAATGGTAAATGTTGCTCCAGAGTCAGACAGGTCTACATGCCCTTCAGAGGGTCATCAATTATAAAAATTAAATATCAAAATAAATGATAGCTATGACCAGAAGCAGTTAGGCATTCAAGGTGACCTGGGGAGTATCAAACAGGTATAAACACTTTCAAATCTCTGAAGAATACACAGATTGCCCAGCCACAATGTAAAGTAATGAAAATCATTTACTATAAGTAAAATGATTACAAGAATGTAAATCAATAATTTTCAATAAACACCATAATCCAATCACCAGAAACATTAAATTAAACTGTAGGATAACAGTCCATTATCTCAGAAAAACTCTATCTAAATAACCAAAGTTTCCTAATCTAATTAGAGAATACTAACCCTGATTTAATCTAAAACATAATAACAGAATCAATTTTTTTTTGCAATCTTGGCTGGCTAACATAGGGAGTCTTATCAAAATCTCTTTAAATTTTTGGAATGCATGTTCAAAATCTGTTGTCCACACTACCTTGTTCAGTTTAGTCTTCCTGGTAGGTCAGCAAGGGGTGCAGCTATGGTACTTTAATTGGGCAAAAAATTCCTATAGTACCCCACTCTCCCTAGAAATGCTCTCACTTGTTTCATAGTAACAGGAACTGTCCATGCATGAACAGCTTCCACCTTGACAGGTTCTGGCCTAATTGTACCACTTCCCATGCTGTGTCTTAAGTAAGTGACCACTGCTATACCCACTTGACACTTACTAGGTTAAATGGTTAATCCTGCCCTACTAAATCTGTCCAAGACCTCCCTAACATGTTGATCTGCAAATGCCTGTAGCATAGTGGAGTTTAACCTCTCCACAAGATCATTATTCTGGGATGGTAGGGGGTGGTCTTTAGATGTTTCACTCCACAATGCTTCTACAGACAAGTCAAGAAGTCTGACATGAAGTTGGCACCTCGGTCAGTCATTATTTCCCATGGAAAACCTACTCTGCTAAAGATTTCTAACAAAGCATTTGCCATCTTCTCTACCTCAATAGCTGACAGAGCCACTGCCACAGTATATCTGGTAGCATACTACCACCAAGATGTATTTCTTTCCAGTAGAACTTGGAGTACTGAGGGGTCCCTTAATATCCAGGGCCACTCTCTGAAATGGCTCTTTGATAACAGGCAAAGACATTAATGCAGCCTTAGCCTTGTCCCTTGCTTTACCAACTTTTTGGCACTGTTCACAAATCTTATAATATCATGCCACATCCTTTTCAATCCCAGGCCAATACAAATTTTGTGTAATACACCACTTAGTATGTCTTATGCCCATATGACCTGAGAAAGGAAAGTCATATGCTATGACTAAAAGTGGCAGAAAGTAAGCTCTAGGTACTACCAACTGCTGTATTACTTCACTTTCTAGCCCACCTCCAAGAGTCCACTCTCTGTACAAAAAACCTTTACTCCAGTGTACAGACTCCCCTCTTCCTTGAATCTCAGGTGCCTCCTTAGTCATCTCCCTCAAGCTTTGTAGCATAGGATCCATAAGCTGAGCCTGTCTCAATTCTACCTTCCTGACCTTCCCCAACTCCCCTTCCATAAGAAGTCTAGTCAGTACTGAGAGCTGCTCCTCACTGTAACTCTGGGTACCACCACTCACCTCCATCCTCACAGTCATTGTGTCCAAGGGATCATCAATATCCACCAGCAGCTGTGGCTCACATTTAGACTTACTGCTACTAGGTAGCATCTTCTCAGAAACAGCCACCACATCAGTCCTAGCTTCAGGTATGAGATCTTCCTGGTTCTCCTCCAGACTACTGGACCTACATGCCTTTCTCCAAACCTGACTGCATGTCACTGCATGCACACAAGGTACTACATCATCAAAGTCATTCCCTATAAGAACATCTGCAGAAATATCCTCAGATACATTTACTTGTTTGCTTCCTCTTCTACCCTCCTAGTCAAGATGAACCCTAGCCAAAGGCATTTGCAATGGGGTCCTTCCCAATGCTCTAACTAGAGTGGACTGCCCAAGCAAGTACTGCTCTTCTCTAACCACTGCAGGCCTCCCAATAATTATATCAGACACTGTGTCCCTCTTAGCAGTTACCTGTTTACCATCCACTAAGATAGGATATACATTTTGGTAATAATTTGGCACCCCAGCTGTTGTTAAACAACTTACCACTGGCAGTTTGTCATCTACACTTACTGGTTTGCTCACCTTCTATTTCTAACCTTGCCTCAATGGACATTTGGCTGCTATGTGTCTCCTCTGGTAACACTTGAAGAATCTAATCTCTAACCGTACAGATTACATCTAACTGATTAGTAGTTTTCCCTATTGCTGGTGTACTCTGTTGGAGTGGTTTAGACTGCCAACCATGAGATCCCTTATGCCCATGTGCAGTACTGGGTAGCCCTTTCTTATCCAGTGGTGCTCTGCTTGCCAAATAGAGATCCCCTTTTCTCCCCAACTCATCTGCAGAGTTACACTCATGGTCTGTTAACCAGACTCTCATGTCATCAGACAAAGTACTAAGGGCTTGTTCCCTCACCAAAAGTTCTGCCAGTCCCTCAAATGTGGTGACCTGACATCCACTCAACCATCTGTGAAAAAAAGTACTTAAGTCAGCAATATAATCACACACACACTTTCATCTGCCTTGCATCTATGTTCACAAAACTTTTTTCTATATGTCTCAGGTGTAAGTTTGAAACAGTCAAACAAGCAACATTTCATGTTGTCATAATTCAAACAATCTACATCATTTATCTTCAATACAGCCTGAACAGCTTTGCCATGGAGTAAGGGAGTCAGGAGCCAAACCTAGAGCTTATGGTTAACATCATATTGTCTACAAACCCTCTCAAAAATATCAATAAAACTATCAAAGTCATCCTCATCCCTGTACTGATGAAAAAGTTTACTGATCTTCACAGCTTCTTGGGTTTGGTTATTCCCTTCCCATTACATCCATGACATTCTCAAAGGGTTTTCAGCTCCATTTCATGCTAGTGCTGTCTCTCATTGCCCTTGGCTTCTAAATGCCTGAGCCTTTCTGATGATTTCAGTTCAAGATATTTGGTTTCCATTTCAAGTAGGCACAGTTTTTCCTCAGTGTCCAGTAATTTGGCTTCAAGGCACAGTCTCTCTAACTCCAGATACGTTCTCAGGTTCTATAAAGAAAATGTGAACTGTCCTGTCATGGCAGGCTGCACATCAACAACAGCAAACTGGATATCCTCTGAACAGCTGGTCTGAGATGTGGTTGCAACCAAGGCTGAAATTGTTGTTTCCTTGGTCAGATCAGTATGTACCAATCCTCTAGCTTCACACTCCTTAGCCAACTGGATCTCTGTCAGCTTGCTAAAATCTTCTGCTGACATACTTGCCTGCTATCCCTGACTATCCAACTACAATAAATAAATAAATAAATAAATAAATAAATAAAGCTGTGGTGTATTAAAATTCTGACTGTTTACCTTGAGCAGATCTTAGTGACAACTAACCACAGGCTACTGAAATCCAATTAAAAATCCCACTAAGCTGCCAACAGTAATGTGATGTCCAGTTAATATTCCACTGGACTGCCACCAATATGTGACACCCCCCACTAGTAATTAAGGAGCCTCAATCCTCACCTCTAACTCCAGTGTGGGAGCATCATTGAAAACAACAGAGCACAGAGCATCCAAGAGTAAAATTCCACAATTTCCCTTAAGAGCATGACAGGAACATGTTCTATTTCCTGAGACTGTACTATATAACTCAGTCCACCCTGAATGCAATCCCTTAATATACACTTCAGAGCAATGAGTTCCAGTTTAGGACCTTTGACTCACTCACACTCAAAATAAATTTTAAATGTCACACACTCTCTAACATTTATGGGAAGTCTGACACAGATTTTCAGCTGTGCCCCCTCTCCAATACAAATAATAGATGCTCCCACTAGAGTCAGACAGGTCTACATGCCCTTCAAAGGGTAATCAATTATTTAAAAATTAAATATCAAATTAAATGATAGCTATGATCAGAAGCAGCCAGGCATTAAAGGTGACCTGGGGAGTATCAAACAGGCATAATCACTCTCTAATCTCTGAAGAACACAATAATTGTCCAGGCACAATGTAAAGTCATAAAAACATTTAATATACATGACATGATTACAAGAATGTAAATCAATAATTTTCAATAAACACCAGAATTCAGTCACCAGAAATATAAAATTAAAATGTAGGATAGAAGTCCATCATCTTACAAAAACCCTATCTACATAACTAAACTTTCCTAATCTAACTAAAGAATACTGTCCTTGATCTAATTTAAAACATAACAGCAAGGCAAAGTCAGGCTTACAGTTTTTGGTGAGTCAATTTTCCTGGGTATCAACTGCACAGCACTATAAATGAATGTAACTCTTAACTAATTGGCAACAACTGACTTCCGCAGTCTCTTTTATAGTCCAGGTTAACAGTCTCAACTGTCCGATTTTAAAAATAACAATCAACTGTTTGAAAAAGTTATTCTTTCCTGTCAATCATCTGTTCAAATAATCACATAGCAACCAGGAATATTCTAATGACATCATCAACTGAGCAGCTGATTCTCCACAGACAGTTTATACTTTAGAATCTCCCTCACAAATGTGCAATTTGAAATGTATCAAAACACTGACAGATTGTATAAACATTGAAATACTCAACATTTTAAAAATGTATTTACATTTTCACAATTAGACATGCTGGCATACAATGCAAGTTAATCTGAGAATATACACAAATCTCCTGGCAAACATGCTGACACAGATGATAGTGTTTTTTTCACATTAGTAACACTACATAATTTCTTTCTTATCCTCTCTGTAATTGTTATGGCTCTTTTTTGCCTGACTTTTTTTGTGTTTTTTGTGGACTACTACTTCCTTGCACAATAGGGGGGGTGGGGTGGGAGGGATCCTTCCCCTGATCCTGGTCTTCTATACATTACGGTTGTGTTTATGTTGCTTAAGCCAACTACTGAGTACTGAAAAATCCTATTCTAGTTGAGCATAAATCAGTGTGTGGGGTCTAGATAAATAAATTTATTATCATTAACATAAACAATAGAAAATCAACCAGCTAGGCAGCTAATTAGCCAATCACAGTAATTCTAAAAACACTTTTATTTTTTTAACCAAAATATAAACTCAAAGTCAAATTTAAGTGCTTTTGTCTACTTACAAAGTCATCATCAGTGCTGTGACATTCAACTAAAACTCATCCCTTTTGAAGTACATGAACTAAGACACACCCCCGCAGCACTTAATCAAAAAGGTTGACATCACGACCGGTTTCTCAATGGGCACATGTAAAATTTAGTTGGAATAATATCCCAAGTAAAAATATATAAGTCCAGGGGACTATATTCACACCCTACAAGCTTGCTTTTTATTTTTTTTAGCTCACTTGAAATTGAAATGTTGTCATTGCGACCAGGTTAATTGGCTACAGTAAGTCTAATTTGCCATTACATTTCTGGTGCAAGAGTTTGTTTTGACAATTTCCTCCATATAGTTTGACCTGTATTTGTTCCAAAATTAAGAAAGCAAACTTTTGAAACTCTGAACATATAGTTGAGTGTCTGGCTAAAGCACTCTTCATGTCTTGATGCTTTATACTGCTTAAGTGTTAAGGCATTTTTAGTTTTGCCTATATAAAATGCAATACATGAGGTACATGTAGCCAAATAAACACTCCTCTGTGTAGCACAATTATAAGTGCCACCATGCATGTTACCAACAATTTTGAACATCAAGGGACCTTGATAATTCATGTTAATATAGGGACAACGATCACTCTTCCATGTGTTTGAAACCTCCTTAGTTACTACTTCAGACCTCTTGATGTTGCCTTTATTTTTAAATTTAAAAGAAGGATTTCCCAAAAAGTACTTCTTAATGGACTCATTGCACTGCAGCATGTACCAGCTCTTCCACATGATAGATTCAATCTCCTTGGTGTGCAAGGTGTAATGCAAAACCATATTAGTGTGATCAATATGTTCTGGACCTTCATGCCCTTTATAAATATTGACCAGTTATTGCAACCCTTTCTTGATAATCAGTACATATCTCCACTCCCTTTCCATCCAAACCACCTTGAACATTTTATCTACTAATGTTGAAGGGTAGCCTGTATCCAACAGCATTGATTTTAGGGTATTGAACTGATCCAGACATTTATCATCATCCAAAATAAGTCAGGATGATGTAATGAACTGGCTTTTTACCAACCCTTTCTTTTGGTGAAATGGGTAGCTGCTAATGAAGTGGAGAAATGTATTACAATATGATAGTTTTCTTTAAAGTTATGTTGCAAGTTCTCTATCTGGTCACTTGATGATCATGATGTCTAAATAGTTAATCATTTCCAGGTTACAGCTGTGGGTACATTTTAAAAATGAGGTACTGTTTTTGTAACTGATGGATAGATTAATCTAGTTGTTCCCCAGTACCTTTCCAGATAATTAACAAATCATCCAGAAATCTAAAGTAACACACACATACAGCTAACAAAGTGAAAGTTTAAATAAGGTTTCCAGTTCCCATCTCAGGAGAACAGCATTTGAAAATTTGGGGGCACAGGTGGCTCCCATAGCAACATCAGTTAACTGTAATACACTCTTTCAAAATTCAAAAAGTTATTTAAAACAATTTCCATTACATCAATTATTAAAGCCTAGCCTGTGTTAGTCAGGGACCCATGTTTCTTGACTATTTCCTGAAATCACTACAGTCCCACTTCATGTGGTGCAACAGTGAATAAGCTTTGCACATCACATGTGACAAACATAAAGTCCCATTTTCATATTTTTTAATTTGTCCAACAGGTCCCATGAGTCTTGTACTTTGTGGAGATAAGATTCAAAATGATCTTTTAATTTCTGATCAACAAGCTTGGCTAGGGGTTCTGTAACTGATCCCTTAGCCACCACAATAGGGCAAAAGAGGGGATCATCAGGATTGGAGTGTATTTTAGGTATACCAAAAATCCTCTGAATGATAAGATGATCCACCCTCAAAAAATTATACAGGCCCTGTGATATTGTGTCAAACAATGGTAACTCATCCAGGGCCACTTTAATCACCCTATAGGCAATGTTAATCTCGTTGGTTGAAACAATACTATACATTTCACCATCTTCTAAGAGGTTGTTCATACAGCCAGAATAGTTTAACCAGTCCATAATGACCAGGTTTCAAACACCTAATAGTTTTCTTGTTTGTGAGTTGGTTAGGAATTACTCTGTCCTGTTTAGAAAGATTGTAAAATTTTCTGTAAGTCTTTCTTTTCAGAAGGTTCTGTATCTCCCTTTCACATGTCTTCTCAAAGACACTCAAAACTGGGTGAAGTAGTGGATTAGGAATGCTTTTCCTTTTGTATTTGCTTTCAGCATGGTACCCAGGATCACCAGTGTCCCTGAAAGTATTTGAAAGTTAAGTTTATATGTAAACATTTTAAGATATAGTGTCCTCAACATTGGCCCTTGCAGAAGGAATAAAGTTATATCCCTTCAAAAACAGTTTGTGGTATTCTGGGCCAATAACGACATCAGTAAAATTATCGATGTTAAAGTCAAAGAATGACATTTTTCTATTATTGGATTTTGTTATCACTAGTTCTGGTTTGGGTCATCAACATAAAAAATGGTGGGCAGTGGGAGCAGATCAGATGAAAGTTTGCTGATAAATAGAGAGAGTAAAATGCATGACAAGACTGACCTTTGTAGGACCCAGTTAGATATACAAGCTGTTAGTGATGATGTATCTTCAAGTTATATTTATATAGTTATACAGAAGCCTTTAAAATGGAACTTAATCAAATGGCAGTCTAAAAGTTTTATAATGGTTTTGCAGTGGCCTCAAAGCTTTCAGTTACAGTTCTTTGCTTCATTGGCAAGTTGGTCCTAAGTCTGCAGTTTGCAAACTAAAAGATTTCAGTTTTATAAAGAGGTCTGGTGTTTTTACTACAACTGCATGCTTTGTTAATCTGTTTGAAAGACAAAAGAAAATATATGTTTGTCAGTTCTAAACATTACTTTGAACTGGTGACAGAAAAGGTAAATCAAAATGATCAGTGAACAGTAAAGGAGAGAAAGAAATGACAAAAGTATGAGATAAAGGCGTCACTGCAGATGAATGATATGTAAGAAAAATAGCAAGAAAGCATTAAAATAGCCCATAAATAAGTTAGAAACCAAAATATGTGGAAATATTTGGATGTAGAGTAAGAAATGACAAAACTGCTAAAAAGATAAGCTATTTTCTTCTGTACTAGTAATACCATACTTTGAAAATGTGTTCATTTATGAATTCCACACGTATGTATGGTCATAGGCAATGTCAGGGTAGTATAGGCGAGTCTTTAATGTAAATGGGGTAGTTAGGGTTACCAGTTTCTGTAGGAGACTGTCTTATGGAAATACATGCTTTATTACCTTTAGTAGCATGCACAGATGAGGTAGATGTCAGTAGGGGTGGTGGTGGCATGGGTGTGGATGCACGTGCATTTGTGTGAGCTGGCATGCGTATTTGTATAGGAGGGTGCATGTGGGTGTTTGTTAGCATTTGTGGGCAAACCATCTCTATAGTCTCCAAAATGTAATATTACTTAAACCATTATGCATGTACCCCACTTTCCCCCTGAACAGATTTCAAAAATGTCACAACCACAGTTTATAGATTCAGCAGTACAAATCATAGAACAACATCACAGCTTAGATTACAACACAAATAACTCCATACTACGCAGTATAGTTTTTGGAAATTTCATTATGTTAGTTGCAGAATGCAAATAAATCTTCTTCTTTCGGCTGTTCCCGTCAGGAGTCACCACAGCAGATCAACTGTTTCCATTTCTTCCTGTCCTCTGCATCTTGCTTTGTCACACCAACCACCTGCATGTCCTCTCTCACCGCATCCATAAACCTTATCTTAGGCCTTCCTCTTTTCCTGTTACCTGGCAGCTTCATCCTTAGCATCTTTTTCCCAATATGCTCTGCATCCCTCCTCAGAACATGTCCATACCAGCATAATCTTGCCTCTCTGGCTTTGTCTCCAAACCTTCCAACCTGGGCTGACCCTCTAATATACTTATTCCTAATCCTGTCCATCCTCGTCACACCCAGTGCAAATCTTAACATTTTCAACTCTACCACGTCAAGCTCTGACTCCTGCCTTTTTGTCAATGCCACTGTCTCCAACCCATATAACATAGCTGGTCTCACTACCCTCTTGTAAACCTTCCCTTTCACTCTTACTGGTACTCGTCTGTCACAAATCACTCCTGACACTCTTCTCCACCCACTCCATCCTGCCTGTACTCTCTTCTTCACCATAATAAATAAATAAATTGCTAAATACTGAATGCAAAAAAATTAACAAATTGCTTTACTAGAGTAATATATCCTGAAAGTTTACCAGCTCATTACAACATTTCAAAAAATGTCCAGTAAACAGGAAACATAGCAATAAATGCAGATTCAGCACATGGTCAGAGAAAGATTCAATGAAACATACAAAAATCAAGTGTCTGAAGCTGCACGTCTAACACACAGGCATAAAAAGGAACAATGCAATCCTAAATGGCCTGCAAATGTGTCCATATCAACATGCTAACAGGACAAAACCTTGCAAAATAAAGATAACAATACATCGCTTACCTTAATAGAAACATAAGCACAAATGGTCTTGTTAGACACGAACAATATGTGTTATAGGTATTGTTGTATTTTTGAGTACTTACACTTCATCTTGCTTAAGTCAGCCACTATGCGTATTAATCAGAAGTTATATAAAAAGGATGTGGGCTGAGAACAAATGGTTGACAGAGAAATTATTTAGTTAATATGTGTCCAGTCAATCTTTATGAATTTTATAAGTGAAATAATTTGTCAGCATGTGCAACATATGCATTACTTTGTCTCTTTAAGTATTTATAATGCTATTCTAATGTGTAATATATGGGAATAGAAAGCATATGCTTATCTATTTTGACTACACAGTATAGTTTAAGGTTAACTTAAAAGGCACTAATTAATATGCTAATGGTCTTATACAATTTCTATAATTAGCTTTATAAGGTGATATAGTCATTAATCAAATAATATAATAAGGTGGTATTCTGTATGACATTGAGCTTCTTTCTGAAACTGTGTGCATTTATTTATAACTGATTTAGCCGTTTGTCATTTCAGATGTTCCTATTAAGCGTGCACCAATTAATCTGTGAAATCAATGCACTTTGTTTGGGTAAGCACAATAATAATTATTGTGACAGCCTTAACAACTACTGTGATTGTTGAACAATACTTTATTAAGTGCACCAACAAGAAGCAACCCTTTGAAAAGAAACAATATATTAAATCTGAATTAGTGCTGGCACGTTTGTACGCTTCATTTAAGTAATGTTGGCCCAGTCTATGACATAACATAAGTAGCACATACAACAATGTGAAGGCAAGTTTGAACCTCAGACAGTGCAAACACAAGTTTTCTAAGATCATACAATATACAAGGGTCTGTTGATAACAGAAATTCTCCATTTTGTTTTACCTCTTTAAGTAATCCTTTGATATGATACATGTTTTCCTTGTCAACTATATGTTGAAATAACATGCAGTTTCTCTAGGCAAAGACACAAATGTCAGGAAGATAGAAAGACAGACAGAATATCTAAAACAATTGCCACTAGACAGAAATATCAAACTACCGCTCTTAAATAGAAATTTGTTCATTACATTTTTGCAATAGTCATATTTGCACCTTTTTTATATTGAAAAGTCAAAGCAAAAAACTCCCACAGTTCAATAGTGACTCTTAATTCATCCAGCTCCTTCAAATCTTCTGCACCACTCTCTTATAATCAGATTCTATGTTTGTAAGTAATCTCATAATCTTACCCCCCCCTCTATGCTTAACTCATCAGTTATATCATTCCCCTCCCTCTCTCTTTTTGGTTTAACTACTATCTGCCTACCGACTACTGTTTCACATTCTTTACCTTAATTTTTTTTATTCGTAATATCTATACTACAACAAAACATGTATCTATATAGATTTAATAAACAATCAAATTGATAATTATCTAATAATATAAATACTTGTTATCACTTTACTGAGCATTGGTATCTTAAGGCACCCAAATTAAGTATTGTATTTTTCATTCTTTACCAACTAATAAATTGTGTTGCTATGTCAAATGTAATAAGTACCAACAAAATTGTATATTCAGTTTGTATGTAAGCTAAGGAATGCTAATATAAGGCACTACATTATATTTTACAATTGATATCACTCATCTCTATAGATATTTATTACTTCAAAAGGCACAAGGTTTGATCCACATAGAAAATTCCACAGGAAGGGAGCAATGTTGGGTCTACATAAAAATGTATACAGAAGCAAACAGCCATATATAAAACAATGTTACATGTAACAAGCTCACTGATTTTGTAAGACCAGTAGGTGTTTAAAGAATAAAATAATTTGTCCCATTCCCCTTCAATAAACACATAACACTGAATGACGTTTGACGACCTTTATTAAACTTTTAAAACCTATCTTCATGAGCTAATATTTATTAATTACAACTGGAACATAGTATAGCTGATTATAGTCACAGCATAAACATCCATGTAATGTTAATCAGGACAGCGTAACCTCACTCATCCTGACCCGGTATGCAGCATCCCTACCTCCAATCACTTGCTTTTATTCATGACGCAGTGTCCCACCACTCACTTCATTTACCATTAATTGAATTACACATCCACCAAATAAGCAGCATCCCTACCTCTGCTCTCTTATTTTACATATTTTGCAGCATCCCATCAGTCACTTCATATTATCACTCATTGAATTAAACCAACAAACCAACAAGTAGCATCCTTACCTCTGCTCACTTATTTTATATGTCAAGCAGCCCCCACAGCTCACTTTTCTTTCCCAAGTCATTGAAATGAACTTCCAACAGCAGAGGGGGAACAGAAGAGAGCAAGCCTGTCCCTCTTCCCTGCTCATTTCCACCCACCAAGACTGAAAAAACAACCACAATCCCCACTATTCCAACTACAAAAAGGTGGAGGGAGGGTGGGTAGCAAGTTCATGCCAAAATGTGATTCCTTACTCAGTTACACTAGGAAAAAAACACTTGAGCCCCTCCCTACTCAATTCATTTTCTCCAAATCTTTCCTCATTCCCACTTAACCTTCCCCCCACCATCTTACCTCTCCTTAATGTATTTGTCTAATCACCTTCTGAAGATGTCCCTGGATAAACTGGTTTGTTACCAAACCTCACTTTGTCCCAGTTCCCTTCAATAAACACATAACACGGAATGATGTTTGACGACCTTTATTAAACTTCCAAAACATAACTTTGTTAGACAATATTTATTAATTACAACTGGAACATAATATAGCTGATTATAGTCACAGCATAAACATCCATGTAATGTTAATCAGGACTGCATGATCTCACTCATCCTGACCCAGTAAGTAGCGTCCCTTCCCCCACTCGCCTACTTTTACTTATGAAGCAGTATTCCACCACTCACTTCATTTATCATTAATTGAATTTCACATCCACCAGATAAGCAGTGTCCTAACCTCCATTCACTTATTTTACTTATGAAGCAGCGTCCCATCAGTCACTTCATATTACCACTTATTGAATTAAACCAACCAAACAAGAAGCAGCGTCCTTACCTCCACTTGCTTATTTTATTTGTCAAGCAGCCTCCAACAGCTCACTTTTCTTTCCCAAGTCATTGAAATGAACATCCAACACCAGAGGGGGAACAGTCCCTCTTCTCTGCCCACCAGCTTGACCAGGCTGTTCCCCCTCCTTCATATCAAAGTTCTAACAAACCTAAAGGTCGAGGCCAAATATCATTCAGTATATGCCAGCCTCACTTCTCCAGACTGAAACCTCGCCCTCAATACCCAAAGGTGTATTATAGAAAAACCCCAAGCAACTAACTGCATAAGCAACTGAAATTAAAATGAATGATGTCATTCTAAAGCCAAATAAAGCCAAATAACCATGCCCTTGTAAAACATCTGTACTCATACCCAGGTCATAAACTGCTATATGCACCACCAGCACTAAAAAGCACAAAGCATTCCAACAAAGGAAAACCAATGTTACAAAGCAAAACATCCTCTAACCACAATATCATTTGCTGACCCACACACCACCCTCACAAAGGTTTCAAATATCCCTAAATGAAATACCCAACAAAAGGAAGTTCAACAGTATAAAATATTAGACCAAATTTAAGCATTCTGGGCAAATTTGGGAAAATCTATAAACCTACTTAATTGATTTATTCAATAACTTAGTACCTGAAAATTTACATGCCCATTGATGAAGTACTCTGACCACCTCTCCTACCTGAAAGATGAACCCTGCCATGATACTGTAATCCTGATTATTGCACCAACTGCTGTGAAACCCCCTAAACCTCTACATAACCTTAAACCTCACAAATTCACTACTTCCTAATGGCAGTTATGGCTAGCACCCCAGCCATGCCACTTAGGGCTAAACTGCAATTTAGGTACCAAACACTTCCCTTACCCAAGGATACTAATCATCCTGTTGCTATCATAATAATTCTTGACCCAGGAAATAGGTAAGCCCTTCACAAATAATCCCCCTACCACTGCACTGAAGACTTCCCTAGCTGCCATTACTTATGGTTATTTCACCTACTTACCCCTTACAACCATCACTGTTCCCCATATGCCCTGTTACCACCCACCAGAACAGTACCCCTAATCTATAGCCTTCCTTCACACCATGCCAACAGAAAATCTCATCCCTATCCCTAACTTAGTTGTGGTCCTCCCCTGTATGCAGATATCATGCAAGAAAGCCGCACTAAAAAAAAAAAAAAAAAAAAAAAAAAAACTCTGCCAAAGCCAATATCAAAATATGCTTAGTTTGGTGACATGTAAGAAGCTGACACCCACCCCCTAATATCAAGCTATGCATAGCTCGATGGCATGTAAGATGCCAACCCACCTCATTCCCATCTTAAGAAAAACACCCCAAAGATCCCACCTAGGGGTCAGTAATGGACAAATAGCTGTTCTCAAACTAACTTCAATGTCCCTGTCCATAACCTCTTCCATCTACCTGCATCACACCAAGGCTGTTTGACCTTCTCAGATTTATCTTGCCCTCCATTTCATTGAGCAACCTCACATTGTAGTCTTTACCCTATCAAAACTGAACTCACCATTAACTAGAAAGATATCACCAAAACAGGAATACCTCACATAATAATATCATCACCTTTCTCCACACTCTGTATGATCAGAAATGCCTAGCCAAATTACTCACCTAATATCTCCTTCAGCAGTAAGCGATTATCTATTGCAGTAATTATACCCATCCCTTGTGCCAACTGGTATACTCCCATGGTAATACGCCTACCTGACCCATTCCAATGAAGACCCCAGCTACCAATAATGGTGAGGTTCAATCCTGATGCTCCAAGCACAATATAAAACAGAAACTCAAATGCCATGGAACAACTAGTCACCATCCCCACAAGAGGAGAAAACATACTTGATCTCATCATCACGAACATGGGATCACAATGTTCAACACCGGAAGTATACCCCTCACTGGTGAGATCAGATCATAAACTAATCTCGCTGGAGGTCCTCATCCTGCCCCCACCTGAAATAAAAAAGACCACAGTGAAAAACTTCTCAAAAGCCGACTTCACACTTCTAAAAACTAGTGTGGTCTCCTTTAAGGCCCCTGAGCCAGTGGTAAACATTACTCAAACCGCTGAATCACTTACAAATGCCTTCTACCAGCACCTACAGGACTGCATGGATCAGGCAATCCCAAACAAAACTAAGACTCTTTGTACCAAAGGCAAGCGTCCAGTCTGGTGGACCCCAGCCATAAACAAGCTCTACAACAAACAGAGGAAGCTACTACAAGATAGAGCAAAATCCTTGAAAGGTAAGACACCTTTGATCAATATAAGTAAAAAACTAAGAGCTCTCATAAAATCATCCAAGGCAAATTTTGAGAGAAAAATCGCCAAGGACTCAAAAGACAATCATAAGGCCTTCTTTAGCTATGTTAGAAACCTAGGCGGAAACTCCCAGATATGCTCAGAATTAGTTCAAAATGATGTGAAGATTACTGAACCTACACACATTGCCAACATACTGGCTGACAGGTTCAGTGCAAACTTCTCCCAAAAGGAGAGATATCTATACCAGAGGATTGTAGCCCCAAACATCTCCAACGCCCAGGTGAGAACTGCTCTCTCCAAAGCAAAAAACACAGCATCCATGGGACCAGATGGTGACCCGGCTGTGTGCTCCACGAACTCAATGAGGAATTAAACCCGCAGTTAGGACAGCTGTTTAATCTTAGCCTCACCTCAGGATACGTACCCAAGGAGTGGCGCACGGCGACTGTGGTCCCACTTCACAAGGCGGTGCCTCCACCGACCCTGGAAATTACCATCCCATTAGCTTGACAAGCCTTATCTGCAAAGCCATGGAGAGGACCATAATGGAACTCATAAATAAAGACATAGGGAACTTGCAGACTTTGGATCCAACCCAGTTTGGCTTTGTCAAAGGCAGATCATGCCTTTTAAACTTGGTTGACTTTTTGAGACAGTCACCAAGGCCATTGATGAGGGAAAGGCAGTCCATACAGCCTACCTTGACCTGGCAAAGGCCTTCGATACAATACCCCACTCAGGTATCATCGAAAAACTCATCAGCTTGAATGTAAACCCATACATCACAAGATGGGTTGCAAACTGGCTAAGTGACAGAACCCACAGGGTCAGAGTTGCTGGAGCCATGTCAGACTCAAAGCCTGTCACAAGTGGTGTCCCACAGGGCTCAGTCCTGGGTCCACTCTTGTTCGGCATCTACTTTTCTGAAGTACAAGCAAACACAGGAGGGTTATGGCTGACAAAGTTTGCAGATGACTGCAAACTGGGCGCCATAGTCGAAAACACATCTGACACAGATATCCTTCAGAAGGGCCTCACAGAAACGGATAACTGGTGCCAGAGCCATGGCCTAAAGTTAAATGCCAAGAAATGCATAGTCATACCCTTCGGGAAAAACAAGGTTACCCCTAGCTACCATATAGGTGGCAATCCACTTGAGCACAGAAGAAGTCATCAGGGATTTGGGGACCCAGGTTGACAGTAGCCTTTCGTTTGACACTCATGTTGCTAAAGTAGTTAGGAAAACCTTCTACATTGCCCACCTGATCATGAAGGGATTCACATCTAGATCAAGGGAGGTCATCGTCCCCCTGTACTCATCACTCATTAGACCTATGATTGAGTACAATGCCCCATTCGGAATGTATCTGACCCGACACCTGCAGCAGCTGGAAAGGCCCCAAAAGTTCCTCACCAAAAGGATAAAGGGTCTCAAAAATATGTCTTATGCTGCCCGACTGAAAGAACTCCAGCTCTATTCAGTCTCATACCGCTTGCTCAGAGGTGACCTGTGCCTGACATATAAGGCCATGTCAAACCCTGATTTGATGAATATGCTTCACCTCAAAAAATCTAGATCCCTCAGAACCACAAGGGCGGGAGACTTAAACCTTGACACGGTTATTAATAGAACGTGCTGGAGGAACAGATTCATCACCCAGAGACTCCCTATGCTGTGGAACAAAATCCCGGTACATGTGAGGCAGAGCACCTCGCTGGCCTTGTTCAAGAGGAATCTTGACCAATGGATGGGGGATCGCAGATATACCCCAGGGATTACTTCAGTGTCACTGCTTGACAGAGGCACAGCAAAATAATAGGCATAGTTTTATTCAAACTAAAGGGGTGGCAAAAGCCAAATAACTATGGGCTAGGCTTATAAATGCCCTTGGGCAGATAGCCTAGTATGAACCTATGAACCTATGAACCTATGAACCTTGCATCGGCAGGAAGAAAAACACAAACAAACAACAACTCCATATTCAGCTGCACTGCTGGAAAATGTGACCTCATTGCATACTAGTCCATCAGTCGACATTCCTGTCTCACCTGTCGAGTCCATATTCCATCAGGCCACCAACTAATGTCCACTTTGCACATCCACATCTGTGACCTCAGTGTAATCTGCAAAAGAAAATACTGTAAATCCTCCACACACATAAACCAAACCTTCTTAATGACATTAGGCACCACTAAGGGCATCTTTATCAACTGCATAAAATACACTCACAACTATATAGTGTGAAACCGCAATGAAGCTTAAGATGCCTTAAAGTTCCACATAAAGTTTTGTCATACCACCCATGTTAACGATACAACTGATAACCATGTGAAATAAAACAGAGTCATTCCATTAAAAGGCCTATTATATAAATAGAAGTATCAGTCTTTAACCATCCTATAAGCTTCCTCAATACAGTTGTTAACCAGTAATCATGGCAAAGAAAATTAAAGCAGTCCATAGTTGTGCTAATACAGCTGACTAGAAAATCCCAGGTGCAAATTCACCACTAGCGATTTCACCTATGTCCCTCTTGGACAAAGTCAACATCCAGCCATGTCCATTGTAGATAAGGGCAACATGTGCTGCACTTGTTAATAAGGACTCTTACGTACATGAACTTGGCTAGGTTATTAAGAACCTTAGAGCCATAGCCTAGTAACTACCCCTGATCCTATAATTGGTGTGATTCCACCCTACCAGTGAGAACCTCAGACTGCCCATAAACAATCTTAAAGCCTGCTATACCTTGCCCCCAACCTACATCTTCCTCCTTTGGCCCTAAACTACCCAACTGCACCAACCTTGATATGCTTAATGAGTCCAGAATAAAGTAAAAACTTGTTACCATACTGTTTACCACTCATCAACCCAACCTCCACCCCAGCAGAATACCTTACCTTACAAATAAAAGTGCATGATAACCATAAATGAAGCGCTGATAGATAACCTGTGTTGTATTGAATTTTCAAAAGGGTTCTACCTGTACCCATGACCTATTATGTACATATGCCGTAAATGGCAGATCTCAAAAGATAATGTGTATCAGGTGCCCATCCTTTTCCCATAACTTAGTTGTCCAAACCTCCCAACCTGCAGTATCACACTTTGCCCATGCATGGAAGCAACTGTTCCCTTGGACAGCTTACAATCTGCTGAAAAGAAAAGTAGTTCTTGTCAAAACTGCTGTTAACCAAAGAATATGTTAGCTATACCCCTCAACCTCTAAAAGCAAGAACAAAATCAAAATGAGGAAATTTTAAATGTACTGCTTTACAAACTGTTGAAGTGGATCAAATAACAAGGTCTTGCATTATCATGAATTTTCTGAAGGGTATGAGGACATGTCAAACTACCCCCCTTTTTCCTTTTTTTTTTTTTTTAAAGCCTATGTAGGCATGAGACCCAAAACCAGATATAGAAAATAGCTGAACTAAACATGGCACAGAAAAGAGGACAGTCAACAGGAAAGGGAGCTTTGTTCAGTACCGATTGAAACTTTATTAATTATAGCGCACAGTTCTGAAAAACACAGATATTCCACAAGTTCTCCTCGCTGCTTATGAAGCACTACTACCTTTATAACCAATATTCTATAGATTATTTGAAGATTTCCTAAATCCCATGTAACAGATTGGTTATTTAACAGCACCGAACATGAATAAATTCATGGCCCCAACCGTCTTCTGAAATCTGTTTAAGGCCATAAATAATGGGGGAGCCAAAGCCCAAAATAGGGACAATTTTATAAATATTGCTTTTGCAGACATAGAAAGTTGATCGAATAACAGGTTTTGCAAATTCAAATGTCTGTCATAATTACTGGCTTCATTTCTCAATGTTTTGCCAGCAATTAACAAGTAAACAAAAATTTTATGGGAACCATACCAAAATATGAAGCAAAATCTAGACATTATGTAAAATCTGGACATTTGAGAGGTATGCCCATAGCAATGAAGCCCGACCACTAAGAATAGAGTGCAACCTTGACCATTACAAGCATACCTTCCAGCCTCTTAATGCACATCTGTACACAGCCACAAATAAAATTGGGACCCAGGCTAAAAGAAACTAGAGACAAGCTGCCTCCACAAACATAGCACGTTGATATAACAGGCTTTGCACTAGCCAAATGTTAAATCCAAACTCACTCCACCCTACCCAATAGCCTGCCAGTTTCCAACTTAAAGATATGTTTTTACAAAGCCTAATGCAGCATGCTACCACAAGTAGGCAGTTTATGAAGTGAGAAAAACACGACAACGCAGCTCTTCAGCCACATACACACATTCCACAAAGGGCTCACAAAATAGGGACAAATTTATCTATTGCTCCTACCCACATAAACATTTATAAAATAGCAAATTTTGCATTAGCATGAATTTTGCCGGGTACGAAGTCCAAATCCCAAACTTACTTAGTCACTATTTCTAACTGTAATCCTACTGATTTGCCAGTAGTTCACAGAAAAAAAAAACACCATTTGATGAAAAACAGACCACGAATCTGAGACAACATTCTGGACTTTCTCCAAAAAGCCATACTGTTAACAGGTATACCCAGCACTCCCCTTCAAGATGATAACCAAACATGTTGAGCGACTCCCACCATCACTGTGCATGAGCAGCAAACCTCTCTTCCTCACGCTTCTGCTCAGCTCGTGGAAGGCCGCTTTACAACTCACATATCAAAAGGCATCCTCTGAAAATATAATATGAAAACACCAATGACCTGCATGTGAAATAAAAGAGCACTGCCTTCTACCCGTAATACAGCAACCAGCAAGACAACACACAACATGCATTGAGAGCCTGGAAGGCATGTCACATCCCCATCAACCCCCAAGCAAAAATGAAAATCAAGGCTGCTCCGACCCAGTCAGATCTACATCAAAAAAACAACAGAGCACACCTGAAAATCCAGCCAGGCCATGTTTACCTTCCTATTTTCTTTTCTCTTTTTTTTTGTTGTTTTTTTTTGTGTGTTTTTATATAGGTTTAACATAGCTACACACCAACCCGCCAGTTCTACTCCACAGGGGACCGGGCATTTGAACCACTGCCTCTAATCAAGCAAACTTTATAATTCAATTGAAGACTTGTAAGCAAACATAATTCACCATGCAAAGCAACCAAATACCACAGGTGACAGTAATGGCCATCAAGGAAGCAAACAGATCCTCTAAAAGAAAATATTGAGTGCCCGTGTGTTTTAACTCTTGTCTCCCTTCAACTCTAGATTAACAAGAATTTTGCTCCCATTCACAATTCCACGGTAAACAAGAAAGGGAAAAAAAAAACACTCTATTCCTTCCAACTGCATCCCCATATGGGAAGTCACTCCAACAGCCAAGAACCTTGCCATTACCACCACTACCACCCCAAAGACAGCAGTCCTGCTATGAACCTAAACCAAGCAAGGAACCGTAGCCACAGCCCTACCAACCTGCAAAATTAATATATCCTTCCTGCGGAAACCAAAAGCAGAAATGGCAGTAACACAGAAACACCAACTAATCAGCTGTAAATGGGGTGAAATAGAGAGAATACTAACCAGCTGCCCTGAAGGGCCATACTAAGACTTCCATCATGCCACACTACTCTATCCTAGGCCTACTTGTCCAGTAAGTTACCTAGGTTGTCTAGGACATAAACTTGCCTAGGAAGTTTATGCCAACATGTGATGCCTTACCCAGTTACACTAGGAAAAAAAAACACTTTAGCCCCTCCCTACTCTTACCTCATTTCCTCCAGATCTTTCCTCATTCCCATTTAACCCTCCCACTCTCTTAACTCACCTTAATGTATTTATATATCCGCCTTCTGAAGATGTCCCTAGACAAACTGATTTGTTACCAAACCTCATTTGTTTTATATATTCTTTCACAATGGGAGCAAATATCATGAAAATATACTAGACCTGATCATCACAAACATGGGGACAAAATGCTCCACACCGGAAGTATATCCCTCATTGGTGAGATCAGGCCATAAACTAATCTCACTGGAGATCCACATCCCGCCCCCACCCCCAACAAAAAAGACCACAGTGAAGAACTTCTCAAAAGCCAACTTCGCACTTCTTAAGACTGGTGTGGTATCCTTCAAGGCCCCTGAGCCATTGGAAACCACAACCCACGCTGCTGAATCCCTTACAAATGCTTTCTACGAGCACCTCCAGGATTGCATGGATCAAGCAATCCCAAATAAAATCAAGACCCTTTCCACCAAAGGCAAGCGCCCGATCTGGTGGACCCCAGCCATAAACAAACTTTACAACAAGAGGAGAAAGCTACTACAAGATAGAGCAAAATCCCTAAAAGGGAAGACATCTCTGATCAATACTAGTAAAAAACTACGATCACTCATAAAATCATCCAAGGCCAACTTTGAGAGAAAAATCGCCAAGGACTCAAAAGACAATCATAAGGCCTTCTTTAGCTATGTTAGAAATCTGGGTGGAAACTCCCAGATATGCTCAGAATTAGTCCAAAATGATACAAAAATCACTGAACCCACAGACATTGCAAACATACTGGCAGACAGGTTCAGTGAAAATTTCTCCCCTCCCTCCCAAAAGGAGAAATATCTATCCCAGCAGAGTGTAGCCTCCCAATCATCTGAAATGCCCAGGTGAGAGCTGCTCTCTCTAAAGCTAAAAACATAGCATCAATGGGACCGGATGGTGTCCCCGGCTGTGTGCTACACGAACTCAGTGAGGAACTAAACCCACACATAAGGCTGCTGCTTAATCTTAGCCTTACCACAGGATACGTACCCAAAGAGTGGCGTATGGCAACTGTGGTCCCACTCCACAAAGGCGGTGCTTCTACGGACCCTGGTAATTACCGCCCCATAAGCTTAACAAGCCTGGTCTGCAAAGCTATGGAGAGGATCATAATGGAACTCATAAATAAAGACATAGGGGACCTACAGACATTGGATCCTACCCAATTCGGCTTTGTCAAGGGCAGATCATGCCTCTTGAACTTGGTCGACTTTTTTGAAACAGTCACCAAGGTCATTGATGAGGGTAAGGCAGTTCACACAGCCTACCTTGACCTAGCAAAAGCTTTTGACACAATACCCCACTCGGGTATCATAGAAAAGCTCACCAGCTTAAATGTAAACCCATATGTCACAAGATGGGTTGCAAACTGGCTCAAGGACAGAACCAACAGGGTTAGAGTTGCTGGTGCCATGTCAGACTCCAAGCTGGTCACAAGCGGTGTCCCACAAGGCTCAGTCCTGGGCCCCCTCTTGTTCGGCATCTATTTTTCGGAAGTGCAGGCAAACATAGGAGGATTATGGCTGACAAAGTTTGCAGAGGACTGCAAACTGGGCGCCATAGTTGAAAATCCATCAGACACAGATATCCTTCAGAGAGGTCTCATAGAAACGTATAACTGGTGCCAGAGCCATGGCCTTAAGCTAAACGCCAAAAAATGTATAGTCATACCCTTTGGTAAAAACAAGGTAACCCCAAGTTACCACATAGGTGGAAATCCATTAAGCACAGAAGAGGTTATCAGGGACCTGGGGACCCAAGTTGACAGTAACCTTTCTTTTGACACTCACATTTCCAAAGTGGTTAGGAGGACCTTCTACATTGCCCACCTGATTATGAAGGGATTCACATCCAGATCAAGGGAGGTCATTGTTCCCCTGTACTCTCAACTTATCAGACCAATGATTGAGTACAATGCCCCATTCGGAAAGTATCTTACCCGACACCTGCAGCAATTGGAAAGACCCCGAAAGTTCCTCACCAAAAGGATAAAGGGGCTCAAAAATATGCCATATGCTGCCTGACTGAAGAAACTCCAGCTCTATTCAGTCGCATACCGTCTGCTCAGAGGTGACCTGTGCCTGACATACAAGGCCATGTCCAACCCGGAATTAATGGACATGCTCCACCTCAAAAAATCCAAATCCACCAGAGCCACAAGAGCAAGAGACTTAAACCTCAACACAGATATAAATAGGATGTGCTGGAGGGACAGATTCATCACCCAGAGACTCCCTATGCTGTGGAACAGAATCACAGTCCATGTGAGACAGAGCACCTCGCTGGCTCTGTTCAAGAGGAATCTTGACCAGTGGATGGGAGATCGTAGGCTTACCCCAGGGATCATCATTGTATCACTGCTGGACAGAAGCACGGCAAACTAATGGGTATAGTATTCTTCAACCTAAGGGGTGGTGAAAGCCACACAACTCTGGCTAGGCTTATAAATGCCCTAGGGCAGATAGCCTAGTATGAACCTATGAACCTATGAACCTATGATCAAAACTTCCCTTAACATGTGGTACACCCAAAAGAGTTTTCATAGGTGGATCTTCAACAGGTATTTAAAGCCATAGAAACAGTTTTTCAAGAATTTCCCTTTCATAAAAGTCATAGCACAATGAGAAAGAACCACATCCTTAGAAATGGGTGCCAGGAGTAGTCAGGAGTCTTACTTTTTAAATCTCAGAGGCTATGGAGAGAATAGCAAGGTCTGCTAACCCTTGTTGTTGAGAAATACCAGCAGCCTTAGTCAATGTTCTGTTTATATTCTCATCAAGTAAACCCTGAGAAATAAATCTCTAAATATGTTGCTTTCTTTTCAAATAACTGAATTGTTTCTACAATCACATTTCAACCATTAAATGTATGCACTGGTAATGTTTTCAATAATGTGGTGGAGGGGGATCGGGAGTAACAGCTATTAGCACAAAGTAAAAATGCCGGTAAACCTGGTTCTATAAATTGTTGTAGACCGGGTCTATATTAAATCAGTGAAACGGGATTACATCGAATGCTATTTTGCTGATAGCCCAAAGTCTGAAAATAGTGATGGTTCAGGCAAGCGATTTTTTCACAGGGAAAAAAATTGCTTGGCCTGAGCCATAGCATTGCCCTTTACCTCACTGTAGTGTGATCTTGAAGTTGGTATATTTAGTTAGGGGGGTGTGGGGGGCACATACCCCCATGTTGGAGGGTGTGGGGGGTGAAGCTTCTCACTTAGTTTTGTTTTAAATTGTGTGTATGTGTTTAGTGCTAACAATTTCTTTCCCAGGGGAAATAAATTGCTGTTTTGACCATTCATGGTTTAGTGCATTTTGTCTTTTTGTGTCGCTGAAAAGGTGTTTAATGTAATGCCTCTTCGTAATTTTAATATAGACCCTTGTAGACCCTGTGCCATTAGCTCTATTAATTATGACGATATCTAAGAGATTACATACAAATAAATTATAAATGCATGCAAATTCAAGACCAATGGTATTTTGATTTAAATAAACTATAAAAGACTAAAACACACACAAAAGAAAGCAGTCATCTAAAAATTGGCTCTATAATTCTGTATTGGCAGAAAACTAATTACTAATTTAGTATTAACTCCATTATATTTCATGCTATCCCATAATTATGCCAGCATATAAAATTGCTGTAAGAATAAAGTGTATGTGTGTGTATAGAGGGTGGCCTAATGGTTAAGGTGTTTGCCTTACAAACACAAGGTACAGGGCTTGAATCTCACAGGGGATAATTGGCTAGGCTTAAAACGGCTCACAAGGGCAGTTAGCCTAGTACTAATCTATGAACCTAATATATATATATATATATATATATATACACATGTATATGTGTGTGTGTGTGTACACATATATGAATAAAGGTTCCATTCATTTGGTCAACTTATATTTAGGTTCATAAGCAAATATAAGCCTAGCTAATTTCCCCTTTTGTGCTCAAAATAACCTTTACCATTTGGTTAGAGATTGACTTTACTCATTCCATGGTCGATAATCGTATGTTATCCCTTAATGAGAATAACTGGGATCATACCATATATAAACTGAGGGGACTCATACATGGGATAAAGTATTAAGGAACTGCATATGTCCATTAGTAGTACACTGGGCAGTCCTAGGGTAAATGTTCTGTTTCCCATCCACAGAGCTAAGCTGCACTTGAAAATGGAGAGGGATGAACTTTGTTTTATATGGATGAGGAGTCTGTTCCATTGCAGCAGTATACTCTGTAAAATATACCTGTCTCTCCAAGCCATTTTGTTGATGTTGAAGAAGAGGTTTTTGATCCCTACAGCAAGTATTTCTGATGCCATTTGATTTGATGATGTGCAGTAGTTCATCAGTGTTGGGTTGGAGGATGCCTTGAATGCTAGACCCAGGTCACCTCTTAGCAGTCTGTAGGATACCAAGTGTAGTGAGAAGGCTTTGAGTCAGAACATGTAGGTCATGTTGTTTGGGCCTTGTATCCTTTTAGTAGGTTATCTCGGTGGGCATTCCAGTTGTTGCATTTGTCAGGCAGATACATGCCAAGGGGCATTGTATTCAATGATTGGCTTAATGAGGGATTAGTAAAGTGGGACAATGGCTTAATGAGGGCTTAGTAAAGGGGAACAATGACATCCCTAGAACTAGACATAATCCCTTTGTTTATCAGCTGTGCAATATAGAAGGACTTTCCTACAATAATAGACACATGTTAGTTAAAAGTTAGGTCACTGTCCACATAAGTTCCCAAATCCTAGACAACTGGCTCAACTCTTGGGGGTGTATTGTCAATGTGGTAGTTCCGTGGGGCAGATGACTTTCCAAAGAATGCAGTAATACATTTTTTGGCATTTAGTTTCAGACCATGATTCTGACACTAATTATTAATTTGAGACAATCCTTCCTGCAGGATGGCTAAGTCATTCGGAGGTTCAATGACTGCTCCTAGTTTGCAGTCGTCTGCAACCTTAGTCAGCAGGAGCTCTTTGGTACTAGCTTTTACTTCAGAATAGTATATGTCAAATAGGAGAGGTCCAACCACAGAGCCCTGGGGGACTCCACAGATGACTGGTCTCTTTATGGAGGTAACCTCCCCTATTTTGATTATCTGCATCCTATCTGTGACAATCCAATGGGTGACAAAGGGGTATGTTCCCAATTTATTTAGCTTTTCTACTATGCCTGAGTGGGGAACTGGTTCAAAATATTTGGCCAGGTTGAAGTATGTAGTGTGTACCATCTTGCTTTCATCCATTGCTTTGGTAACTTTTTCAAAACAATCCACCAGATAGAGTAAGTATGAACTCTCCTTGATGAATCCAGACTGAGACAGGTATAGTGTTTGCAGGTCCCCTGTGACCTGATTGATTAATTCCATGAAAAGTCTTTCCATGGCTTTGCGTTTGAGGCTGGTCAGACTTATGGTTTAGTAATTGCCTTGGTCTGTGGAAGGGCACCCCCCCTTATGCAGAGGAATGACTATAGCTGTTCTCCATCCACTTGGTAGAAAACCCATATCCAGGCTGAGACTGAACAGTGTTGTTAGGGGTGTGACTAAATTCATTCCATTTAAGATGCATCCATGGATAGTGTTAGTACCCATAGATGCAGTATTTTTAGCCTTTGATAGCTCTTTTGGGACTTGGTCTTGTGCGATAGTTGGAGGTGAACCAATTTCAGGTATATCTTGAAGAAAAAGGGAGAGGAGAGAGAGATAAAGTTAGAGCTAAATTTATTGGCCAGTGGTTTAATTATATCATTAGCCTCAGTGTAGGCAATATCATTCACAATCACCTCAGCACATTGCTGCATTGTGTTTTTCAGGTTACAAACATAACTAAAAAAAATACTTTGTGATTGTCTTTGACTTGGGCAGCTATTACAACCTAAGACTTGGCTTTGGTTGATTTTATTAATCTCCTGTGTTGTTTGTTTATTTCATTGACAAGGGCTCACATTCTGGGAATTACCATTATTAATTTTGGTCAAATTTCTTTTCCTTTTTTTGTAAAGTTTGTTCATATCATGGTTTCACCAAGTGGGTTTGTCCTGCACTTGTTCCTATGGAGTACAGCTGCATCTATGCTGCTATAGTGAGGTGGTGTACATTTTTGTATATTCATTGGATTTGTGGGGGTTTGAAGCTTGCCAATGTATCACTTAGGAGTAGCTAGTTTGTCTTAAAGAAATTTCTAAAGATACCTTGGGTGCAAGGGATCTCTGGTTTCAATTTTATTTCAAGGGAGGCTGCTTTGTGGTCAGACATATATATAGGTTCTATATCAGTTGAGCGAAAACCCCTTTACCCGAATACCTAAACATTGCACCCTATACCTCGAACCATGAAAATCCCGAATGCACTAAACCACGAAAAATAAAATATCAAACTATCATAGTCAGCCAACCCCACCACCCACTACTTTGTACCTACACAAACAAAATAAATAAACCCCATACATACACTAACCAAACCCTACAGACATACACCCAAACAAAATAAATAATCCACATACATACATTTAACAAAACCCTACTTCCAACACTACACTAAACCCCACATAAACAACTATCTATGCACTATTCTTAACCCCTCCCTAACCCTAAGGTCCGTAACTACCGCAGACTTCCCCTACAGACATACACCCAAACAAAATTAGTAACACACATACATGCACTTAAAGAAACCCTACATCTAACACTACACTAAATCTTACATACATTACCTAACTATGCACTTACCTTAACCCAAATCCTTACCCTAAAGTCCTATCTATCACACACTTACCTTACGGAGCTATACCACAGATGGGCCAACCAAAACAAATCGACATTTCGGAATTCGTGGTTTTGGACATTCGAGGTTTACGTGCTTCGTGCAATGCAGTTTGAGATATTCGTATTCACGTAAAGGGGTTTTCGCTCAACTGATATAGACTATATATATATATATATATATATATATATATATATATATATATATGTATATGTTCATATATTTGTATGTGTGTGTGTGTGTGTGTGTGTGTGTGTGTGTGTGTGTATGTGTGTGTGCGTGTGTGTGTGTGTGTGTGTGTATGTGAATGTGTGTGCTCACACTCAGGCATGCGTGCATACGTATGTGTTTTTGCACAAAAAATAAATAAATAGAGAGAATGAGAGAGAGAGGGAGAGAAATCTATATAGATGGATGGAGAGATACAGATAGACAGATAGATAGATAGATAGACAGATAGATATATAGATAGATAGATAGATAGATAGATAGATAGATAGATAGATAGATAGATAGATAGATATGTGTACATATAAAGTTGCTCAATAGCTTTTGGTGATGGCATTTTGAGACTGACTGCTAGACACCAATTAAAATGAAGGCTTATTTTGTTGAATTACAACAAGTACTAAAAATTTTCAGACAATGCCCCCCCCCCCCCCCACACACACACACACACACACACACTTACTTCAATATACATTAACTGTCACACAAACATGAAGAAAACAGAAAATACACACAGGTAGTCACTTGCAGAGCACATATAGCTTCAGCTCCAAGTGTTATTATATGTGGATAGCATTGACCACCGTGCTCACAATCAGACAAGTAAACACCTCCATACATTTCTACTACTTTTGTAGATTCGTGGATTTATAAAGAATACAAGGGAGAATGAATCCATGGACCATCAATCACCTTGCTAATACCCATTATCTTGGGACATCTCTTGCCTCAAGGAAAGCAGAACAATCAGGCCTGAGATATATTTATCGGTACCCATCTAATCATCAAGATTTGCCTATAGGAAGTGTGTGTATCACCCTATTTTTATGGAAAATTATTCCAGAGAAGTAGGGAAGAATTGAGTAACAAATCTGTCCCTCTGGCTTATGGTCTGTCATGAATTGTGGGTGGTGACAAGTATTGTTTATGAGACAAAGATGCTATGATATATCTTAGCATAGATGCATGGCATTTGACATGCAGTACAATAGTTCAATGGAGTGTACAAGGCAATAATGTTTCCCTTCTTCTATTCAGATTATATTTATGTTATGCTATATATGATAATACTTAAGACAGAGTATCTCGGTGTGTTTCTGTAACCTTCAGTTGTGCACTTTACCATAAACACTAGTGATGGTGTTCAGTCATAAGAGATTGCTTTCTATACTCTTCAACATCCATCGGTGCATTTTAGCAAATTATTTTATATTTTGAGGTTTTAGTATACCAAAAAATGACATTTTTTTGGCATACAATATCTTATGCATTATTAGTCAAGTATGTGTTTATTTTGTTACTGGCTTAGTGCATGAATGCTAGTATTCCTATGGTTTCTGAGCTCCTTCTCATTGACAGTTTATTGTGATCTCATAAATCTTCATTGCATTTATTGAATAATAAAAATGGATGTCAGGACATATTCTGTTATGGTTGCTCCCTGTGTCTTTTAGAAAGTAACTCCATTATCTGCGGCAGGTCCCTCACAATACAGAACTGGACATTGTTCCATTTACGACTTTTAGTTGAAATATATTACAGCAAATCAGTCTGCATAATTGGCAATATTATGGTAGGAAAAAGAGTCAACTGATAATTTACTGGCAGTGCTGTTATTTCAATTTTTTTCTTACAGTATGTTTTAAATCAGCAAGTACTACCAGTGCATTGTAACTAATATCTTGCGGGATGGGGATACATTATCCCTAAGGATTTTTAACCCCAGTACAATATTGTAGCTGCAGATGCACCTCAGATGTTGACATGGGTATTAATGGTTTAAGTCAATGATAAATATGCATTGATTTTTATATCCCCACTTATTTCAGAAGTTATTCCATTTTATATGGTCATGCCCTAGTGTTGCATTGTGACAGTGGGGGGTATCATAGTTGTTCATCTTTAAAATGGAGGAAATTATTCTTCAGAGGACTAAATAAACAGAGAAAACTTTAAATTATGCAGGTTTTGTTTTAATGTTAACAATAAATCTCTCTGTTATTCACTCAGTAGCCAGTAATTGTAACAAATTCCAGGACCTCATAGAATAGTTTGAGATTAACACAGTAATGACTGATCTTAAAGAAACTGGAACATATGAGAATTTTGATTGCAATCACATTCAGTTTAGGAATGACAATTCATATCAGATGTCAAACAAAATAAAGATATTGAAATACTTCATTTTTTGATTTCCTGCAAATAAATATGGTGGGCAATTGTCAATAGCTTGAAAACGGTGAAGGTATAAATTTACTGAGTCAGTCTGAATTCTCTTAGTGAGAGTAATATTTTTAATGTCAGGTTCAAAGGTACTTTCATAGAACAAGGTAGAGTTGTCGATACATTCTTGGAAATTAAAGTTGTAATGGTTAACAAGAATAATAAATGTAAGCAGAAAGTATAACAAAGGAAGGGCATCATGTGGAATGGCAGTCATATCTCAGTCAGTATCTGCCATTGAGAGAGACATGATTGGTAGTCAGCAAGAGACCAAGTTCACCCCAAAATATTAGTGTATTACTAGACCAGGACACACCAAGATTTCAGTGTGTTACCAACTAACAAATACACAATGTGCATCAAAAATGACCAATATGTGATTACTCAGTAAAGAATGGCTTTAGCTAATGATTGATTATGGTTTTAGAATATCCAGCTCTTAACCGTGTTACTATATAGTCTTGTCAATAATTACTGAAATACAGTGGGTGACATTCTAGTAACATATGATTCAGGTTTGAGGGGTGCTAATGTTGCCTGGGAATGGCAGAAATAATGTTACAGTGAATGTTTATCAGATAGTAGGTTAATTAATATTATTGAATCAGTCATGAAGATCAACAGAAATCCAATTAGGTATCTGCATTTGATCACATGTGTTAGATTTAATGATGTCTGAAGGATACAAACTGAACAGTTATTGAAATATATGCTAAATTTAATGACGTTTAACACTGAAAGAGGTTTAAAGCTGATAGTGATGGACATCATTCCTGCATCTAAGTATTCACATAAAAAAAAAAAAAAAACAATTTGGCAAGTTCTGCAAATAATTAATTCAGATACATTGGTATGCAGCACAATGTTCTTCACATTTTTATATGGGATAATCAAGTGCAATACAAGTAGAATGCTGACCCGACAAAGTGACCCAGACTGTTGAGTCATTTTTAGTCCGAAGACAATGAAACATGGTACATGAACCTATGTAGTTAATTCCATGTTATTTTGACATTCAGCACAAGAAGCATTAACAGGAGATTAGTGAATTAGAGAAAATGGTATTTCAGGAAATATTAATATTATTGTTATTACAGAAACATGGTTTGGACAAAATAGTGCTCCATTGTCAATTTTGGTGTATTTTATATTATATAAAGATCAATATAATATTACTGGTGGAGTTTTATGTATTTGTTGGACCAACTGAATTCCAAATACAATGTTAATGAATAGTGACAGTTAAGAAATTATTGCAGTTTATGTGAATGTCCCCAGTGATGCTTTTCAAATAATGGGAGTTCTCTAAATATCCAAAACCATTCTTAGATAAACTATATGAGCTTATGAGCATTTTAACTGATCACTTTACAACAAGAAATTTAAACTGTTCTAATATTGATTGGTCAAACAAAACATTACCCACTGTGAATTTAATTTTGTAGAAAATTTAACATCTGCATAATTCTCATTGTGTAACAATCCCAACATCAGGGTTACAAATATTAGATGTTTCAATTATACATTCAGATGAAGTAGTTTGTTGTATTATGGATTTCTCACTGTTGGCAAACTGTCCCTCTCTCATTGGACAAAGGCTGTAATTAGTAATTAAAACAGCAATGAAGATTTGTATTTTTGACTGTGAACCATCATCCCAATAAGTTAAGGGGTAATGTGATACTATAACAATAGAAATAAATGAGTCCTATGATAATTACTAAGATTTCCTTCTAAAGGTCATTGATAGCTACCGACCAAAAATCATAAGGTTGGCAATTAATCTATTTTACCTTGGTGAAATAATACACTGACCTTATTGTGTAGAGACTACCAGAAGTATCCTTCACCAATTGGGGCATGCTTGAATAGTTTCAATAATTTTAATAGTTTTAATACTTTGTCATCTATGAGACATTTATTGGTAAGTCAACTCATGAACTCATTTTGTTGAGTAAGTTGAATGATAACACACATGTTTTATTTGATTAAGCAGAACGGTCAGTTTCTGTACAAGTAAAAATTGTCAAAGGTAATGAAGGCATTGCAAACATTTCAGTGAAACATTTGTTGTTTCAGGCTTAGGACACTGTGATAATGTGAATTCTGTATTTGTTATTAACTTGTTTAAGGTTGAGTCTCCATATATCACAGAGTAGTTAGCTTAAGAGGCACTTCTGAGCAAGAATGCAAATAGTGTTACTGGTGTGGTTTTGACACCCTGTATTTTGTGAGAAAAATTGCTGTTGGTGTCTACTGGATCCCCACTATTTTTTGTTTTTCCAGAAAACTTACCAATAATTTGACCCATATGCTGGTGATATAGTTTTGAGATCTTTTGAAGGGCAGTCAATTATCTAAGTCATGGCAAACCAGAAGAGTTATTTCAATATTCAAAGGAGATTATGGAATGTCTCCATGTAATCATTATCTTATCATCTTGATACTGATATAATTTAGTTTAAAATATATTAGTAAGAGGTTTGTCTACAAATCATTTGGCAGTTATGGATATAAGGCTAGGTAGCCATGTCTAATTAATGTATTGCAAAGTTACTCTTCTCTGCTAGATTCATATGATATGAGCCTGAACGCAGATGCCATTAACCTGGATCTGATTAGAGCATTTGATAGTAACCCTAAGAAATTAAACTTACAGGTAAGGGTGAAGCATCAATATTCTCATATTTGCATAGCTAGGGCATCTAGCTTTCCTCAACAAAAATGCAATTTCAAGAAAACCAGACCTCTAATATTATATGTATATCAATCCCTATATTTCATACTAATTGCACCACAGCTTCAGCATATAATGTTCATTTATTGCAAATAGTGTTAATACATTTGCTTTTAATATTAGCTATTTGGTTCAATCAGTACCTATTCTATCTCCTCAAAACATCTGTATTTGTATAATTTATATCACAAACTGAAGTCTACTACATATTATATTCATTTTAGATAAGTAACCAGGGTCCACGGATACGTGTGCATTCATTCTTTGTACTTGACAATATAACGTGTTCTTTCTCAAAAATTATCATTGTGGTTTGGAATTCACTCCCTACCTTTAAAAAGGCAGAATTCTAATTTACTTCAAAATGTCATTCTCCAAAAACCTTTTTCTTCTTCTTCTTCTTCTTCTTCTTCTTCTTCTTTCAGGTTATCCCAGTTAGGGGTCGCCAAAGCAGAACAATGGTCTGCAAAATGATTGGCAATGAACTTTTACGGGGTCAAATTGCCAGCCCAGCACCCAACATTCCACAGAAGGCACACACATGCACACACTCACACCTAGGGCCAATTTAGAGTGTCAAATCCACCCACAGCATTTCTTTGGGATGTGGGAGGAAACCCATGCAACCACAGTGAGGACATGCAGACTACATTCTCCAAAAACCTAATAGTTTTATAAAGATCCACTATGTCTCAGGAAAACATATGAATTTGTATCACAACAACATGGAAGCAATAGGTCATAAATCATAGCCAGAGACAGACAATACTGCAAAACGTTTCTTTAATTCTTTCACTGCTAACATCTGTGGAATGTTTCACTTCCAGCAGCCTACGCTTATTCATAGATTCCTGAGAATTTTCTGAAAAATTATTTTAAAGAATGTAAGCCAAACAGATTCAACTAATGTGTATTTTTAAAAGGCACAAAGAAAAACGTACTCAGCAAAAAAGTATTTGCATCAATATTCTAATGCAGTATGGAAAAACCCAAAAATTAGATTTTTTTTTTACAAATTTTCCTATTTGGAAGTTGTACTTTCTGCACTGGCAGCAATATTTTTATTGGGGGACTTGAGTTGTCCTTAAGTCTAAGCTCACTCCAAAGCCTAGATATATATATATATATATATATCATGTTATAAAACACCACTTTCTTAACAATATCACAATGCAGAAAATGTGTCTCTTCATGATGTAGATGCCGATGTTTACTCAATTGCAGTTTCTTTTTGACTGTTACAACTACTATTTTGTATTCATTTATTTAGTGTCAGGCACCCTATTTGATAGCATATGATTGCTTTACCTAAACTGAAATTATCCGACTTGTTTGCAATACCTCGGATTTAGAAAGATTCTCAAAATCCTCAGTTTAGACCTTTAACAGCTGCTCATAGCTCTAAAGCTAAACATGCTACAATTTTAAATCATTAATGCCTAAAAGTGTTTTTAGATTCTACCTTTTCTTATAAGGAGGAACTCGTAGAATTTTGGGGGAAAAAATTATGAATGGGAAATTAAAAAAAAAATCATTGAAATATTTATTCCTGCAATAATAGCTATAGCAACACTTTAATCATTTATTCCAGGAGAACAATGAGTATTGAATATTACATTATTTCTGTCAGAGAAAGAAGTACTTAAAATTGAAGAACTTTATGCAATCTGTTTAATATTAGAAAAGGTGCTAGAAGAAAAACTTTTGGGGGGGGTTGACATAGTAGCTGATTTTTTTGGGGGGATGGGGTGGCTATAGTAGCTGCATTGGCACCTTGTTAGGAGAATTGTATTCTGGCAGAATAGGAATAATCTTTCCTTTACAAGTTACCGGTATTTCAGAAAGTGATTTATTCTAGATTTATTGGCAGCTATTAATGATGTGTATGGAGAGAATCTAATGATAATTTTGTTTTTTTTTTTTATAAAAGGATTTAAATAGAAAAGTTTTTCTGACTTTTTTGAGGTTTATGTTTAAATCTGGGTAGTTTTATTTATTTGGACATACAAACTATTTGATATAAAAGCAACAAACAACTTCACATTCTAGAAAAGAAACATTTGTTAATTCTTATTTACATATTAATAGCAATTATTTTTATCAAGAAAAATGCAGTAAAGGAACAATTTTTGAAGTTGTCCAGAGTAGTGTTAATGTATGCCATCATCCAAATGAAAAAAAATGTGGCTCTGTCTTATGAAGTTAGATGACAAGAAGAAATCAGAAAATAAATGTAGTAAAAGACAATTACAACAGTAGCATGTATAATAGTTATTAATAACAGAGACAGAGAGAGAAAAATAAGTATTGGGGTGAAGAGGAAAGCAATTGAGTAAATGGGAAAAGGGGAAGGGTAGTAGATCATGGGAATGACTGAGGGAGGTAGAAAGCCAGATAATAAAAGTAATTTGAATAAATAAATTAGAATTGAGAGTAGTAGGGCAACAATGAAAATATATATCATGTCTAAGGTATATTTTGCAAAGATAGAACAACTTTTTATTTATCTGAGACTGATACTGTTGTGTGATGATGGAATTAATAGTCATAAAAAAGGGAGGCGTGAAAGTCAGATTGAATGTCTAGGAGACTTACTTCCTGCAAAACAATACATTTGATTACTGCACTCTCATTTTAGATACTCAAACCAATTTGTTATGAAGTAAATTGTAGTTACAGAGATACAGATTTTTGATTATAAGATATAGGAAATCAATTACTTGATTATTGATGCAAGCTGCAGTTCTAAAAGGAAAATTGGTTAAATTGACTTTATAAGACGTAATAAAATAAATGGTTAGAAATAAAATTTAGAATGAAATAACTATCTTTAGGAAGTTGATGTATTTTTTGTGGTAGATACATTTTATTTATAAACTTACTGGATTATGTCACTAGTTTTAAGTAAAAAATGAATAGTTTGGAGAGGGTGGGTGAGGGGATGGCAGTTTTGGGGTCCATATCCTCTGCAAAATGGATATGGTTAGTTATCAAACTCATGCAATGTGTGGGGGAGGAATCAATATTATACATGGTAACTTGAAGGTGGTCATCAAAAAAGCTCATGTACTTCAATTACATGCAAGAGCTTTTCAATATTGCTGCAATGCAATGGAATACAAGTATTCAAATGATTGTGGCTAGGAATTATGTATATTCCATTTCCATGGCTTTCCTTTAAAATAAAGACTAAAATAATCACATTTGCAAATACTCTTACACTATAGATTCAGGAAAATTACTTTCTGTGACATTAAAACGTCTTTACATGTAGTCAGATTGATAAAGAGATATTTAGTAATGCCATGGAGAATATAAACTGTCCTGCTTAAGAAATATGAGAGTTACAAAATATTAAATTCAGCCAAAGAGCCTTTGAATCTAAAGCCTATTAATACCACCTAGCTCATTAAGTTAATATTAATATAAGTAAATAAGTCTTAATAAAAACTACACATATAACAAGCAGGGCATACTTTGATAGTCTGAAGTACAGTACAAAAGTATTGGTATAAAATATGTGCCTGAACAAATACATTTGTTTTCTTATTTATTTATTTTCATTTGTGTACTGGGCAAGTCATGAAATAGCTACTTTCAGTGGACACGTGGTGAGGAAATCTCCAAAAAGTATACAGTTTCAGAACACGTATCATTTTTCAAAGTAGCAGTTATAGAACAGCAATAGCATATCATACATACACATTACTTATAATTGTATACTTATAATTGTGAAAATACATAAGCAGTATATACAATTGTGATTGTTTGTGTCTTTTGGCTTTTCCCGGTTAGGGGTCGCCACAGCGGAACTCCAGTCCGCTAATGATTAGCAGTAGATTTTTACGTGCTGGCTTGCCGGGCCTAACGCACAACCTTCAATGAAGGAATGCCCATTCACGCATGTTTCCACACAGAAGACGCTCTAACTGAGAATCGAATGGGCAACGTCTAACTGTGAGGCGACAATGCTACCGCAGCACCACCACCGCAGTAGTATATACAATTTTGATAATAGACAATATTTATAACTTTATAACAATATTTATAACTGCAATCTTCTTCTGGCTTTTCCCAGTTAGGGGTCAACACAGCAGATCACCTGTCTGCTCATGATTGGCAGTGGAGTTTTACAGTGTTGTGTTGCCAGCCTGGCACCCAACCTTCCACAGAAGGCACACACATGGACTCATGCCTAGGGCCAATACAGAGTGTCCAATCCATCTACAGCATGTCTTTGGGATGAAATTGGACCACCCAGAGGGAACTCATGTGACCACAGGGAGGACATGCAGACTTTGCACAGAAGGCACCCCAGCTGAGGATTGGGCCAGAAAACTTCTTGCTGTGAGGTGGCAATGCTAACCACTGCACCACCACAGCCAATCAATATTTATAACTGTAATAATAAAGTAAATTGAGCTATTTCACAAAAGCACTAGTGAAGCAATGAAATAGTGAAACATGGCAACAGAAATAAAATAAAAAGTCTTTGAAAACTATTAATAAGGTAATATATTACCTATATAGTTATTGCACTAAATTTAGTATCACATAAAAGTCATTATTTGTTTGCTATTAGCAGGAGTTAGACTGTAAGCAACCTGTCACAAAAGTAGGATATGGACACTTATGGTATTGGTTGAATTTGTACATTCATCAGGAGGGGAGGTGGAGTGACTTAGAGGTACATTAATAAAGTTCTTAGATAGGCTTTGAAATTTTTTTTGTTATTCTAGCTGCTTGAATGTTGATGAAACACTCCTCCAGACTCCAGTGCTATAAATGGAAGTCAGAGCATCACCACAGAATTTTTGTAATTTTAGTATAAAGGAAGGGTGTATATTTGGACTGCAGACATCTGGGGAGAAACTGCAACTGGACAACTGAGTTTATTCGTGGATATTTACCTGATCAGTAGAGAATTTTCTGGATGACTTTTAGCAGGCTGAATTAAATATAGTTTGGAAATGCTATGCAATGTGGTCATGAAATTGCTTTGCAATGGTTAGATCTGTTTCTGACATCTGACGCAATCATTATGACATTTATAAAGTTTGACAATGGTTTACCATCATATGGTCGAGCACACAGTGTTCAAACCTGTATATGTGCAAATTTTATTAGCGAATCCTGGCATGCTGAACAGTCGGAATGTCGCAAAAACACCGAAATTGACATTAACAACCACTCTACATCCAAAAACGAGTTTTAACATGGATCAAACAAGGGATGGGATATTGCAATTTGTAATATCTGCATTTGCAATTGTGGGATGTTGCCGCACTCCTTTAGGACATACACGCTCGACCATCCACAGGTCGACCGTATGATGGTAAACCTTGGTAATTTGTTATGAGTGTAGGCTTGTTAAAAAGGAAAAAGTAGACAGACATAAGATGCAAGATGCTAGTTCACTAAGTAGAGTCCTAGTTTTTATGTTGTTTTATGACATACTTGATGTGAATATTGGATTAAAGGCATTCAATCCCAATCAGTTTGGTATTGGTCACTAACTCTAATTCATGATTCATTTCTATCTAGACTCAAGGCTATAATGAGCAGTTAGCCTCAAAGTATGAATTGTAAGGGGCTATTTAAATGAATGGATAATCATTCATTACATAAGTACTCCAAAAAGCCCACTGGATGTCCTCTTTGCACAGTATTGAGTATACCACACAGTAAATGCTTTACTAATGATAAACACATAGAACTAGTTTTTGTACAATTATACTTATGCTCAAGCTTGATCCATGGCATAGATGGATAAAGCCTATTACCCAGGTGTCCTAAGTTCAAATGGCACCCTTAGCATTTGGTTGTCCATATTAGAGAGGATAGGTGAGGAGATGAGAGGACGGTATTACTGAGTATTCAGTGCAAGTTCATTCATACTGAGGTTAAGAATGTAGTCTAGTCTACTGCTATGTTGAAGCCTATTTGAAAGGTGAAGGTCTAGCTTGCATCCCAATGGACTTTTTAGGAATTGTAAACATTAGCTAAGACACACGTGTGCACCAAGTTTATATGTATACAGAAACATGCTATGCAATGGTAAGGAAGCATGATGAATGCAAGCATATCTACTACCAGGGAAGGGGGTGTCTGATAAACAAATCCAATCCTAGCCTTCTACAAATTATAGCTTTCTACTCAGAAAGCTGATGTTGACAAAAAGGTATTTCCTGCAAAAGGATGACATCCTTCGAACTTGGTAATGTGGAATGATAAGCCCAGGAGGAGAAGGAGGAAAAAAAAGGTTGAGGCTTAATAGCAATGTAGGTCAAATAAAAAAGGATACAAAAAATCAAATAATGTTCAACATGTATGACTGCAGTATATACGACCATCAGAGTTCACTCTAGATATTTCAAGTTCAAACCAGCATTTTGTGTGACAGTAAATATATCTGTCCATAAAGAAGAATTACTGTCATTAATATGGCCAGTGTTGGAAAAATATACCATTTACATTTGCTGTGTCATAATATGAGTACAGTATGATTCACATAGCACTTCTATTTATTAATACTATTTACAGATATGAAGTAGTTTGCAAAGATATGCACCCAGTAATCAAAGACAAAAGAGATTAGTAGCCTTTACATTTCTGAACCACATGACAAGTATTCTAATAATTACAGTTTGTGAATTATATGAAGACATTTTACTCTATGACAGAAATACAACTTAGGCTGGGATTCATGGTCATGCACAATGCACATTTGCGGAGATTATACAGTACTGTAGAGGAACACAGCCGCTCATAGACTAATTCAGACTCTAAATTCAGACAGGCAGTATTTCCAAGCAAGTAGGTCCACTCAGTTCTGCACAAAAGAGTAGAGCAAAAATTCACAAGCAGACAAATCTATACCGAGTAAGATGTATACAGTAGTTCAAAGCATAATGTATAAAGCAACCACTTGCCATCTTGTGGGAATCTTGCATAAACTGAAAACTACAGAAAGTATTGCATATTTGAATAAAGCATCATATACCAATATGTACAGAGACAATCCTGCATATGCAAGCATATCATGAGGCAGAATGATATGCAGAAGTGCACAGTGATTGACAGCTATACAGTAATGGCAGCTGTTGTGCTATGATGGCCACATATATGGACAGCTATCTGATGAATAAAAGAGGAAAGAGGTGAATAGAAACATGAGAAAATGGGAAATAAGCAAGATGAGAGACACATGCAACAGCATTTAAAAGAGTGCACTTGAAAATCTATAGTAGGATGACCTTTTTGTGGAAATAGTACCCGTTTTTATTTATATAGATGTCAATTTCCAGTACAATCAGACAAATGCAGAGCAGTACACACAAATATAGGTGGATGTGTACACACTTGGATGAATGTGCAGGACAATCAGACAAATACAGAGCAGAGAACACAAATATAGGTGGATGTGTACACACTCAGATGGCGAGATACAGAATTGATGGAGACACACAGTGTGTAGACAAATGATGGACAGTGTTACAAAATGTGCGAGCTGTATAATAAATGATATTAAGAATGCCAACCCAGCCCAAAGGGACACTATTGTGAGCCTTCAGCAATATATGATCTGGTCAGCAAGCAGTATGGGCTACTCCTTCCTCTGTTGGTGCAGAGATTGAGGGCAGTGGTTGAATGAATCTTCAGTCCACTCCAGGAGGTGTTCCATGAGGTCATGTGTCTGTCCACTGTTCTTTTAACTGCAGCCTCCTCCAATTGCTCATGCACACTGTCAGTGTGGGTAGGGCACCTGTCAGCGAGATGATCAGATCCCTACTAGCAAAATAGTACCAGTCCCATCATCTCCCTCAACTACAGCCTCAGCTGGGGGGGGGGGGGGGGGGCAATGATTAAATTGCATGTTGAAACACTCAATCATGTGTGTTAGTAGGGAAAAGACACAATGGGAAGGTTACGATTAGTAATCCTGTCTAACCAATGAAATGGATATACAGGATAGTGTATGTCAGCACAAATAGTCCTGCACAACTGGCAGTTTCTCCTTGCTTTGGCAGTCACCTACATAATTCAGATCATGTTTTGTATATGCTGAAAGAAAAATTGGTCACATCACAGACACACTCAGTTCCACCTGGCATGGAACCATCACACAGTAGACTACCTGCTTGTCTATGTTATAAGAAACAAAGACCTACCAGTAGCAATACCCCACTCAAAAAAAAAAATGAAAACGGTTTATAAAGTCAAACACTTACAACACAGTTCAACACATCTGCTTCAAATGCATTGATATCATTATTGGTGGCAACACTGGGAGATCATCATAGTGATATCTACAGTGATCACCCTGTCTTGGTAATGTCCCTGGCTCTTGTAAGCACCTCACCTAGATCTTATCAAGCAGCAAGTTTTCTAAGAGACCATCATGAGGCCCAAGTAGTTACTTCTTTAACTGGGTATACATATAGCTGTGTACTAGGCTAATGGCCCTAGGCCCTTTACAAGCCTAGCCATAGAATTATCCTAGCATAGGGTCACCCGACCTTAGTTCCCAGTGCCTCTGTCGAGTAGAGCCACTGGAGTTATCCCCAGGGTGAATTTTCTGTTTCCCATCCATTTATCAAGATTTCTCTTGAAGAGGGCCGGTGAGGTGCTTAGTTTGACATGTATGGGAAGTCCATAGTATGGTCAGTCTCTGGGTTATGAACCTGTCCCTCCAGCATGTTCTGTTGACTGTGGTAATGAGGATGAGGTCACTGGAGCATGTGGTGTGGAGGGACTGGGATTTCTTTATATGCACCATTTCTAATAGAGATGGGTGAGACATGGCTTTGTAAGTCAAGCAGAGATTGCCTCTAAGTAGGCAAAATGAGACAGAGAATAGTTGGGGTTTTTGAGTCAGTCCATATAGGACAAGCATTTAAGGTCTAGGATCATCTTTGTGAGGTACATTTGAGGCCTCTCCAGTTGTTGCAAGTGTCTAGTGAGGTACATGCCAAATGGTGCATTGTATTCGATGATTGTCCTAATGAGGGAAGTGTACGGGGAGACAATGGCCTCTTTCTTCCTGGATACAAAACCCTTAGTAATGACATGTGCCACATAGAAGGACTTTCTGACCACAGTGGTGATGTTGTGATCAAAAGAGAGGTTGCTGTCAACCTGTGTGCCCAGATCTCTTATAACACCATCTGTGTTCAGTGGACTACCATCAATGTGGTAATTCATGGGAACTGGGTTTTTCCCAAAGGGGATGATGACACATTTTTTGGCATTGAGCTTAAGACCATGGTTCTGTCACCAGTCGTTGGTCTCAGTGAGGCCATTCTGTAGGATGTCAACATCACTTGGGGAGTTAATAATAGCTCCCAACTTGCAATCGTCTGCGAACTTTGTCAGCCAGAGTCCCTTCGTGTTGGCCTGGACTTCAGAGAAGTAGATACCAAACAAGAGGGGACCCAGGACCGAACCCTGTGTGACTCCACTCGCGACTAGTCGGCAGTCTGACTTGGAGTCAGCTACTTTCACACTGTGGGTTTTATCTGTGAGGCAGATTGCAACCCACCTAGTGATATAGGGGTTGATGCCTAGCTTAGTGAGTTTTTCTATGATTCCTGAGTGGGGAATGGTATCAAAAGCTTTGGCCAGATCAAAGTAGGGTGTATGAACTGCCTTACCTTCATCCACAGCTCTTGTGGCTGACTCAAAGAAGTTGACCAAGTTGAGCAGCCATGATCTACCCTTCACAAAACCAAACTGTGTGGGATCCAGAGTTTGGAGATTCCTTATATCCTTGCTTATTAAGTCCGTGATGATGTGTTCCTTAGCTTTGTATATCAGGCTCATCAGGCTAATGGGGTGATAGTTCCCAGGGTCTATAATCGCTCCTCCTTTGTGGAGAGGGATGACTGTAGCAGTGCACCATTCAGTAGGGGCAAAGCCTGAGGTGAGGCTGTGATTGAACAGGGCACACAAGTGAGGTGCCTGTCACTCTGTAGTTCATGTAGAACATAGTCAGGGATATTGCCAGGTCACATAGAAGCTGTATTCTTGGCCTTAGATAGTGCTGTTTTCACTTGTGCAGCAGTAATACTGGGTGCCTGGCAATCTACTGGTATTGTGATTGGTCCTTTGGGGGGAGGGGTAAAGTTGGCACTGAATCTGTCGGCCAGCATAATGGCAATATCTGTTGGCTCAGTATAGGAGGTACCATTGCGCAGTAGCTCAGATGAAATCTGGGTATTGCCGTGGAGATTCTTTACATAACTATAGAAGGCCTTGTCTTTGTCATTACTATCTGATGCAATTCTGTTTTCATAACTAGCTTTAGAAGATTTGATGAGGGATCTCAGCTTTTTGTTGAGGCTGATAAGGGAGTTTTTCCAGTCTTGGGGCTTCACCTTATTCTACATCATTTTCCTCCTTCTGTTGTAGAGTTTGTTTATGGCAGGGGACCACCAGATTGGCTTCCTTTTTTTGGAGGAGAGCGTCTTGGTCCTATTGGGTATGGCAAGATCCATGCATTTGTGTACGTGTTCATACAGTGCATTGTTGTATGATTCGGTGGACATACAACTATTCTCCATTTGCATGGGTGCCGTGAAGTTAGCCACCTGTGTTTTTAGGAGCCCAAAGTTAGCTTTGGAGAAGTTTTTCATGGTGGTTACCTTTGCTGGGGGGGGGGGGGTATGTGGATTTCCAAAGTGGGAGGGATGTGGATTTCCAAGGTGAATAGTTTGTGGATGGAAAGGGTCATACCTGACCCTTTCACTACATTATGGCATGCTTAATTTACCCCTGTTGGAATTTCACTGATCCTAGTAGATCGCAGCCTTGGCACTATACTTTCAACAGTTATGTCTCATACTCACAGGTGTCAGGATGTCTATTTACTAAGGTGGACAGAAGAGTTTGAAAACTTTCAGCCATACTGAAATTGACATCATGCTGCAGGAAATTATGACCCATGATGACTGTGATGAAGAGAGGCTGGTGGGCAGCCTTTGCCAGACAAGATGCAGAAGATACTTGTCTATGACATCAGTGCTACTGGTGGGCAGAATTACATACTGCAGCAATGTCATAAGACCCCCAGGTTAGCAGAGCTGAATAAGTCTATGGTATCCCTAGATGCAACAGTGATACTGATCATCCAAGAAAGAGTCTTTAATGGCAAATGGATGGGCTAAATTTCATGCATTTCTTACGATGATTCACTATTTAAGTAACAGACACATATAACAGATGTATAATTTTGCAGACTATAGGATGACCACAGCATACTCTGATTAGGTTTTATCATTGGAACATTCCATATTCAACAATTTTAGGATAACAGCAGAAGTATGTGTTGATTAAAACCTTTTTTTCTCGTACAGACACCCTAAGCATGCATGGCACAGGAACACTAGAGTGTACTTTTTTTTCTTATTTAAGGGGGGAAACCCTTGCTATAGTGATATCAGTGCAAATTGTGTCAGTGCCAAAGGCTACTGTTGACACTTGTATAGGAGTTGACAGTGATGGCAAAACCAAACACTAGAATCATAGTCAGATGAAAAAGCAATACTGTCTGTATCCATCCTGGGTGGACATCCACCCACAGTACAGTATGAATGCGTAACCTGCTCCACATATAATTCTGAGGCTTTACTATTTGTGTGATCATCTCTTCCAGTGTAGGAGTGCTCTTTTGCAGCTTTGATACTAGTGATGCTCCCACTGTAGCTACAGCAACAGATGAGCACTGCATCTGATATTGGTTTACCTGTCATAGTGAAGCCCCACAGGGATTCTTGACACTGTCATGTGTCACAGCAGGCCCCCTGACAAATATGTACTACACAGGATCCATCAGTGGATGTGCCAGGGTATCATCCGCTGATACCCAGGACTAAATGGAACTAATTGCATTGCTCTGTGGTATTCATAAGAATACCACTCAGAAATATTAGGAGCACTCTGTGGACATGGAGTCCAAGGACCATTTCATGGGTGGTCTCTTGTGGTGCATGGTGACATGCACCATGTCCATTTTTATCTCATTTCAGATGATTGCAAGTGCCTCCATCACTGCCAGTCATGACCCTCACCTGTCCAGATTTTCACAGAATGTCCTGATTGTAGCCTCAAGTCTGTTCCTGATACAATTTGTGGTGATTAATTGGCAAATCCTTGAGGAATGAAGACATTAAATAATGAGACATTTGTGATTCTGATTTCACTTACTTCAAAAAAATGTATGCTAATGAAAAACCTGTTATTTGAGCAATTTTATATGCTTATAGAGAAATAATTAAACTCTGTCTTTAACTATGGGCTTTGTCTCTTCATCATTGTTTACTTTGTTCAGATTTCTTTGTACTGAGGGGTTAAAAAGTAGCTTCAGTAGCGTTGTCCATGGTAGATATAGGTTACATGTCTGGGATGACTGTGTAAGGGACAATGACATTTTAGACAGTCGCTACCTGCATGAAGAAGTGTATGATATTATTCCGCCCCTCAACGTGGGTGGAAATAACACCCAGACTTCAGTGGCAGGATGCCTCTCCAGCAGACTCCATCCTTTTCATGACACTACTGAAGCACACATTCCCTTTCAAAAGAGGACTTGAGTTCTACTTTAATAAGCTAGTGAAATAACCCAAGGAATACCTCCCAAATGCCTGTGATTTTTCAGAATGTCTCTGATTTTCTGCCATTTTTTTGCTCTGTTCATTACAACATTTTTGTTTTTTCTGGTTAGCCACTAGGGATTTAAGGCAGTATGCCAGAAAGTATAGCTTCTTCTTGATGCAAAACCTGCTGCTTTTTAAACATTTTTAAGTGAATTGGAGTAATATTTAAAGGTCTATTTATTTATTTATTTGTCTTTTTTACCAGGAAAGTCCAAATGGGCAAAGACCATTTTTTGTAGCAGTCCATGGAGAAAAGCTCCAACAGATACATTTAAGAAATGCATGACAAATAATTTTTTTACAAAGATACATTACATAGATAGTTCTTAAGACATGCAGATACAAACAGGTAATTCTACTGTAGTGAAACTATACAAAAATAAAAGAGGTATTTCTTCTACTTTATACATAACATTAAATTTCAAGTATAAATCATTTAGTATGCAAACAGTTTGTGTGCAATATATGTGACAAATAGATATTAGATACAACTTGTAAGACATGGGTATGGAGGGCTACAGTACAGATGTTAAGAATAAATAAAATTGAGGTAAGGAGCAGGAAACATTAATCAGTGGAAAAATAGTAATTAAAGTTAAAAGTGGGAGAGAGGTACTGTATAACTGATGAGTCGAGGGCAGTGTTGACAACAACACTAGGCTACCCACTGACAGAATTCCTCGTTATTGGAGAGTGCTGGAGAGTATTTACAGGAAATAGATAACCCCCCCGGATTTACTATTCCTCCATGCAGAACTAGCTTAGTCCTGCATGGAGAAGGCCATTTAGGAGCAGGACAGCAGTGCGCCATGCATAGTAATGAGGTTCACTGCCCGAGCTCCTAATCTTACATGGAGCGTAAGAGTGCAGGGGGTGTGTCTGAGAGCAGAGCTCTCAGAATATACACGCCCCCACAATGAAGAACAGCAAAAAGGGGTAAGAAATGAGCGAGACTGCTCATAAGTGTCCGCATATCCCCACCAACATTCCCCCTCATGTACAACAGCAAGTAATCACCAATATAATAAGCAAACCCTTTATTTATTTATTTTATTTTATTTTACATTTGTTGACCGGGCTAGTCCAGCTGGATACATATCCATTTTCAGCAGAGGCCCGGGGAGAAAAGCTCCTCGAGAGTACAAAACAATGTTTGACGTTAATCAAATAAAAACAGTAAATAAATTCAAAGTTTAACAAATAGAAGTACTATATACAATTAAGCTATTTTATGCAAAAAAGAACATATTGAAGTAAGTAGATGGGTAAAAATAAGTAAAATGTACAGTACAGGAACACACTAGAAAGAGGTGTGTTAACATAAGATACTAGAGTGACAAAGAGAGATATTAAGATATAAGAGAGAGTCCAAATTAGTTGCAAGACAAGTTATGCTTCTGGATTCCAGTATGCAGGTAGATTATGCAGACATTAAGATTTAGAAATTTAGTGAGAAGACGAGATGTTAGTCTGGGTTAATACAGGTGCATAGCCAATGTGTTTTAAGGTAGGATTTAAGCCTGATTTTGTTTTGTGTAAGTGATGGTAGTGAGGTTAGGTCACTGGGAAGAGAGTTCCAGGATTTACCAACGGTGTTAGAGAATAGAGAGTCCCCTGCCTTGTTGTTGGCTTTGTGTGTTAGTACTAGCATTTTAGTAGCTGAGCGCAGGGTTTTAAGGTTACAGTAGGGGATGATAAGGTTGGTAAGAATCGGTGTGTTACTAGGCTGATACAGGATTTTATAGGCAAATATTAATTGATTAAGTAGAAGTAGGTTAGGTAACTCTAGCCAACCAAGATTTTTATAATTAATACAGTGGTGGGTCCTAAATGTAGAGCCAGTTGCAAATCTTGCAATATTGTTGTAGGAGACTACTAGTTTGTTCATATTGGTTTTGAGAGGTTAGTATATATAGGGGAGGCATAGAGGAGGGTAGAGATTAAGTGGGTCTGGGCAATAGTAGATCTTGCTAGTGGGGTAAGAAAGGATTTGATTCTATATAGTGAGCCTAGTTTTTTGTTAACTGTTTTTATGGTATTGTTTATGTGGGCTTCAAAGTTAAGGTTATTGTCAATTAGTACCCCTAGGAGTTTTGTGTTAGAGTCAGGGGATATGATAGTTCCGTTGTTAGAAGTGACAGTAAAGTTTAGAGGTGTGTGTCTATGGGTGGGAGTAAAAAGTAGAAGTTTGTTTTTTTTAGGATTTAGGATAAGACATTGATGTTGTAGCCAATCCTCAACTGTGTTAAACACTTTTTGGGTAAGAGATTGCAGGTCTTCTGGATTTAGGGCTGTGCAGATTAATGTGGAGTCATCGGCATATTGTATTAAGGAGGCCTGAGGAATAGCAGTGTACAGGTCATTGATGAAGACAGAGAATAGAAGTGGTCCAAGTATAGAACCTTGGGGGACACCTAGTGAGATGGGGAGATGGAGAGATAGGTTGTTCCCCCACATGACTGCTTGTTGCCTATTGCTTAAGTAGGATTCAAACCATTGTATAGAAAGAGTATCAAGGGACAGGTTTTTCAGTATGTTAATGAGAAGTTTGTGGTTAACCATGTCGAAGGCTTTGGAGAGATCAATAAAGAGGGCTGAGGATAGAGTGTTGTTATTGGTTTTATTTATACAGTCGGAGAAGGATAAAAGGGCAGTAGTAGTACTGTGAAATGGCCTGAAACCGTGTTGGCAGTTAGCTAGCAAGTTGTTGTCTATAAGGTGTTTTAACAGTTGCATATGAATGCATTTCTCCATGATTTTGGCCAAAGGAGAAAGTATGGCAATAGGTCTGTAATTGGATAGATCCCTAGAGTTTCCACCCTTATGAAGGGGATAATATGTGCAATCTTCCATGTGATAGGAATTGCACCTTCAGAGATTGTTCTGTTAATCAGAATGGAAACTGGGTAGGCTATTGCATCTGCTGCTTTCTGTAGATATTCAGCAGGAAGGAGATCGGCAGCAATGGTGGTAGGTTTGAGTTTTGCAGAAGGGTACGGATAAGGGATGTAGAGATGGGTTTGAGATGAAATGGGGGAGGTAAGGTAGTATTATGGGATGTTAGAGGTGAGCTGTTGGGAGATAGTTGGTTGGCAAGAGACTGAATGGTTTCAGTGAAGAAGGTGTTAAAGGTTCTTGCTACTTCCTTTGGATTGTCCTGGTCTGCACCTACAGGTGGGGGGGTGACAGTACGACCTGGGTGTAAGAGAGTATTTATACCTGCCCAAAATTTTTGGGGTTTACTTTGCTGGGTATTTTGGAGTTGTATGTAGTACTTTCTTTTATCTAACAGTATTGATTTTTTGTGTCATTTCTTAACTGTCTGAACTTGATGTGATCTTCATGGTTTTTGGTAGTACGCCATAAGGTCCAGATTTTATTTCTAAGTAGCATTTTTTGTTTTGTATCTTTTGAGAGCCAGGGGGCAGGTTTGTTTCTAGTTTTAATGGTCCTTATTGGAGCATGGAGGTCGAGAATGTTTAGAAATTTACTGTTAAAGTAGATTACTGCTTCCTCTAGGGGTAGACTTTTAAGGGGTGCCCAGTTGCATGCTCTAAGTTCGTTTTGGAAAATATCAGGGTTAAATTTTTTTTTTTTTTTTTTATTCCTCATTGCTTTATAGGTAATTGGATTTTGGATATCAGTCTTGTCTCTGATTATGAAGGTTAGAGCATGGTCGCTTATATCCTCAGGGAGAGTTCCTACTTTATAGCTTAGGTGATGTCTATTTATTAGTATCCAGTCTAGGGTGCTTTCAGTGTTGTTCTGTTTATTGGTCCTTGTGGGGGAGCTTATAGTTTGAGTAAAGCCATGTAAATTAAGATGGGTAGAGGGCTGTTCTGAGGTACAGCTATTCCAATTTATATTAAAGTCTCTGAGTACTATTGTCTCTTGGGGATAGTTGGTTGATAGCCAATTCAGGATATTTTCTAGGTTGTTTGAGTTATTCCCTGGGGAAAGATAAACGGCAATAATATAAATAGATTTATGGTTATTGAGTTGGAGTTTGGACTATTTTTTTTTTATTTTAAAATCTGATTAAAGCTAACCATAGGTGCACAGGTGTACCCATCATTTAGCTACGGTTAATGCAGCTTAAATGGCTGAAGAGGATAACAAGGAAGATATATACAAATGAGGCAGCATAGAATTAGTGTAGTGGGTAGAGCATTCGCTTTACGAGCAGGCATTCCCGGGCCGAGTCCAACTGCAGCACATTCCATTTTCCATGGCAAAGCACGTTATGGCTAATATTTATGTTGCATAACCCACTAAATAACATATATTTATGAACTGGAGTACTGCAGTAAATGCACATGTGAGGTGTCAGTGTCATAATGAATAAAGTACTAGTAAGCAGGTTTAAGCACCAATAAGCAGTAGTAAGCATATTTAAGCACTAGTAAGTGAGTTTAATGCAATGTGCACACAGGTTAAGTAATTTACAAGCTAACTCTCAGTAAGCATATGTAAGCGGAGGTTAGCATTGCTTACCCTCACTCAAACCCATGCAAACCTGCTTACAACTGCTCAAAAGTGCCTTAATTACTCTGTTTCCAATGACCCTTGTTCTGCCCAGCAACAAAATAAACAGCCATGCAGGTCTCGAACCCAGGGCCCTGTACACCATAGTCACAGTAGCTAACCACTAAGCCAACACAGAAGTACAGAAATGAGGTATTAGCAAATAAGTCTTCACCATAGTAAAACCAAACTGAACCTGTGAAAAGAATCAGTATACAGACATATGTGCCTTAACCAACTACATAACATAAATACATGAAACGGAGTACAGCAGTAAGGCCAGACTTCAGGTGTAATTGTGATAAAGTGTTGAAGTCACCAATAAAATACAAGGAACCCATACAGTGTGCGTACACATGAATCATGGATACCAGGCATGCATATAAGGTGTAATGAATAACTCAAAGCCAAAAAGGAATTATAATGCAAAGTCAAATGCAAGCAAATCTAAGCATTGTACAGGCCAGTTTAGGAGGTGTAAGAAATGTGTTGGCCAGTTAACTCAATGTGCCCAGTGTTATACCTTTTTAAACAATGCCAACCCTAGGTAAGCAGATTTGCCCATAGCCAAGCCTTTTCAAAACAGGCCAATCATGGAAAAGTGCAGGAAATTGGCCCTATTTAAACCCAAGAGGAGGGAATACATCTCATAACTGGTTGTAGCTTCCCCTTGCAGGCACAATGGCAGTAAGGGTAGAAGGTTTGCGCTTTCAGGCACAGCGCTGGTGCATCCAGGAGTCCAAAGTCATGGCAGGACTTCTTGTCAAAGACCATGATCAGAGTCTACTGCAGGGCCAGTACCAGGACTCCCAATATAAGGCGGAGGCCTGGGACCCTCTTGCCTGTGACCTCACCAGTGCCACTGGCATACCCCGAACTGGTGAGCAGGTCAGGCATCACTATGCTGACTTGAAGTGGCATAAAGGATCCTCTTGGAGGAGTGGATCCAAGAGGCTAGAGTGGCAGGGGATGTTCCAGTTGTGTGTAAGTATCACCCCACTATGTCTGTAATAATTGCCAGCTCAGGTATATCATGGAGAGGTATGGCTAAATATTCCTTGTATGTCCCCCACAGCTGCAATGGAGTGGACTATGAACCAGGAGGCCCACAACAATCACCTGGCAAGGTTGCAATGCGAGGCAGGTCAGTAATACTCATGCATTTACTGTCATAGGAAATAAAATTAAAAGTAGTAGTAAATTATTTGCCTGTATAAAACCTGTATTGTTCAAGGCAAGTACTGCATACACTAGAGAATATAGCAGGAAGAGTCTCATATAGTTTGTATGTCAATAAAAGTGTAATAGCCTGACAATAAAGATCTAACTGCTGAACTGCATGTGTATACTCTGGTATCATATGGTAAAGTAGATTCACAATCATGTAATAGTACTGTTGTATTAAGCACTGTTACCCACACCATGCACCATAAATTGAATGTGTAGGAATGCCTGTATATGACAGATGTAACCCGCAGAGGCCATTTAGTACAAATGAGAGAGATATAGACAGTAAACAGGGAAAATGCAGACAACAAAACCCGAACAGCACATGCAAGTGAGATGTGAATTTTTGTTTTTTTAGAACACACAGCCATGGTTCGAATCCTGCCAGTGGTAGTACTCAGCATACAGAATCTTACCCCACCACTGTATAGATATGTCCAGAATGTCCAGTGAAGTGGCCCATATCTGTTGCCTATCAACCTGTCCCCCTGGGGAATCAGTGGGATGATCCCAGATGTATAGGCAGCAAACAGGAAATACAACTGATTGACACACATCTGTGAGAACAAAGCTGGCACACTAGGAACTCCCCGATACCTTATGAGACTAAGAAGCCACGTATGTCCCATCTACACCCCAACTTGTCAAGCTGTGGTCAGAGTGTGTACAGTAACAGAGTGAGATGTATATTCATAATAGTAATGTGGAATCTGGTACCATGTGTGGGAACATTCAGGTAGTGCTAATAAACATTTCTCCCACAGGTCTGTCAGATACCAACACTGTGCCCAGAAATGCAAGAATGATACCCAGTACTGGTACTGTTTACATTGGTATTGTATGGCAGTTGCTCTGAATACTGAGGTATTACACACTAATGTCACCCACACTGTCCTACAACATATAACTGTCTAGGAAATATGTATAAGAGTGTTGTAATACAAGGTCAGAATGCAAAAGTACAGGGGATTAATAAGACAGAAAGCAGATAGGATATATACAGCAATATCTATATAGCAGTAATAACTGTGATGGACAGTGTGTTTAAGTTGTAGCAGACACAGCCATGGTCTGAATCCTGGGAGTGGAAGTAGGCTACATACAGAATCATACCCGACAACTGTACAGATGAGGCCAGAATGCCCAGTATATAAGCCCATATTTTTATTTATTTTATTTTATTTATTGACCGGGAAAGTCTGACTAGGTTCCACAGAGCCTGTTTTTGGTGGAAGCCTGGGGAGAAATGCTCCAGATGCATGTCTTTGGAATGTGGGAGGAAACCGGAGTACCTGGAGGAAACCCACACGAACACAGGGAGAACATGCAAACTCCACACAGAAGGTACCCCAGCCAAGGATCGAACCGGAGAACCTCTTGCTGTGAGGTGACAACGTTAACTGCTGCACCACTGCGCCGCCCTGCAGCCTGTCCCCCTGGTAAGTTTGTGGGATGACCCCAGATGTTTAGCCAGCAAACAGGGAATACAAGTGATTGTCAAACATCTATGAGAACAAACCTGTCACTGTAGCAACCCCCAAAACTGTTAGGAGAGTAATAAGCCAAGTATGTCCTATCTACACCCCCATGTTGTCAAGCTGTGACCAGAGTGAGTACAGTAACACAGTAAAATTTATGTGCATAATACTAATGTGTAATCTGGAAGTTTGTGTGACAACAGTCAGGTAGTGCTAACAAACATTGCTTCCACAGGTACATCGGATATGAACACTGTGTTGAGAAATAAAGGCCATAATAAACTGTACTGGTACTGTTCACTCTGGTATTGTAGGGAATTGTGAGTGTTGCAGTTTCTCTGAGTAATAATGTATCACAGATCACTGTCACCCCACTGTGCTACATAATATAACTGTGTAGGAAAGCATGTATATGTGTGTGTCAGGTCACTAAAGGTTGAAGAGGGCAATATTCTAGATATGTCCCAGCACACCTGCATGTGGCCAACACATGGCCAGAGTCTGTGCAGAAAGAGTTGGATAGCGATGTGCACAACATCAACCCAGAATCTGGGAGTATATGTACAAACAGTTAGTGTTAACATTCCCTCCACAGGTATACCAGGTAAGAGGTGTATACTGCAGGTAAAACCAGTTCATGTCTAACGATGAAAGCAGCCATATCACTGTCCAAACTAAGGCTATAGAGTAGTGTAGTAAGACTTGTAAGGTACAGATAACAGCACTGACTAGGAGAGTAATGTGGACTACAGGAATATACTAGTTGTTAATTAACATCTTTATCCCCCCCCAACATATCTCCAACAATAATTAACATACCCACCTCAACTGGTATACAATGACACCTATGTTCTGATAATGTCCAATTATTTGATAAATATATTAATTGCTCCCGTGCATGTGCTATAATGAAATATTACAACACTGATGGCATGGTGCAATTAATGTACTTGCATGCTGTTCTTATTACCACTGTGGACCCATATATCCTGTGCAACTGTTCTGTATCTGGTGTTTGGGTTAATAGGAATATCTATGCATGCTGTTATACCTAACCCTGGAATGTGTTGACGATTACTAACCCATATATGATGAAATCTAAACACTATAGCACGTTTGGGAAGGCCCGTCCCAGCGGACCCACCTGTCCCACCTCAGCTGGCTGTGGCACTGGGCACCAGCATGTCTGGGCCCAACCTGGGACCTCCCTGTCCATTGATCCTACACCACCTTTGGGTGGAACCACCTAAGGGGATGGGGCTCACCCCCCCCGGGGAGTGGGCACAGATAGGAACTGGTCACCCATCGCTAGGTTGGGGGTCATGGTGCATAGAGCTCAACCAGCAGCTTGGTGATCTTCTACGGCAGCTTGAGGGCTGTGTGTTGCAACTAGAGTATCAGTCTGGCTCTGCGACTCATCCCCCAGCACAGTCCCACTGTTTCCACTAGAGGGCTCATGGGCTTCCGATTTCCCAACACCCCTCCCCATCAAGGTGTTTACCCCCCACATGTGTCATATACCACCCATATAGTGTCTTGTTTGTCTTGTCTGTTAGCCTACCCAACCTATCTCCCCAAATATACCTACTAACCCACCCCAACATCCCACTCTCACCTGAAAAAAAAGGGTAATCTGTTTCCCAAAAAAAATCTCGACCCATACATAGCTGTCCATTTCGCAAACATGTCTACTGGACACATGTAATCTGATCTAACTGGCATCACAACTTATTATCGTTGTCGTCACCCCTCTCTCAGGGGTTTGAGTGCCCAAATCTACCTCCAAATTCAGTGTATATGACAGCAGTTGCTGTAGTAGAAATGGGCAGCTATGGACCTTCCCCAGACACTTCCTGCACATCCCTAGCTATTTCCCCTACTGTCTTACCCTCTTTGTGCCCCTTTTTCACCACTTTCCTATCAACCCTTTTTTCTTTTCTTTTAAAGAAATTAGCATGGGGGTAAGTGGGAGTAAGCACTTTTAAACAGTAGTAAGCGGGTTTCAGCCTGTTTGTATGGGGGTAAACAATGCCTACACTGGTTAAGTAATTTAGAAGCTGAGTATAAGAAACTGTACCTGGAAGTTAGCAGTGCTTACCTCCACGCAAACCCACGCAAGCCCGCTTACAACTGCTAAAAAGTGCCTTAATCTCTCTGTATCCAATGTCCCTTGCTCTGCCCAGCCACAAAATAAACAGCCTTTGCAAGGCTCGAAGCTAGGACCCTACACATCATAGCCAAAGCAATTTACCATAAAGCCATGTCAGAGATACATAACTCTGATGTTTTCACAAACATATCATCCAGTCCAGTCATTCAACAGTACAAGAAATATATTTCAACATGTAGATGTATGTGTGTGTATGGTTTCCCTTTACAGTCCTGAATTACTGAATGCACCGAAATTCAGTAACTCGAGACTGTAAAATCGAAAATGCAGAAGCACGAATTTGCATAAGCGCAAATTCAAATATCTCAAATTCGCGCTTATGCATGTCAGCTATGGGAAGGGAAGTGTGTGAGTTGGGATGTTTTATGGAAGTGAAGTTAAGTGAGTGTATGTGTGTGTTTTGTAAGTTGTGCATGTGGGTTAGGGAGGTGGGAGTATGAATGTGAGTGTTGGATATGTTTATGTATGTGTGATGTGTTTATGTGTGTGCGAGGCAGTTTAAAATGTCTGTGTGGTGTTTTTTTTTTGTGTGTATTAGTGCAATCTCAGAGTTAGAATATATAAGTAGGGGGGTGCAGGGGGACTTGCTCCCCTGCATACATGTAGTGTAGGGCTTGTAGTTTATTTTATGTGGGTTGTATGGTGTGCGTGTTTTGTGTGGTGTATGTATGTTCGGGGTTTTTTGTTTTTATGCTTGTGGGTTTCAGGATTTTTGTTGGTTTGACTTTATAATTTGAAGTTACTGAATTTTCAGCATTCAGTACTTCGATATTATGAAGGGGAACAGTGTGTATATGTATTAATATCTATGGTGGCCCGGTGACAGTACATCTGGCAAGTATTTGGACATTACATCTCACTGGGGAAGTACACTAAGCTGCTAGGCATGTAACAAAGCACTGTGCAGGCTACAGACAGACTGACTCAACACTGGCCTACATTTCCTATGGGGGAATGCACGTGTACCTGCATATATTGCAGGCTCTACAGGCATGCCACAGCACAGAGCAACATACACCTGTGTGAAAGTGCATAATCACAACCAATGTGAAGACAGCCACAGCCAGATATGGTATGCTAGTGCATTATTACAGTATATGGACTATCTGTTCAACACCTTCCTCATATGTGCCACTCACTCACTAACCCTACATATACTGGGCCGCTACACAGTGTGCTCCAATGCCTGTCTGTGGTATGGGACCTTTGCATGTATGGCCCTACAAACATGTCAGCCAACAGGTAACATACAGTGGAGCAGCATGTAACATCAGGTAGAACAGGACCAAGAGCAATGACATCTACCACAGTCTGTACACAGGCCAAGGTACATATTAACAATACACACACTGCCGTAAATCACTATAAGTACACAGACCTCAGTACTGTAAAGGCAACCACAGAATGTCCAGGTTATGTAATCAAATATAACCCCTACTATACATTACATGTGTCTGATATCTCACTGGCTTGTCATCAGATATGATGTCACTAATTATGGTGTACAGCACATATGCACCCCTTACTGCATGACATATGTACAAAAGTTGACAGGGTTGTGGCTGGAGGCACATACACAGGGCCACTATTGACATGTTGATGTGATAACCTCATACATTTACTGTTGTAACTGGATTTGTTGCAACATATGTCCTATGAAGGATATGGAGTCAGTAACTCTCACGGCTGTCATCATCTACAGACTGCAATCCTCACACTACCTTCTGCAGTTCACAGATAGGTGCTCTGTGGGTAACACCTGAGACAAAAGGCATCACACACTGGCCAGTCTGCAGATGACCCTAAAGATGGGTGTTCTCTCATAAACATAGCACTGATATGGCAGGTATGAAAACATGTAGGATGAGCATATCCACACACACCCTGTTAAACCAACATTACTCCAAATGCAGTATAGCAGCACTTACAGTTTGTATTCAGGTCAGGCACATCCCCCTCATGTGTGTTGGCCTGTTTCCACAGTGTATGTTGTTAGAGGTAAATCCTCAATCCATCTGATATGCTGTTTGCCAAAAAACAGATCGAGTTCCTGCTCACAGTGAATGAAAGGTCCAACACCAACATGATGTTCCTAGATATTGGTGTGTGTTTAAATGTAACTGGCTATGGGAATGTTACCACAGCTGTTCCAAAGAATCAGCTAGAGGAGGGCTGCAATTCATGCAGATGCCATCAGCTGATTCTGAGCATCACTTAAAATAACGTCAGAAAATGCTGAGTAAACTTGTAAGCTGAAAAGAAACGGCAACCTTGAGTCCCGGTCTTGATAAAATATCCAGTTTATTCAATAACACGAAACGTAGAACCAACAAGAAATCCACAGACAGGAATCAAACGATACTAAGCGCTTTCACCCATCAAGCTGGGCATCATCAGAGTACAATTAACATATTGCTAGTCATCCCTTAAATACTTTTAAAATGCCGTTAATCTAATAATTAATCAATTAGTTAAAAAACAGAATATGAGTTTCTTAAAGGTACTTCAACCCATTAAAAAATTTTCTTAAAATATAGATGTAGATATTAAACAGCGTTTGTGTTTATCAAATATTAGTGTACTGTGAATATGAAATGCAACAATCAATTTAATATTAAAATGTAATATTAAACAAAATACTGAAAATTTAAAAAAAATTTTATAGAAAAGATTGAATAAAAAAGTAATAACATAATATGATGATAATTTCATTAGTAATAACTAAATGTAATATACTAGTCAATAATTCAACAATTAATTGTACTATCATGTAGTTACATATGTTAAAAGTAATAAAAATATATAGGAACAAAAATATGTGTTTGTATAAAATATGTTCTGAAAAATGCACAATAAATTATTTAATACATTCATATAAAATGAGATCGAAGTTTAAGTATACTAGAAATGGAAATTTGTTCATTCAAACCAGGCCATTTGCTAGCATTCAACCTAAGCTGCCATAAACATTCTTTGGCTTCAAGTAAGTTTTTTACATCTCCACCTGTGTGTACGTTAACAGGTATTTTATCAATAACGAAAAATAAAAACCGTTTAAAATTTGTACAATTAATACTGTGATTAAATAACATGTTAGTAGTCTTGTGTCTTTTTATATCACTAAGATGTTCAATGACACGTGTTTTTAGTCTTCTTATAGTTTTCCCTATATAAAATGCGTTACATACTGAACATGTTGCTAAGTAAACAACCATGGTGGAGTTGCAATTGCAGTGGCCTGGACATTTAATAGTTTTTCCATAATTATAAATAGTAGTGTATGGTCCATCATTACTAAATCTACAGACTTGACATGATCCACACTTACTCATCTTAGAATGTCTCAATAAGTCACTATTAGTGTTGTTTTCAAATAATTTCTTTAAATTTTTCCCTTTACTAAATACTATATTAGGTGTGGTTCCTAAAATTTTTGAAATCTCTAAATCTGTGTTTATAACACTAGTCCATACTTCATGAATACAAGTCACAATCTCATTTGTTCTGTTATTATATGGAATAATTAATGCATCATTCCTATTAATATTAACCTTGGGAATAACCTCCTCCTGCGTGTCACAAGTAATGATTGGTTGGTATGTCGTGAGCCTCTTTATTTTTACCTCTTGTCTAATTTTGGATAGTAGGTCATAGGGGTAACCTCTTTCTTGGAACATAGTCATTAATTTGTCTAGTTCATGTTCGAACAATAGATTGTCACTAATTATCCTAGACAATCTAACCATTTGGCCCTTAACCAAGTTCCTCTTTTGAAAAAAAGGGTGACAACTATCAAAGTGTAGAAATGAATTTGAATGTGTTTTTTTCCTAAATAAAGTAGATGCAATAGTGTTGTTCACAACTGAGAGCTTAATGTCTAAAAATTCAACATTGTTTTCATAAATGTGACTTGTAAACTTTAAAAATTCAGTAGTCTGCTCTAGGTATTAAATAAAATCAGTAAATTCTTCCTTGGATCCTCCCCAGAAAATTAAAATGTCGTCCAAGTAACGTAGGTAAAGTAAAATCTTCTTCCAAAAAACACTGGTATATACAAATTCAAACTCCCATTGTGCTAGGACTAAGTTAGCGTAAATGGGGGCACATCTAGCCCCCATAGCTACCCCTTTTTTCTGTATGTAATAATTGTTGTTAAAATAAATAAAATTATTTTCTAAAACTAGTTCTAGCATGGATGTAACTAACCGATTTTCAGAATAATTAAAACCGTTGTGTCTATTTAGACAAATTTCAAACATTTCTGTCCCCTTTTCATGGGGGATGACAGAAAATAAATTTACTACATCAATAGTAGCCATCAGAAAGTTGGTTTGAAAGTCAAATTTTTTACTAAATTCTCTTACACATTCTAAACAATGCCAAGAGTCTCAATAACTGCTCTTGTGTGTCAGTAATAATAATTTCTTCTTCTGTTCCTACATTGTCGCGCTGGTCATGAAGCGCTTGTATAAGTTTATTAGTTATCTCTAAATGTTCTTCTAGTAAGCGCTGCATGATAAACCACTAACCGTAGTGTACAAAAAAGCTACAGTAAAAAATATTTTGTGTCCACGGTATACCAACCGCTAATAAAATATTCCACGTAAAGCAATACCAATATTTAAACTGGTTGCCTCTCCACCAGCAAGGATGTAATATCTTGTAAAATGGTTGATATAGTGAGATAAAGTGAGTAGTTGAATCACAAAATGTTACACGTAATATAATATGACTGTGACTTGCAACGAAAAAAACACTGACACACAAGAGCAGTTATTGACTTTACATTCCACGCCCAATACAAGTATGCATGGGCAGAGGCCCATTGCTAGGCAACGATCAACAACTCCTATAAGGAACGTTATTACGTCAGGAAATAGTGGTGTCGTGCCACCTCCTCTAAATTGTTTAACTAACAACAGAGATGACCGGAATGTAGTTGGACAACCTGGGCAATACCAGTCTTATAATGTGGACTTAAAGCAGTTTTTGTTGCCTCTTTCCCTTTCTAAAAAGACTTTTATATCTAGAGATATGGGGACTCTTAATTCGCAGTTAGCCGAATTTGAAAAGACTTTAAAGACTTTCAAGTCCATTCAAATGGACAATGCGTTCTTAGAACGCTCATTAGAACTGAAACAAGTCCCTAAGGGATTACGGATCTTTAAATTGCCGCATGGTTTTGAAGAAGGAACTGCTTTATTTTCAGAGCTTTTATCTTTATTTGATAAAGCTGGTCTTGATTTACTGAGACTTATCATTCGCAATAATATTGAAAAGTTAAATATACTGAATGAGAAATTATGTCAACTAGACAGAAACATCAAAGCAGACCTTCTTTTTGAGCAAAACAAATTCAGACTTGACAACATATATAAAGACATGGATAGGTACATTAACAAAGGTCTTGAAATTAAAAACCACAAAATTGAAAGAGACATTAAAGATTACAAAAATAACAGAGTGTACACACATTTTAAAGAATATAAAAATATGCAACATTTTAATCATAATTTTGGAAATATTAGTCATGATATGCAAAATTTTAATCAAGGTTCGGAACATATAATCAGACACAATACTAACAATAATGAAGAACCACCAACAGTTTTTTTAGACCAGCCGGTGTTGAGGAGGTCGGAAAGAATAAGGGACAGACAGGGCAACAACAAATACCAACCACACAATCACTACAACAAGGGGGAACACAGAACGAATCAGTGGTACAGATAAACACTTCTTTTGATCATCATGGTCCCAACACTGATTTGATTACTCACCAAGAATTAGGTGATTGTACTATATCTACACTAGCTGGTTTTAGTTTATTTAACTATACCAAACATAATTTTGACACTAACTATTTAGGATTGTTTTGTAAATGTTTTAAATTTGTACCTTCATTTTATTTGGACATTGGTAGTGTGTTGATTAATTTGAAATTGTACACAAGACTTTTAAATTTAAAAATATTTTTTCATTTTAACAATCTCATTTTAGATTCACATTATATCACCCCCAAGCGTTCCAGTACTTTTATTCCCCCTCAACATTTTTTAATTCAAATTTTTGAAAAACTTTGTGAAAATCAAATCAGACGAGTTTTAAACAAGAAAGCTCTGACTAAATTTAACTTAACTACAGCTGAACAGTTTTGTTTAAAAGAAATAACTGGTTCTGATAAGTATAGGATTATGAAGCCAGACAAAGGTGGAGGGGTAGTCATAATGTTGAATAATGACTACTACGCAAAAATGACAGACTTACTATCTGAGGATACATATGAGAAAGTGACTAGGTATGAAGTAAACAAGGCCTACACCAAAATTGATTGGTTAACTTATGGCTATTTGATGGACGCAAGTATTGATCAAAACATTTACAAATACATATCTGTTGAATTTCCTATCACGCCTTCAATTTTTGGTATCCCAAAAATTCACAAGGATATACAAAACCCTCCACTAAGACCTATTGTCTCAGCCAAGGGTTCAAAAACTGAAGCTTTAGCAGCATTTGTTGACTTAAAACGCAAAGGAGTTTTGAATAATTTACCGCACATTCTTAGAGACTCTTGGCATTGTTTAGAATGTGTAAGAGAATTTAGTAAAAAATTTGACTTTCAAACCAACTTTCTGATGGCTACTATTGATGTAGTAAATTTATTTTCTGTCATCCCCCATGAAAAGGGGACAGAAATGTTTGAAATTTGTCTAAATAGACACAACGGTTTTAATTATTCTGAAAATCGGTTAGTTACATCCATGCTAGAACTAGTTTTAGAAAATAATTTTATTTATTTTAACAACAATTATTACATACAGAAAAAAGGTGTAGCTATGGGGGCTAGATGTGCCCCCATTTACGCTAACTTAGTCCTAGCACAATGGGAGTTTGAATTTGTATATACCAGTGTTTTTTGGAAGAAGATTTTACTTTACCTACGTTACTTGGACGACATTTTAATTTTCTGGGGAGGATCCAAGGAAGAATTTACTGATTTTATTAAATACCTAGAGCAGACTACTGAATTTTTAAAGTGTACAAGTCACATTTATGAAAACAATGTTGAATTTTTAGACATTAAGCTCTCAGTTGTGAACAACACTATTGCATCTACTTTATTTAGGAAAAAAAACACATTCAAATTCATTTCTACACTTTGATAGTTGTCACCCTTTTTTTCAAAAGAGGAACTTGGTTAAGGGCCAAATGGTTAGATTGTCTAGGACAATTAGTGACAATCTATTGTTCAAACATGAACTAGACAAATTAATGACTATGTTCCAAGAAAGAGGTTACCCCTATGACCTACTATCCAAAATTAGACAAGAGGTAAAAATAAAGAGGCTCACGACATACCAACCAATCATTACTTGTGACACGCAGGAGGAGGTTATTCCCAAGGTTAATATTAATAGGAATGATGCATTAATTATTCCATATAATAACAGAACAAATGAGATTGTGACTTGTATTCATGAAGTATGGACCAGTGTTATAAACACAGATTTAGAGATTTCAAAAATTTTAGGAACCACACCTAATATAGTATTTAGTAAAGGGAAAAATTTAAAGAAATTATTTGAAAACAACACTAATAGTGACTTATTGAGACATTCTAAGATGAGTAAGTGTGGATCATGTCAAGTCTGTAGATTTATTAACGATGGACCATACACTACTATTTATAATTATGGAAAAACTATTAAATGTCCAGGCCACTGCAATTGCAACTCCACCATGGTTGTTTACTTAGCAACATGTTCAGTATGTAACGCATTTTATATAGGGAAAACTATAAGAATACTAAAAACACGTGTCATTGAACATCTTAGTGATATAAAAAGACACAAGACTACTAACATGTTATTTAATCACAGTATTAATTGTACAAATTTTAAACGTTTTTTATTTTTCGTTATTGATAAAATACCTGTTAACGTACACACAGGTGGAGATGTAAAAAACTTACTTGAAGCCAAAGAATGTTTATGGCAGCTTAGGTTGAATGCTAGCAAATGGCCTGGTTTGAATGAACAAATTTCCATTTCTAGTATACTTAAACTTCGATCTCATTTTATATGAATGTATTAAATAATTTATTGTGTATTTTTCAGAACATATTTTATACAAACACATATTTTTGTTCCTATATATTTTTAAAATGAATTATGTATTAAATTAAAAGATATTTATATTTATTTATATTTGGCAACATAAAACATTTTTTAAAAATAATAATTTATCATTATTATTATTACTTTTAACATATGTAACTACATGATAGTACAATTAATTGTTGAATTATTGACTAGTATATTACATTTAGTTATTACTAATGAAATTATCATCATATTATGTTATTACTTTTTTATTCAATCTTTTCTATAAATTTTTTTTTAAATTTTCAGTATTTTGTTTAATATTACATTTTAATATTAAATTGATTGTTGCATTTCATATTCATAGTACACTAATATTTGATAAACACAAACGCTGTTTAATATCTACATCTATATTTTAAGAAAATTTTTTAATGGGTTGAAGTACCTTTAAGAAACTCATATTCTGTTTTTTAACTAATTGATTAATTATTAGATTAACGGCATTTTAAAAGTATTTAAGGGATGACTAGCAATATGTTAATTGTACTCTGATGATGCCCAGCTTGATGGGTGAAAGCGCTTAGTATCGTTTGATTCCTGTCTGTGGATTTCTTGTTGGTTCTACGTTTCGTGTTATTGAATAAACTGGATATTTTATCAAGACCGGGACTCAAGGTTGCCGTTTCTTTTCATCACTTAAAATACACATGCTGCTGCCTAAGCAATGCAGGTGCAAGTCTCCACATCCACCAGAGAGGGAGTGAGAAAGGCAGACAGAGGCACAGAAAAGCCAGGGAGGAATGGGAGAGTAAAACCTAAGCATGTTTGTATCACACACCTACCAGTACAGGGTATCAAACCCCTGATGACTATGTAGTGCTATCACATGTCCATGCAGTTAGTGGATGCACCACATAGGTTACATGTTGCAGAGCCCTCAGAACGTATATGTGATAGTGAGTGACATCTGCAACAGGGATATCATAGCTATGTAGTAGGTGTAGTACATGTGCCTGTCTGCATGAACAGGTGTCAGCGTCAACACAGTCATACTCTCACAGGGCCACACACACATTGACACACTTGTCAGGGTCAGGAATACAACTCATCACTAGTAGGATTGCCACAACACAGTACTGTGCAGGTATCACATGAACCACAGGGGTCATACGGAGGTTATATGTGCAAAGGGTATGTGGAGGTGTCTTATATCAGACAGCATACTTCAGTATGCCAATGGGGTTATAGTGATTGTGAATGTGGTCATACGTATCATACACCACACACACAGACATGGGTGCCAGTACTGACTTGCATGGGTGGACTACTTCACGGATGTGTTTTGGTCGATGGTAACAGATGGCTATACAAGGCTAGGTGATGGGTATACCTTGGCATCAGTCCACATGACAATGGTATGCAACGTGGCTCAGGGGTGTAGTGTCTGGAGTTGCCCACACAGGTGGGTACTGTATTCACCATCCAGTCACCTGGGTGACTATTGCGCATGGCCAATGCTATGCATTGCTTGCCATGTATCTGTTCCTTAGTTCATGATATGGACAGTGTCTGGGATATGCACACCTCCCACATGCATGTACAGTGACATGTGGAACTGTACCTGGGGTGTCTGGTGCATGTTGTGTACACAGACTGCTATCATCAGATGTGCCAGTCCTTGCCTCATGTGGCGGGAACTGTTAATGGACAGTAGGTTGACCCTGCACCTACACTGATACCATGATACCGGTATTCCCTGGTGTCAATGGCATCTGTCCATACAGGACTTGTGTTTCAGGCATGGTATGTCCTTTGTGGGTCACATTTGATGGCACCACAGTTGTTGCAGGTGTCCAGTGGGGAACATGGAGGAGGTGCACTGTCGGCATGTACATGCCTATTGGACTGATGGACAGGGTCCCATGCCCTCTGTAGCTGACTGCAATCACACCATGGTTGCTATCAGTGGGCAATATGTAGGGTACTACAAACATAGCAGCTGTTGCCTAGGCAAGTGTGTGTGTGTGTGTCTGTGTGTGTGTGTGTGTGTGTGTGTGTGTGAGACATGGGTTGAGAGTGTTTCCTGGGTAATACAATGGTTGCTAGCATTGTTCAGCTGGCATTCATGCCACATTTAGGGTTATGGATTTGCACACCAGCCTCTCGGCTATTTCACATCTTTTATCCCTGTATGGGGGACATTCTGATATATATACTTGGCCCACCATATAAGAAGTTTGCAAAACCCACTCCACATTGAGTCCAGTTGTTACATACTCACACAGAATATAAATGACAAACACAGACACACCCAAACACACACCTGTCATGTCTGGGATTAGAACTCCTACCTAACTAGTACATTAGACTGCAGCACTGCACTGCTATAGGACGAACTACTGATATTACTGGAGTGCTCCTTCCCCAAAGGGTTATTTCACAGTGAATGACATCAGCAGGATTGCCAAAGTAGGGTATTTGAATTGTACTGAGTGTGACTAGCCTAAAATGCATTGCTCCCTACGCAGACATAGAAACATACACAAAATATCCAAAACTGCCATGTGTGGGAATAGAACCCCTACCAGAGTCCTGTACCACACTACACTATGATGCTGTTATAGGACACACAATGGGGATTGCTAGAGTGCCCCTTCCCTAAAGGTGTAGTTCACAGTGAATGACATCAGCAGGATTGCCAAAGTAGGGCATTTGAATTGTACTGAGTGTGACTAGCCTAAAATGCATTGCTCCCTACACGGACATAGAAACACACACAAAATGTCCACAACTGCCATGTGTGGGAATAGAGCCCCTACCAGAGTTCTACATCACACTACAGCATGATGCTGTTATAGGATGCACCATGGGGATTGCTATAGTGCTCCTTCCCCAAAGGTGTATTTCACAGTGAATGACATCAGCAGGATTGCCATAGTAGGGAATTTGAATTGCACTAAGTGTGACTAGTCAAAAATGCACTGCTGTTCACACACACAAACCCAGACACAAGTGTCAAGTCTGGGATTTGAACTCCTACCTATTTTATCGCACTACAGCTGTATGCAGTTATGGAATGTGTTATTGTGATTACTGGGCTGCAACCTTCCCAGAGGGGTATTTCTAGGTGGATGACATCAGCAGCCTTACCAAAGTAGAGCATTTGAATTGTAGGGAGTGTGACTACCCTAAAAAGCATTGCTCTTTACACAGACACACCCACATTTGCCAAGCCAGGGATTAGAACTCCTATCTATGTTATCGCACTACAGCAGTGCACAGTTATGGGATGCACTACTGGGATTACTGGGTTATGACTTTCCCAGAGATGTATTTCTAGGTGGATGACATCAGCAGCCTTACCAAAGTAGAACATTTGAATTGTAGGGAGTGTGACTATCTAAAAAGAATTGCTCTCTACACAGACAGACACACACTTGCCATGTCTGGGATTCAAACTCCTACCTAACTATTTTATCACACCACAGCAGTACACAGTTATGGGATGTGCTACTGAGATTATTGAGCTACAACCTTCCCAAAGATGTATTTCTAAGTGGATGACATCAGCAGCCTTACCAAAGTAGAGCATTTGAATTGTAGGGAGTGTGACTACCCTAAAAAGCATTGCTCTCTACACAGACAGAGACACACACACACACACACACACACACACACACACACACACACACACACACACACACACACACACACACACACACACACACACACACCCACACCCACACACATACACACAGTTGCCATACCTAGGTTTGAAACTCCTACCTAACTAGTTTTGTCACACTACAACAGTGCACAATTATAAGATGCGCCACAGAGATTACTGGGCTACAAAACGTCCAAAGGTGTATTTTACAGTGGATGACCTCAGCAAGCTTGTCATAGTAGGGCTATGTGGAGGGCAGTGTGTGTGCATGGGCCATAACCTATTCATCTAGAGGTTGACACACCACATGCGGGCACACACAGGGTCATATTTCACAGGCACATGTATACAGCTGCTAGATGACTACTTCCTTGTACAGTCATGTTGCACAGCTAGCACTTGCACCACATAGTCTGTAATGCTGACAGATACCAGTAGCTAGTATCTACAGTGAGTGACATCTTAACCTCATGTGGTTGTAACTCTTTGGCTGTGTGCTGGGTGGGACAGACCTGGATGGCTCCTTGTCACAGTCACCCTCTTCCATACATCTATGTATATCTACCTTTGGCTTATTATAGTGTGTTGTCCTTAGATGTATGTCTGTATTCCTATCCAGTGTGTGTGCAAAGCGTGAGTGGTGGATACTGAGGAGTGTCTGCACTAACATCTGCGACTGCCAGATATGTCTGCTCCACTGGTGTTTGCAGACATGGCCTTCATTTGTTTAAGTGTGTGAGCATGCCCAGTATGCCCATCTGTATTGAATGTGTGGATTGAGTCCAGGTAGTTTGTACTGCAGTGCAGGCCTTTGTGTTGTTCACCTACAAATAGCATACTGTTTCTGCAGGGTATCCGTCGATCATTTGGCATTGACTGTTACTACATTTCTACATAAGATGGGGGGGGGGGCACACCTAACTACTCCTACATTTCTACACAGGATTGGGAGAGCACACCTGACTGTTACTACATTTCTATGTAGGATGGGAGGCAGACCTGACTATTTCTACATTTCTACGCAGGATTGGGGGGCACACCTAACTGTTACTACATTTCTACATAGGATGGGGGGCACACCTGACTATTTCTACATGTCTACATAGGATTGGGGGGCACACCTGACTGTTATTACATTACTACGTAGGATGGGGGGGCACACCTGACACTTGTACACATTTGCTATGACTGTACTGGTATGACACTTACTCCATTTCATTCTGTATTCTAAGCTATCATGCTGACTAGAGGCATACCAGTGTACTACAGAGCTTAGCTTTGATTTTCCTACATAATAGTTTCTGACTTCCTACCCTTCAGAACTAATGTCCCACTACCTGACCTGCTGTGGTATGTCTGTGTAGGCCTGGTGGGGAGGTTACTCATAGGCATCATTCAGAGCCCATAGCACAGCCTTTGTTTGTGTTTGTCTACACCTGTCCTGCTGGCTGTGACTGTTGTTGGGTATGTGAGCTTCCTTTACTGGCATGTGTGAGTCACTTACCTTGTGGGTGTCCCAGTATTGAGGGTGGTGCTGCAGGGCTGCCTATGTCAGATGCACATCGTACACTCCCTACACATGGGTCAGCACAGGTAGTGTCATGTTTGGCATCCCTTTTACTGTATGTGAGAGTCAGAGAGAGGTGTTATTCCCTGTGTCCCTCCTGTCTCATTGTATGTGCTATGTGTTGCCTCTTTGCCAAGGCCAAGCATACTGGACATGCCTCCTTCTGCCTACTGGGGCAGGCTCAGGTTGTACCTCCTCCAAGTCACTCTATGCCTGTGCAGGCCTTGGCAATGGTGGGGGGCTGTGTGGCCCTGACCCGTGCTGTTTCTGCTGCAGCTGTTTCCACAGGATCATATTGTGTAGCATGGCACATACGATGACAATTTGGGAACATGTAGCTCGTGAGTACTGCAAGGCTCCACCAGATATGGCCAGGCTCTGGAACCGTGACTTGAGCATCCCAAATACACTCTCTACTATAATTCTGGTATGTGTGTGTGCCTCATTATGGAGTTCTTGTTCAGGTGTGTGTGCATTTCTGATGGGTGTCATCAGCCACGGCTCCAGTGCATATCCAGCATCCCCCACTAGGTGACCGTGAGGGATGTCCCCATTGGCAAATCTCTGGTACAGCTGTGTCAGATGCCAGATGTGGGAATCATGATAGCTTCCAGGGCAGCCAGTACACACATTCATTATTATGCTCTGAGCAACGCACACAACCTGGCAGTTAATGGAGGGGAAGCCCTTGCAGTTGAGGTAGACCCTACCCCACTCAACAGGTGGTGCTTTGATGCATATGTGCATGTAGTCTATAGTACCCACTACCTCAGGGTATTCTGCTCTTTGCTGGAACAATTGCATATTGCTGGCCAACACCTCACGGGTGTTGGGGAAATATATGTGCTCAAAGACATGTGCTGACATGGCATCCAGGAACTGGTGGAGTATCCTGGATGCTGATGCCTGTAAGATTCCCATCATATCCCCAGTTGGCCTTTGGAAGATACCTGTAGCTACTGTTCTTAGGCCTACACATACCTTGGTATCCACTGGGATGGGTTCCTCTCTGTTAGTTCCGTGTATCAGGCGTGGCCGGCACAGCTATACAATTTGCCGTAGGAGGTCCCTGACCACCCAGTAGCGCTCCACTATCTCCAGCTCATGTAGCCCCTGTTAGGTTACCCTGGGTCTGTACACTCTTCTCAGTCTCCTCACTGTGGGTTGGTCGACAGCATTCACATCCTCACCACCCTCAGCCTCTTCCACAAATTGTTGTATGATAGCTATTGCAGCCGCTATCATTTTGTTGTTTTGATTGTTAAAAGTTCCCCACTTATTTGCACCAGTGGTGTACAGTGTGGGAAAAAACAGAGTGGAAGGTGTTTGCATAGTTTATAGTAGTGTTCGTGGCTGGGCTGGTCTGCTGCCTGTGTAAATGGCTGATTCTGATACTTTTCACCTGCCAGCTATGCTAGGTCTCCTAGATTACCTTCCTACTGCTGTTTTCCCTTCCCATTGCCTTCCTGTTTAATCCCAGGAGTGCACCACGCAAACACAGTGCTCAAATGTGCACAGAGCTGCTATTTCATGGTTTAACTTTTTTTTAAACCTTTAAAACGCGGTGTGCGGCATGCACATCTGCTTAGGCAATATGAAGAGTACTAGGCAGAGTCAGACACACCCCCTTGCTTAGCTGTGCTGAGCCGCAGGGCTCCAATCCGCTTACACTATGCCTGACACCCCCCCCCCATAATGTCAGCTAACTCCTAGGCTTGCACCAGGCTGTTCCTACTCTTACACCGTTAGGACCTGACTAGCATGCTGGGGAAAACTGGGACTCACTATCATTCCCCTCATTTGCATAGGATTGCCTGCTAATGCATAGTTACATGTCTCCCACTGAGCCTCCCCCTTAGCAACCACTACTCACTGGCCATGTTATCTTCTGCCTGCCATTGACTTTCATGGCATAATAGTGATTTTAGTTAGAATGCTTATTATAGGTTTATTTTAATATTTCCCCCCGATCCCGTTTGCTCGCCTCTGCCCTATGCTTAAAAAGCCAAGATCGGCTAAAAAAAAATAAAAGTTGATTTTTTAAATTTTCTATGCTGTTTGCAGTGTCATTTGTACTTGTTTGTGTTACCTGACCTCTTGGAGCTGCAGTTACCTCTTGGTTTTTTTCTACTTTTTCTGTGTGGTAACTGCTCTACGCGATGGATTCCACCAATGTAGAATTAGACTACAGACCAGAGTCGAGGGAATTTTCAGCTATACCAGAAGGATTGCTGCATCACGTCGCTAACCCTTTATTGGCTTTGGAACTAGGTGGGCCAGTTAATATTCCTGCTTCCACCTTACCTGAAGAAAATCTTGCTGACTTCAATTTGGTTGTGAAAGAATTTGAAGACAAGCTCTATCTACTACAAAGGTACGCCTGGCAAAGGCAACACCTTGAAGCATCTATACATCATAGAATCGTACCCCGAGGAATGCGTGTATTTTGCATGCCATCTTATGGAACTAATCATCCGGTGCTCCTGAAAAAGTGGCAGGACCTAAATATTGAACAAGGATTCAGGTACATGTCACTTTTAAATGAATACTTTTTACCTCTTGAGACTAAATTACGTACTGAAATAGACATAACTCACAAAAATTTAACTGACAAGTTTAAATCAGACTATGCTAAAAATAGACTGCAAACCATTTTCTCACAAGTGAATTCTTTCAGTGAGAAATTGAAACAAATCAAATTGAAAAAGTTGCAGAGGGATTTTAATGATTTTCAAACTGGTCAGATTTTTGTCTGGCCCAGACACAATAATGCACAAACTCAATCGCAAAGGCCAGTTTCTTTAACAAATGCTAATGACAATGTTATAACTAGTGATGCTGCTTCTACATCTGTTGGTGTTTCAGTTCCGTCTACTCTACCCATAACTGATAACAATTCTGCTCTACCTAGTGAGACGGAATTTCCTAGATTGACTGCTTATTCTGCAACACCACCTCCTAACCAACTAGCTTTTGCTAATATGCACAATGATATTCGTTTAGGCGCAAAACCTAAAATGACTCAAGAAGCAAGTCGTTTTTTACCCTATCCCATAAAAACACAGTATCAAGGGAGAGGGCGCTCTCAGAGCAGAGGGCCAAGAAAAAGGAAAAATTCAGAAGAGAGATATGGAACGAATCGAAGGCAAAGGATGTGACTGACATATTTGTTAATTTATCTAATTATGATTTGTGTATATCAGATGTTAGTTTGATTAACAAGGGCTTAAATTTCATACCAGCACAATGCAGTAACTTGGCTGATGTTTTATGTGAGCTACGTATTTTTTGTAGAAATGTAGCCCTTAAAATGTTTTTTAAAAACACCTCTACAACAAACAATACTGAAACTTCACAATCAGAATATGTGTCACTAAGACAAAAGAGTAACTTTTCACCTCCTTTACCCTTCAGTATTGACTGTTTTCTAAAGGCCTGTGAGAGAGATTTTTATAAACTCTTTTCTACTAAGAAAAATAAAATAGTCTATGTTAATTTATCTTCTGGAGAAATGGCATCTTTAAAAAAGATGATTTGGGTTTGGAAGCAATTAGAGAACTACTTGTAAGAGATACCAGCTTCTCTTCTGATAAAATTATACTAATTTGTCAGCTCTTGGATTTAGTGCTTAACAATAACATCTTTATGTTTGACAGCATGACGTATTTGCAGACATGGGGTGTAGCTATGGGCACCCCATGCGCAAATACGTATGCGAATTTAGTGGTCCTAAATTGGGAAAAAGAGCATTTGTTCACCAATCCTGTTTTTAACAAAATCAAGTTCTACAAACGTTTTGTAGACGATGTTCTCCTAATTTGGCAAGGTACCATAGAGGAATTTACATGTTTCTTACACCACCTAGAAACTACCACTAGTTACTTGAAATTCACAGTGGAAGCATCCACGAAACAAGTTGAATTCCTGGATGTTACCTTGACACTTACTGAGCAAGGAAAAATCACGTCCTCTATTTACAGGAAACCTACTTGGACCAACACACTACTTCATTTCAGCAGCATGCATCCTAGGCATATGTTCCCAGGAATAGTTAAAAGCCAGTTTACTAGGCTGACTAGACTTTGCCAGGAAAATACTGTTTTAGAAAAAGAATCTGACCTGTTAGAGCAATTATTTTTAGATAGAGGATACAATTTTAAGCTTGTCAACTCTATTAAAAACAATACTATACATACTACAGAATCTATACCACTTACTGTTAAGAAATATACTTCCTTCAAATATAAAAATAGCAATGACAATATAAAAATACCATACATTTTAAAATACACTAGTGACGTAAAATGTTTGGAGACAGTTATACTGAATAACTGGAACATATTACAGACAGATTTTTTAGTATCTAATCTGGTGGGAAACTTTCCTTCCTTTTTATATAAAAACTGTCCCAACTTGAAGCAAATTTTATGTAAAGATATTGTATCAAATATTATGAAACCTACCCAAGTAATGGGAACAGTTTCTTGTGGTTCCTGTACCAGGTGTAAAATGATTTGTTTAGATTCAACCTTTACTCATTCCACCTTAGGTTTTACCTATCATATTAATGTTGCAGCTACTTGTCAAACAAAAAACCTGGTCTATTTAGCAACCTGTACAAAATGTACAGCATTCTACATTGGATTAACTAAAAGGAGGTTAACTGATCGTATATATGATCATTTATATGAAATAAAGAAAGAAATAGATACTAATGCATTAGCACAACATATAATAGAACATAAGGAACATAATTTTCTGTTTAGGGTACTTGAAAAAATAAAATTAAATCCCAGGGGCGGAGATAATTTAAATAATTTAGCCCTGGCAGAATTAAAATGGATTTTAAAATTTAATGCTCATAGTTACCCAGGACTGAATACCTCAGTTTCCATTAAACCTATTTTAAATAATAGGAAACGCTAACATTATTGTACAATCATTACATATATACATTTTTAGTTGTATGTTTCTTACCATTAATAAATATCCTTAAAATTATGATATAAGTTAAATAACCTAATATATTTTTATAATATTATTTTTATAATAATATTGGTTTTTAACTTGGTATTCTTTACTGTTATTCTACATCTTTAAATTTATATATATGTTTTTTATAATTCATAAGTTTTGTATTTTATAGGCAATTAATATATTTAATCAAGTTTATATTAAATTACCTATATGTTTTAACACATAGTTATATTCCTGGATCTATGTTACATTAAATTAAATCATACTATCTTTACCTAAATAGATCTTGTCTATTAACTCTAAGGCAAAGAAAATATTATGGTATATAAACTCTAACCATAATTAGTTTTATTCAAGATTTACTTATTTATTTACGTACTTTTAACTGTATGGTCTCATTCTTTAGCACTTTTTAGCATTGCTATATATTCTACAACCTCATTGTTATCTGTGCACCACTGGGTACGTTCATGCTTCAAGTTATTAGCACTTTTCATTAGATTCTGCTTCGGGCTCTATTTGGTCTGTGATATACTTTAATAGTTATATGTCACTTAGTCTGAGCTCCGAGTTGTACCCTTTGATGTTTCAACAACATATTTTTATAGCAAGACTTAATCAAGTATGTAAAATTTTTTAAATGATTTTATTTGTTTTAAAAAGACATCGATAGATCTCACATTAACTATGTACTTATAAAGGTGTTTTAAGTACAAATATTTTTAGAAATGCCTTATAGTAATCTGATGCACATTTTTAAATATTTTTAAATATTTTTAAATAATCTACTTTAATTAATCTAGGTTAAATGAATGTAAGCTCTAGTTACGACAGTAACCTTATAAACGCTCACTCAGTGTTATATCTATCAGCATTTCGATGCTTAAAGTTTCTATTGTCTCTTTTTTATTGTCCTTTTTCATTGTCCTTTTGCCCTTTTTTCTAAACATGGACTAACTGTTGAACTGCACTAAGTTCTTTAAACGTTTACTTGTCTGTTTAGTTGCATTGCCAACCGCAAACAAGTCCTTCTAGGGCTATACCTGTCAACTGTCAGCTTTCAATTGCACAGTGTTCCCATTGTTTCTATTTATTTCATCCAAATACAAAGTAATAGTTGACTCACAGCAAGTTCCACGACAGTTTGTTTAACTCATTATATATATACAATCTAGTGTATATCTTAAATAATTTGCGTTAAATGTATGTAAGCTCTGGTCACGATGGTAATCGCATAAATGCTCACCAAGTATTATTTCTATTAGCATTTTGATGCGTAAGGTTCCTTTTGCCTTTTGTCTAAACATGGATTAACTGTTGAACTACACCAAGTTCTCTAAATGTTTAAACGTTTACTCGTTTGTTTAGATGCATTGGCAACCGCATATAAGCCTTTTTAGAGCTATACCTGTCAACTTCAGTTGTGCAGTGTTCGCATTGTTTTTATTCATTTCACCTGAGCACAGAGTTTTAGTTGAACTACATTAAGTTTTATGATTGTTTGTTTGTTTAATTCATTATACATACATATATTTACACTTTTAATTTACAAACTGCAACATGAGTTATGTTCAAAAAATTTATCATTTTAGAATTTGTATTCAACATTAAAGCATCGCTTCTGATAGTTTGTCATTTGATCTTGGAAGCTATGCATTGTTGCTTTAAATGGTTAATGAGGTACCTAATTATATAGGGCTTGGTTTTAATCTATATAATTTATGTTGTATATAAGCACTGCATTGTAGAATTTTCATTTGTCTGATGAAGTGTGGCTGTGACCACGCGAAAGCGCTTACCCTTCAATTATATTCATCACAATAAAGAAGAGTTTTACTTTTGCTACGGCTGCCAATAATTTCTTTGAACTGTGGATTTATAAAGTTTGTTAAACAGCAACCGCTCAGTACTTTAACTTCATTGCGGTGAGATCAGGTTTCTGCTTTTCGCGCTGTTTGCAGTGTCAATGGCCTTATACTTGGTCATTGGCATGCTTCCTGACTGATATGCAGTCTTTATTTGGAGCTGTCACAGCTCCGTTTTGGATTTTGCAGAAATGTACTCGGTTACTAACCGAGTACATTTCTGCAGAATATACTGGTTCTGCACAGCCGGTTTCAAGCTTTTGGGATTGCACATTCACCTCATTTGTATGGATTTCTCCTGCAAATGGGGTGATTTGCATACAGGGGCTTAGCCCATGCAGGACTAGTACAGGAGCGCTCGTGCACGCTCCTGCAGGCTGTTCCTGGATCACACGGCAGACATATTGCCTGCTAGAGCTCCTGCACTAATCCTGCATGCTGTGCAAGGTATGCAGAATCTGGGAGAAAGTGGAAAGGTCAGACGGAAATTGAAATGTAAGGTGGGGATTAAGGTAGGAAGGAAACTAAAGAGGAGTGGTAGAAAGGTTTGTTGAGTAGAAGAGGATAGAGGTCATAAAGGGACAGGGGTAGGAGATGACAAAGGAACATGGAGTTGTCCAGGTGACAAGCATGTGCATATTAGACTTTCTTGTTATTTTTAAGGGCTTATTTTTTGAAAGAAGGTCTCTACATGGAGAGTAGTGTTACAGGGTATCTTTTAGTGCTGACATTTTTCTGGTGTATGTTTAAGATTGTCTACAAAAATAAGCTGTTAGTATGTTAAATAATTGTGAAGCTCAAATGAATTTAGTTATTTCACAGGTCTACACTGATGATTCCTATGCCTAAGGCTGGTATCAGATATGGCTACTTTATTGTAGCAGATGGACAGTTCAGATGTAAGTGTGGAATTTAAGTTTGTAAGAATACAAGAGCCATATAGATGGGTTTGTAAAAGGTAGGCAGATGAAAGTGTTTGTCTTGCATCATCTGTCAGCTAGTGTTTGGTTCTATAGAAGGAGCTACATTTCTGATGTTTTTTTCAGAATAATTCATTATTTTTATTAATAAAGGTAAAAACAATTTCTATCGTTTTCAATATGTGCTGGTCAAAATTGAGGTTATTATCAAATAGGACACAGAAATTTTGTTTAGGTTAGAGTTTAAATTTTTGTGTTGTTGTATAAGGTTATTTTGAAAGACTGTATTTCACTTTGGTATAGTGAATAGCATATGTTTTGGGCTTTTTTAGGATTTAAAAGTAGATTTGTATGTTTTATCTATGTTTCAGTAGCAGTTAAATAATTTTGAGTGATACCTTGAAGTGTCAGTAGGGATGCATATAAGGGCTGATTCATCAGTATATTGAACTACATCAGCAAGGTGTGTAGCACTGTATAGTTTGTTCATAAAATGTTAAATAAGAAGAGGCTTAATACTGATCCTTATGGGATGCTGGCAGTGATTGTTGAAAGGAGGAAAGATTCTGTTTCCATTTGACTGCTTGCTGCCTGTCATTCAGATATATATGGAACCATGAAGTGGGGGCTGGTTAAAGTTGAGGGAAGAAAGTTCAGTAAGATGATGTTGATAGGATACCTTGTCAAATGCTTCTAAGAAATCTAAGACTAGAGAAGATAACAGGTTTCTGCTATTCCCATATTACTCTATGATATTGGTGAAGTTTAGGAGAGCAGTTGTAGTATTGCGGTAACATCTACAGCCAAGCTGGGTTTTGGACAGCAGGTTGTTAGAGTTAATGTACTGCAAAAGTTGTGAGTGGATACATGTTTCTAGTATTATAAATATAGGGGAGGGGATAGGATTGCAATAAGCCTATATTTTGAAGTCTGTTGATTTTTTCCAGCTGGATGGGGGATATTTCTCATATATGTTTCAGATTATCAGTATGAACAAAGGAAAAGTCTTGGTGTCGACTGCTATTTTTAGGTAACCTGTTGGAAGTAGGTCAGCAGCTAAAGAGACTGGTTTCAGTTTCAGTAGGAGTTTCTTATAGTAGAAATAGAGACAGGAAAGAATGTGAATTCATGTTAGTGGTTAGCAGAGGATGGGGAGAAAATCATTATTACTATTAACAAAAGATAGTAGTGTCTGTATTAAGTAGGAGTCGAATTGTAATGGTTTTAAACTATTAATGTTAGAAGTATAAAAGAGTATGTGGTAGTTATGATGAAAAAGTATTGGATTATTTTTACATTGGAGTTATAGTAGATTTATTTATTCATTTTCATGATGCTCTTAGCAAGTTTTCTGAGATGCCAAAATATATGAAATTTATTTTGTATTCTGATGTGATGACAATCATTCTATGCTTTGTATCTTTGAAGCATGATCTTTTTAGTTTATTTAATTAGCTATAGAACTGGGTTTGATGTGCCTCTTTTATTTATATGGCATAAGATTCATTAATATGTGAGATGACAGCATCAAGTGGCATGAATTTTAAAATGTTCCAGTTATACTGAGTCACATTATTGATAAAGGTGCCTTTGTTAAATCTTGTATTATATATGTGGTTATAAATTATGTTTTTGGATTGGGCACTGTAGTTTCTGAGTGCATCAGTTGGAAGGTGGTGATTTATTATGTCTGGCAGCCATCCAAATGTTTGAATTGTGTTTGTTTTTTTGGCAAGGATACAATCTAAACTTGAGTGTCTGTCAGATGTTTATTAAATCTAGTGGTGAAGCTTATTAGTTGTAAAAAGCAGGATAAGTTAATTGATTCTGATGGAGTGTTATTGTTGATCATCTACTAGTCTATTTTGAGGGTGCTAGAATAATAATTTCTTGGTGAATATGGTGAACTAACCACTATGCTATATCCTCTGCTGTTGAAATGTTGTTAGCATGTGGAATATAAATAACTGAAATACATACAGACCTTCCTTTTATTCATTTTGAAGAGTGATATGATGAGTTCCAGATTGTTAAGTTTTGGGATCTGTATGAGGAATTAATTTATCTCTTACTGGTTTTTGAAGATAATGGTAACATCACCAGCACATCACTTTTATCGTTAAACCTAAGTATATTAAATCCAGGGTAACTGACTTCATTGTCTTATTTATACGTATAGCCAGATCTGCATGAATACCTTGGATTTTGTTTTACATACTTCCAACACTCATGCTTATAAGCAGGAGTTTGGATTCAAGGGCAGATGAGGAAGTAGATCTAGACACATTTGTGGTTGTAATTGCTGGGTTGTTGGGTTGATGTTTATTAGTGCCGGGTTAGTATGAATATCACCAATGAGCTTCTGAGTGAAATTATTGTATATAAAAGTATAAAGCCATTTACATTTTAGCTTGCGCTTAACTGTAATTTTTATTGGTAAGGGCGTTTACTGTATCTCTAGTTGAAGATGTCAGAGAAATTAGAACAGAAGAGTTAAGGTAATAGTTTGTGGGGTATCATAGGTGACTTATGATGTGGTAAATGTGGGATATGAAAGATAATATTTATCAGTATAGGACACATATGATAGCTACTGAGGTGTGTTAGTGCAATGATTATACAAAATAGCAGCATATTGGTTAGAAGCATTGTCAGCAGTGGCAGTAACATATTTAGATTAAACCTGGTCTGTATTATAATGTGAAGGGAGATAGATGGGACAAATGGAGGAAGAAGTATTTCTAAAGATTTCCTGACAGGTACTATTAGGGAGAGCAATCAGAAGGATTAGATAAAGTGCAATGCAGTATGGGGGAAAATAATTTTTGATCAATGCTAAATAATAGACAGAAATTAGGGATAGGTGAATAGCATGATGATTGATTCTTTCATAATAGCAAAGTAGTTTGGTGAAGGTTAGGGATTAGGTGTCACAAGTGATAGTTGGCATGGTCCCTGATTTCAGACCTTCGTCAACCCTCATTGTGTTTTCCATTGTCCAGAATTTGTGAGCAAAGAAATTGAGAAATATGACTTGAGGTCATGGTCACATAGTGATAATCAAGACCCATTCTGGAAAATGTTTACCTTGACTACCCTGATGTGGTGTATACTTGGCCACTAGGAAAAGGCACCTATTTCTGCCTCCTGCGACATACTGTCCTTGCTCAGGTTGTGTGGACAGCCATATATCATAGTGTCCCTTGTTACCTGTGACAGTTGTGACACACTGCTCTCTCCGGCCTGCTTTAATTTATCAATAAATTTTGGGTTTCTAAAAACACAACAGGAATGGCTCCCATTCCTAAGTCAGGATATAATTAAAATTCATGAAATTAGTATTGTTTCAGTGTTTGATATTAGTCAGATGTGCTCATTGCAGCACCCACAATGTGCCCAGAAGTGACTCATTGTACAATTCATATGGAGTTACATGTATTGGTAGCATATCTAAATATGACTGCAGATTACTTTTTATTAGACTCATTGCTTGTACTACTATTGGAACTGTGTAGGTATCTTTCTTTCACATTGCTGTCATGTCTGGCTGCAGATCTTAGCATTTTATGACTCTGTGGTTTTCTATATGTGAGACACTGCAGTACTAGCTGTAGTAATGATCAATGCTACTTTTATCTTTTTTATGGACTACTATAACTGATTTTCTTGTATCTGTTTTTTAATTGCTGGTAATGGGGTTCCCAAGTGATGTATACTTTATCATTCTCTATAATGCATTGTGGTTCATGTTTCCAATGTTTCTCAGCTACTTCACTGTAGTGTTTGCACAATCCCCAATGCCAAAATCTGACCACATGATTGTATCTTTCAGTGTACAGGCCCTTTGCCATAAGTGCATCAAACCTAGAAACAAGGTGTGTGACTGTTTCCAATTCTTTTTTATAGAAACTACATTTGTCGCTTTTTCCCACATGTTCAGTGGACTTTGTAAACCAACATGCATGTAGTCCACTATTCTTGGCTGTCATTATTGACTCTAAATCCTTTGGTTTCAACTCACCTTTCCTTAACCATTCCTGTTTCCAATCCTGATCAACATGAGGTAGTTCTGGGGGATCAGCATACTTGCCACTATATTTATGTTTTTTCCACATTTTGCTCCTTCTCATCTGATCCTTCCTATATTCTGCCTTCTGATTTTTGGCTTGCTCACCTGCTGTTTGATTTTTGTCTACTTCTGGTTTGATTTCTACTCCTGCTTGCAACTTGAATGCTTCTGCTAAACTAATCAGAGAGACGACTTCCTCTCTTCAGGTTGTAAAACTTTCTGTTTGTTTGGCTCTGATGAGGTCAGCAGATATGCATGCAGTCCCACGACTACAGATGTATACATGGAATCATTATCAAGGAGGCTCATACCTCCTTCAAAGCATGGAATATATAATCTTAGGATACACTGATTGTTATATATCATTTGATAAGCATGAAGCATTTTTCTTGTTTTTATGTACAACTGATCCAATATCTTTGGGACCAGTGAGTCTTCACAAGAACTATAATTTAAAATAGGAAGAGCAAATTGGTTTATAGCTTGGACTTTATTCCTACATGTCAAAGTTGTCTTCAGTATTGTTGTAGTCTTCTGAAGTATTCCATACTAAGTTTTATTAATATTTGTTCATGTTTTATTGCTGCTCCTTCATCAATCCCCAAATATTTATACACTCCTTCCTGCTGAAGTTCTTTTATAATACATTCCCCTCCTAGATTGATATCTTCTTGGTACTGCAATTTTTCTGCTTTAAGCTTCGCACATTTATCAAGACCAAATGCCATTATTAAATCATCGGAGAAAGTTTTAACCACTTGCACTTGTGCTGTAAGCTCCTCATCTGATGAACTATGCCATTTTAAGATATCTACAAAAATTAGAAGAGAAATCTTTAAGTAAGTTTGCTTTCTGGGAGGCAATTTGTAACAATGACCTAATCTGTTAAGTAAACAGGTTAATGGGTAAAGGGTAAGACAAAATGATGACAGTGACAAAGAATCACCCTGGAATATCCCTTTAAGTTTTTATTTCTGGGATAATGATTTGCCTTCTGTCCTGGCTTAATTGCAAAGTGGTTTGTCACTGTTTCATGGTCACTGTAATGTAATTGATCAATACAAGATGTATCTTTTACTTCTGTAAGCACTCCTTTATCTATGAAATTGTCAACTGCTTTTAGTAACCTATCCATGCTTAGATTACTCCCCTTTTTATAACTCTCCATTATGACTTTATTTAGCAACAAACGATCCTTTGTTCCAAAACAGCAATAATATGTGGAACTGTTTTCAATTCTGTTTTACAAAACCTAAATTTGTCTGTTTCTCTTTTTCTCCCACATTTTCAATGGACTTTGTAAACCATTGTGTACATAGTCCACTATCTTGTGCCACCAATATTAACCTTTCGTCTTTTGGTATAAATTCACTCCTTGTTAGCTATTCCTGCTTTTGATCCTGATCAACATTGTTGCTCCAAAAGTTTTGTATATTTGCAATTTTATTTATGCATATTCCACATTTCTTGCCTTTTCATCTATTCTTCACATTATATTCTTTCTTTTATTTTTTGGCACATTCAGTTGCTGCCTGATTTTTATATGCTTCTGGTTTGATTTCCATTCCCACTTAACACCAATATGCTTCTGCTAAACTAAGCAAGGAAATCACCTTAGACTTATGCTCATGTTTTAAAACTTTCACTACATTTTGGTCTTGTGAGGTCAGCAGATATGTATGCAGTCCTACGATTGCAAATCTATACATGCAATCAATTTCGAGGAGGCCCATAACTCCTTCAGAATGGGCAATCTATAGTCTTGGTATACACTGTTTTTTATGAATCATTTGATAAGTATGAAACATCCTTCTTGTTTTCCTGTTAAACTGATCCAACACCTTTTGGGGCTAGTCAGTCACTCCAAAACTCTAAGTTACGACAGTAAGAGCAAATTGGTTTATAGCGTGGACTTTGTTCTAGATATCAGTGCTGTTTTCAGTATCAGTTTTAGTCTTCTAAAATATTTCTTACTAAGTTTTATTCACATTTGTTAATGCTTTATTGCTGAACTTTCTATTCCCAAATACTTATACACTCCCTCTTCCTGAATTTCTTTTATATTACATTCCTGTCCCAGGCTGATGTTTTTCCTGGTGTTGCAGCTTTCCTGCTTTAAAGGTTGCTTATGCACATTTATCAAGACCAAATAACATTCTTATATCACCTGAAACAGTTTTGAGCACTTGCAGTTGTACTTTCAGTTCCTCATCTGATGAACTTTGCAGATGACCTCACAAGACAAGTTATTTAAAGCGTCTGACAGTTTTTCTTGTGCAAGTATTTTTCTTTTTTTCTTTTTGTATATCTTCTGTCTGGAAAGTCTGGGCTTCTTGAATAATAGTAACAATGCATTATATCTTTCTTATGCTTAATAATCCACTCTATCATCTTTATGGCTCTTTCTTGGCGTTCAGCTTTGGTGATTATTGTGCACTACTATTTCCTTCTATAAAGGGGGGGTGCATCCATCTCCTGGCCATTGCCTAGCCCCATTGTAGGAATGTTTCCATGTCTTCACAATTCTACACTGTCATTTTTTTCCAGCTCTGGCATCAGTATGCCTACCAGGATTGGGCACTTTTTTATCTTGGGTCTTTTGTGCCCAGCTATCTGTTTTATTTTTAACCTACTTCTGTCCATGACATATACTATATAAAATGCAATGTATATATCAGTGTTGTCTTCGTGAGATTTTGTGAAAAACAGGATCCACCTAGTGAAGCCACTGAACAAGAGTTGAGGATGAAGTCAGTTCCAGCAATACTTCTCTTCTTTATTTGCTGATTTATCGTCTCTCCACTTGGACCCCCTAATGTGAGGTACATGTGATGATGTTTGATACATGCTGTGACCCAGTCACTCAAAGACCTGTATATCTTTACATGAATACTGCATGCACCATGTTTGCTATCTGTACACTGCATTGTCACTGTGTGTTCTTCAGAACTCCTAGTTCTGGGTTAGACATAGCTGCTTCAACTGGGCTGCTATACACTGTTCCTGCTGTTGTGATCAGGATGGTTGAACAGCTGCTGATTGCTCTTTTTCTTCTTCACCATCATCAGTGTATGTTGTCATCGTGCCTTCCATGGCAGTGCTATGCATGTGTGAGTTATCATACAGCAGCCAGATGCTCAAAAACATGTTTCCAGTTATCTCTTTCTTCCTCATTGCACTTCCAACGTTCGTTTTTCACCTGAGGAAAAATTAGTTTAATTGTGCTGGGTATTAAAATACCTATGCAAATACTTCCAAGCAAAAATCCTAATCCTTCTGTACTTTGTTGCATACTTGGGTTCCATACGTATTTCTTAGCATTGTTCCTTATAAATTGCTCCTTCCGTTTCCCTTCTCAATCTTTTTTGAACATTCTCTGGTTGATTCTCATTGTAATCACATGATATTTGCTTTATACCTAGAGCCATTGGTAAAAACAAAAATAAGTGACTCATCAGTTCAATGGTAAAATTGATATGGTAATCAAGAACAGTTCACTTTATTTCCAGATGATATTCTTTGGTACTTGATAAATCCAGCAAAAGGAAACTTCAGTGTTATGGAACATTTTGAAACAGTGCCAAGTCTTTTGATGATACAAAAATTAATGAAGACAAAATGAAGGCTATGCCACACATGAATTGGTTTAGTGATACCAATATTTCTGGGGACACAGTAAAATGAAGTATGGATTCAAAGGCTTCTGTTATAGCAGCTAAGTTTATGTGGGGAGAAAGTAAACAAAACACAGCACAAAAATTTAAGCAATAGGAAGCTCTTTTTTATGGCTAAGGATAACAAGATGCAAGCAGTGCAATTGTTTTAATCCCTTTTGTTTTAATGTCTTCCCTATTTTCACTTCAAAACATGGTGTGGAGTCCTTGTCTGCTCCTGCAAACATGCATATTACAGAAACATATCTAAGGTTTCAGGATATTTATGTCATATACCTGTTCTGCTTTTCTTTTGCCAAGCCTTCTAACCTTATAATTTATTTCAATCACTTTCTCTGCAAATTCCAAAATAAACCTTGCCACTTTTGAAAGAACTTGTTTTCATCACTGTATAGTAACGCAAGTACTTTATATCCTTCTTTGCTCTCTTAGTGGTAAACATTTTAAATCTGATCTCTGGTGTGTCTCCTGGAATCTTTCCATATTTTCCCTTACTATAGCAATTATATTGCTGAACCTTTCCTGTAGATCTGAAAAGTGCTACATCACAATTTTAGAAAGGGTATTTCCCTCTTCTTGAGTTTCTTCTGCATTTAATATGCTTTGGAAATGTCTGTCACACAGCACTTCAAATTGTGTGAATCCAGCTGAGGTTCGAGATACTTCTCTCACTACAACCATAACATATGGATGCATCTAATCCCAATTCTACCATCTAGTTATTGTTTGTCATAGCAGAGAGTTCAATGTTGTGTTAATGAACTCATGTAGCCCATCTCTCGGAGTGCTGCATACATTAGATGTTTCACTTAAAAAAATGGCAATGCTCATGCATTACTCTGGGGGAAAGTGGTGTCCTGGTCAGTAAGAATGTCTCTGGAAATTACTACTGTAGAAAAAAGCATATCGAAATCTTTTCCTTTGGAGTTAAAATTGATACTTCATAGTGGTACGACCTCAGGTAACTGATACATAATAAGTGATCATCAGGATGTATCACTGACACTTAAATTTCTACAATGTCCATTGCTATTTATTTAAATTGGTATCTACTAGGGGTACTATTCTTAAACCCTGGATGTTTTAATCAAATTTGGTATTCGGTGGAAGCTGCACAAAGTTTTCCATGCTGTTCATAATACCAGGACAGTAAATTCCAGCTGAAATTATAGCTTTTGTCTTGTCCATCTCTGAATGACTATCGAAAGTGTTGTTATACACTAATTTTTAGTTCTCTAAACTCAGTCCCCCGGATTCTCAAAACCCTGCATGGAGTGCAAGATGAGTGCACTAGCTCCTGCAGGCAATATGTCTGCCATGCAATCCAGGAACAGTTGGCAGGGGCGTGCACAAGAGCTCCAGCGCTAATCTTGCATGGACTAAGCCCTGGTATGCAAATCACCTCATCTGCTGGAGAGACCCATGCAAATGAGGTGATAGTGCAATCCAGGAAGCTTGCAATAGTCCGTGTAAGACAAGTGCAATCTGCAGAAATATACTCGGTTACTAACCGAGTACATTTCTGCAAATTCCAAAATGGAGCTATGACAACTCCAAATAAAGGCTGCATATTATTGAGGAAGCATGCCAATGGCCAAGTAGAAGACCATTGGTATTGCAAACCGTAAAAACAGTAAATAAAACAACTTTTATTTTTTTTGCCGATCTCCGCTGTGCAAGCATAGGGCAGCGGCGTGCAAACAGGATCAGGGGAAAATAATAAAATAAACTGAAAATGAGCATTCTAACAAAAATCAGTATTTTGCCATGCAAGTCAATGGCAGGCAAAAGACAACTTGGCTAGTGAGTAGTGGTTACTAAGGGGGAAGGCTCAGTGTGGGACATGTAACTATGCATTAGTAGGCAATCCTATGCAAATGAGGAAAAGTTTAGTGAATCCAAGATTTTCCCAGGATGTGAGGCAGGTCCCAAGAGTGTATGAGTATAAATAGCTGGGTGCAAGACTAGGATATAGGTGACATCATGGGGGGTTAGGCATACTGTAAGCAGACTGGAGGGCTGTAGCTCAAGTTTACTCCTAGGATACCACAGCTAAGCTAGGGGTGTGTCCAAACCTGCCTAGCACATTTTACAAAGTGTAAGTGGGTGTGCACACCATGCACCAGGTTCTATAGGAAGAAAAAGGAAGTTAAACCAGGAAAAAGCAGCTCTGTGCACATATGAGCACTCTGCACGGCACTCACATGGGCTTAAACTGGGAGACAATGGGAAGGAAAAACAGCAGTAGGAAGGTAATCAAGGAGAACTAGCTTAGCTGAAAGGTTAAATGTATCAGAATCAGTCAATTACACAGGCAACAGACAAGTCCAGCCCAGCCCAGAACAGTACTATAAACTATGGAAACACCTTTTCCCCCTTGATTTTCATAAAAACTCTGCACCACTGGTGTATACAGACGGGGAAATTTTACAAAATGAAAGCAAAAGAAAAAAATGTTAGGGGCTGCTTTTGCTATCATAAACCAGCATGTGAAAAAAGCTGAGGGTGTTGAGGATGTGATGAGCAACCCACAGTGAGGAGACGGAGAAGAGTGCACAGACCCAGGGTAACCTACCAAGGGCTATATGAGCTGGAGATAGTGGAGTGCTATAGGGTGGACAGGGACCTCCTACAGCAAATTTTTGAGTTGTGCCGGCCACGCCTCACACACAGAACTAACAGAGGGGAACCCATCCCAGTGGATACCAAGGTATGTGTAGGTCTAAGAATACTAGCTACAGGTACCTTGCATAGGCCATCTGGGGATATGATGGGGATTTCACAGGCATTAGCATCCAGGGACTCCACCAGTTCCTGGATGCCATGTCAGCACATGTCGGTGAGCATGTATATTTCCCCATCACCCGTGAGGTGTTGGCCAGCAATATGCGTCTCTTCTGCCGGATAGCAGAATACCATCAAGTAGTGAGTGCAATACACTGCATGCACATATGCATTAAAGCACCACCACGTGAGCAGGGTAGGGTCTACATCAACCGCAACGGCTTCCCCTCCAACTGCCAGGTCATGTGCGATGACAATGGCACAATAATGAATGTGTGTGCTGGCTGCCCTGGAAGCAACCACGATTCCCACATCTGGCATCTGACACAGCTGTACCAGACATTTACCAATGGGACATCCCACATGTTCACCTAGTGGGGGATGCTGGATACGCACTGGAGCCATGGCTGATGACACCCATCAGAAATGCACACACACCCGAGCAAAAACTCCATAATGATGCACATGCACAAACACTAATCATAATAGAGCATGTGTTTGGGATGCTCATGTCATGGTTCTGGTGCCTAGACACATCCGGTGGAACCTTGCAGTACTCACCAACTACATGTACCCAAATTGTCCTTGTATGTGCCATTCTACACAATATGATCCTGTGGAAACAGCTTCAGCAGGAACAGCATGGGGCAGGGCCACACAGCCCCCACCAGTGCCAAGACCTGCACAGGTGCAGAGTGACTCAGAGGAGGAACAACCTGAGCCTGCTCCAGTAGGCAGAAGGAGGCATTCCCAGTATGTCCTAGTCTTGGCAAAGAGGCAATGCATAGCACATGCACTGACTCAGTAGGGACCCAGGGAATGACACCTCTCTCCGACTCGCACATACAGTAAAAGGGATGCCAAACATGATACTACCTGTGCTCAACCATGTATAGGGAATGTACTATGTGCATCAGACATAGGCAGCCCTGCATCACCATCCTCAATATTGGGACACCCACAAGGTAAGTGACTCACACATGCCAGTTGGAGGAGGGGCACATACCCAACAACATTCACAGCCAGGAGGATAGGTGTAGACAAACACAAACAAAGGCTGTACGATGGCCTCTGAATGAGCCCCATGGGTAACCCCTACCCCAGCCCTACACAGACAGACTACAGCAGGCCAGACAGTTGGATGTCAGTTGTGAAGACTAGGAAGTCAGAAACTAATATGTAGGTAGTGAAAGCTATGATCTGTAGTGCACTGGTATGCATCTAGCCAGCACAATAGGTAAGACTACAGACTGAAATGGTGTACCTGACATACCAGTACAGTCCTAGCAACTGTGTAAAAGTGTAAGGTGTGCCCACCATCCTATGTACACTTATAGTAACAGTCAGTTGTGCTCCCCCCACCCCTGTGTAGAAATGTAGAAACAGTTTGGTGCCCCCCCCCCGCTAAGCAGAAATGTAGCAACAGTCAATGCCAAATGACTGAGGTATATCCTGCAGACACAGCATGCCACCTGTGTACAGCACAAAGGTCAGCACTGCAGTACAAACCACCTGGGGTTGATCCACACATGCAATATAGATGGCCATACTGGGCATGCTCACACACTTAGAGGAATGAAGGCAATGTCAGTCAACAACATACAGAAAGCCCATACTGGGCATGCTTACACACTTAAACACAAGAAGGCCATGTCAACAAACAACAGTGGACCAGACATATCTAGCAGTTGCAGTTCTCACTGCAGACACATGTCAGTATGCACCACTCCTGCCTTGCACACACAGTGGATAGGAATACAGACATATATGTAAGGACAACTAACTATAATAAGCCAAAGGTAGATGGACATAGATGTGTTGAAGAGGGTGACCATGACAAGGAGACATCTGGGCCTGTCCCACCCTGCACAAAGCCAAAGGGGCCCCAAACACATGAGGTGCAGGTGTCACTCACTGCAGATACTAGCCACCAGTATCTGTCAGCATGATGCCTTGTTGCACATGCCAACTGTGCAACATGACTGTACAAGGAAGATGTCACCTAGAAGCTGTATACATGTACCTGTGGCATATGACCTTGTGTGTGCCCGCATGTGGCATGTCAACCCCAACATGAATGGGTTATGGCCCATGCACACACTGCCCTCCCCATAGCAATATCATGACAAGCCTGCTGAGGTCATCCAATGTGAAATACACCTTTGGGTGAGCTGTATCTCACTAATCCCCATGGCATGTCCCATAACTGTGTACTGCTATAGTGATAAACTAGTTAGGTAGTAGTCCTAACCCTAGACTTGGCAACTGTGTCAGTGTGTGTATGTGTGCGTGTTTCAGTCTCTGCCTGTGTAGAGAGAAATGCTTTCTAGACTGCTCACACTCAGTACAGTTCATATACACAACATTGGCAAGGCTGCAGATGTCATGCTCCTAGAAATACACCTCTGGGGAAATCATAGCCCTGTAATTTCCATAGTGCATCTTGTAACTGCATACTGCTGTAGTGTGATAAAATAGTTAGGTAGGTATTCTAACCCCAGATTTGGCAACTGTGTGTGTGTGTGTGTGTGTGTGTGTGTGTGTGTGTGTGTGCGTGTGTGCGTGTGTGCGTGTGTGTGTGTGCGTGTGTGTGTGACTGCATAGAGAGCAATGCTTTTTAGGCCACTCACACCCCATACAATACACATACTTGACTTTGTTGGCAAAGTTGCTGATGTCACTCACCTAGAAATACACCTCTGGGGAAATAAAGCCCAGTAAATTCCATAGCATGTCTTGTAACTGCTCTAGTCTGATAACATAGTGAGGTAGGTGTTTAAACCCCAGCCCTGGCAACTGTGTGTGTGTGCGTCTGACTGAGTAGAGAACAATACATTTTAGGCAACTCACACCCTGTACAATACAAATACTCGACTTTGGCAAGGCTGCTGATGTCACTCACCTAGAAATACACCTCTGGGGAAATCATAGCCCAGTAATCTCTGTAGTGCATCTTGCAACTGCATACTGCTCTAGAGTGATAAAATCACGAGATATGTGTTTTAACCCCAGAACTGGCAACTTTGTTGGTGTGTGAATCTGTGTTTGTGTGTCTGACTGAGTAGAAAACAATGCTTTTTAGGTGACGCACGCCCATACAATACACATACTCGACTTTGGTAAGGCTGCTGATGTCACACCTAGAAATACACCTGTGGGAAAGTCATAGCCCAGCAATCTCTGTAGGGCATCCTGCAACTGCGTACTTCTGTAGTGTGGTGTAGAACTGTGGTAGGGTTCCATCTCCACCCATGGCAGTTCTGAATGTTTTGTGTGTGTTGCAATGCCTGTGTATGGAGCAATACATCATAGGCTACTCACACGCAGTACATTTCAAATGCCCTACATTGCCAATCCTGCTGATGTCATTCATTGTGAAGTAAAACTTTGGGGGGAAAGCTCTTTAGTATTCCCTGTGGTGCGGCCTATAACAGCTCTATGCTGTAGTGTGATATAGACCTCAATCAGGGGTTCTATACCCACCCATGTCAGTTGTGAATGTTTTGTGTGTGTCTCACTCTCTGTGTAGGGAGCAATGTATTTTAGGCTTGTCACTTGCAGTACAGTTGAAATGCCCTTCTTTGGTAATCCTGCTGATGTCATTCACTGTGAAATACACCTGTAGGGAAACAGTACTCCAGTAATGTCTGTGGCATGTACTATAACTGCGTAGTGCTGTAGTAGGTGTGTGTGTGTGTGTGTGTGTGTGTGTGTGTGTGTGTGTGTGTGTGTGTGTGTGTGTGTGTGTGTGTGTGTATGTGTGATGTGGGCATTGTGGAGGGGGTTTTGCTACTTTATTTTATTGTGCCCTACTATATATCACAATGTCAGCTATACAGGGATAACAGATGTAAATTAGCTGAGAGGCTGGGGTGCAAAGCCATACCCATACATGTGACATCAAGGCCAGACAATCCAAGTTAGCAACCCCACTATTACCCATATTACACACTCAACCCATGTGTCATATGAAAACACATGCCTAGGCAGTAGCCAATACATGGGTAGTACACTGCATACTGGCCACTGATACTAGCTATGCATTGATAGCAGTAGGCTACAGAGGGTATGCCACCCTGCCCACCTGTCCAATATGCACGTACATGCAGACAGTGCACCTCTACCATGTTCCCCAATGGACACCTGCACCACCTGTTGTGCTTTCACATGTGACTCACAACAGACATATCATGCCTGACAACATGTCCTGTATGGACAGATAACACTGACATCAGGGAATGCTGTTGGCATGCCATCACTGTAGGTGAAAAATAAACCTGCTGCCCAGTACCAGTTCCTGCCACAGGTGGACAAGACTGGCACATCTGATAATAATCTGTGTTCACAACATGGGCCAGACACCCCAGGTACAGTTCCACATGTTACTGTAAATGCATGTGGGAGGTGTGCACATCCCAGACAACATCCATGTCATGGACTAAGGAAAACATACATGGCATGGATTGTACAACATTGGCCACACACAATAGTCACCTGGGTGATAGGATGGAATATGCAATACCCACCTGTGTGGGCAAATGCAGTAACTACAGAACTGAGCCACAATACAGACCATTGTCATAGGTTCATAGGTTCATAGCTTGATACTAGGCTATCTTCCCTAGGGCATTTACAAGCCTAGCCAGTGTGTGTTTGGCTTTCATCACCCTTTTTAGATTAGTTGACTGTGCCTCTGTATAGTAGGTCACAGAAGATAGCCCATTTAAGGTTAGTTTACCATGCCTCTGTCTAGCAGTGACACAGAAGAGTTCCCAGGGGTAAATTTATGATCTGCCATCCAAACGTCAAGATTCTTCTTGAAGATGGTCATTGAAGGGCTCTGTCTAACATGTATTGGGATTTTGTTCCAGAGTGAGGGGAGCCTCTGGGATATGAATCTGTCCCTCCAGCATGTTCTATTTATTTCTGTGCTGAGGTTTAAGTCACTGGAGCGTGTAGCTCTGATGGATTTGGATTTCTTGAGGTGGAGCATGTCCATTAATTCAGGGTTGGACATGGCTTTATACGTCAGGCACAGGTCACCTCTGAGTAGGCGGTAAGCAACTGAGTAGAGCTGGAGTTTCTTTAGCCTAACTGCATAGGGCATCTGTTTGAGTCCCTTGATCCTCTCGGTGAGGTACTTTTGGGGTCTTTCTAGTTGTAGCAGGTGTCGGGTAAGGTACATCCCAAATGCGGAATTGTATTCAATTATGGGCCTGATGAGTGATGAGTAGAGGGGTACAATGACCTCTCTTGATCTAGATGTGAACCCCTTCATGATAAGGTGGGCTATATAGAATGTCTTTCTAACCACTTTGGCAATGTGATTGTCAAAGGAGAGATTGCAATCTACTTGGGTCACCAAATCCCTAATTACTTCTTCTGTACTTAATGGATTACCACCTATGTGGTAATTTGTGGGCACTTTGTTTTTCTCAAAGGGGATGACTATGTACTTTTTGGCATTTAGCTTTAGGCCATGGCTCTGGCACCAGTTATCCGTCTCTGTGAGACCATTTTGGAGGATGCTTGTGTCAGCCAGCAAGTTGATTATGACCCCCAGTTTGCAGTCATCTGCAAACTTTGTCAGCCATAGTCCTCCTGTGTTAGCCTGTACCTCAGAGAAATATATACCGAACAAGAGAGGTCCCAGGACTGAGCCTTGTGGGACGCCACTTGTAACTGGTTTAGATTCTGACATGTAACCTGCAATTCTGACCATGTGGGTTCTATCCCTAAGCTAGTTTGCAACCCATCTTGTGACATAGGGGTTGATATTTAAGTTGGTGAGCTTATTTATGATGCCCAAGTGGGGTATTGTGTTGAAGGCTTTTGCAAGGTCAAGGTAGGCTGTGTGGACTACCTTCCCTTCGTCTATGGCCTTGGTGATTATTTCAAAGAAATCAACCAGGTTCAAGAGGCAAGATCTGCCCTTAACAAAGCTGAATTGGGTAGGATCCAGTGTTTGGAGGTTCCCAATGTCTTTGTTTATGAGTTCCATGATGATACGCTCCATAGCTTTGCAGACCAGGCTAGTTAGGCTTATAGGGCGATAGTTTCCGGGGTCTGTTGTGGCACCACCTTTATGGAGTGGGACCACTGTTGCTGTACGCCATTCTTTGGGTACATATCCTGTTGTAAGGCTGAGACTGAATAGTGATTTTAAGTGAGGGTTCAGTTCTTCTTGGAGCTCATGTAAAATGCAGCCCGGGACACTGTCCGGTCCCATTGATGCTGTGTTTTTTGCTTTGGAGAGGGCAGCTCTCACCTGTGCATCTGTGATGTCAGGGAGGCTACACTCTGTTGGGATAGTCATTTGCTCATTTGGGGGGAAGGGGGGGAGAAGTTTGCACTGAACCTGTCGGCCAGGATGTTGGCAATGTCTGTGGGTTCAGTGTATTTTTTGTCATTTTGCACTAAATCAGAGCATATCTGGGAGTTTCCACCCAGGTTTCTGACATAACTAAAGAAGGCCTTGTGATTATCTTTAGCGTCTTGTGCAATTTTTCTTTCAAAGCTAGCCTTAGATGATTTTATGAGGGATCATAGTTTCTTGCTAGTACTGATCAGAGTTGCTTTCCCTTTTAGGGATTTTGTACAACATAGCATGTCATGTGGCCTGATGCCAAGTTATACCAATCACCTATCCTTGTCTAGCCTGCTGGCACAGTTGACCACCACACACCTGTGTAGACATGCACCCATGCATATCAGAACTGGCACCCTGTCTGTTCATGTGTGTGTGTTGTATGGTGTGTATGTCCACATCCACACTCACTACAACCCCCCAGGGCATACTGAAGCATGCTGTCAGATTCGTGACATCTTCTTGTACTCTTTGCCCATACGTCCACCATATGACCTGTATCATACATGTGATACCTGCACATTGATGTGTTGTGGCAATTGCACTAGTGATGAGTTGCACTCCTGGCCCTGCCAAGTATGTTAATGTGTGTGCATCCCTGTATGAGTGTGCCTGTGTTGACGCTGGCACTTGTTCATGCAGACAGGCATGTGTACGACACCTACCATATATCTACTGTATCCCTGTTGCAGATGTCACTCACCCTCACATATATGTTCTGAGTGCTCTACATCAGGAGACCCCATGTGGTGCGTCCAATAACTGCATTAAACTGTGATAGCACTACATAGTTGTCGGGGGTTTGTTCAGTGTGTGACGCAAACATGCTTCAGTTTTACACTCCCACCCCTCCCTGACATGTATTTGCTTCGGTCTGCCTCCCCCACTTCCTCTCTGGTGGATGTGGAGACCCACACCTGCTTTGCTTAGGCAGCAGCATGTGTATTTTATGTGATGCTCATGATCAGCTGATGGCCTTGGCACGAATTGCAGCCCTCTCCTAGCTGATTGCATGTGGAACAGCTGTGGTAACAATCCCATAACCAGTTGCATGGAAACACATTCCAATACCTAGGAACATCATGGTGGTGTTGGGCCTTTTCATTCACTGTGAGCAGGAACTATATCTGTTGTTTGGCAAACAGCATCTCAGATGGATTGGGGATTTACCTGCAACAACATACACTGTGGAAAGAGGGCAACAAACAGGAGGGGGGTGTGCCTGACCTGACTGCAGACTATTCATGCTGCTGTACTGCATGTGGAGTAATGTTGGTTTAACAGTGTTTGTCTGGATATGCCTGTTGTACATGTCACAATACCTGCCATGTCAGTTCCATGTATATGAGGAATCCCCATCTGCAGGGTCATCTGCAGACTGGACAGTGTTGTGCCTATGGTTTCATGTGTTATGCACAGTGCATCTCTCTGTGGAATGCAGACATAGTGTGAGGATTGCAGTCTGTAGATGGTGAAGGCTGTGACAGTTACTGACTTCATATCCCTCATAGGACATATGTTGCAACAAACACCGTTACAATGGAAAATATACAAGGTTATCACAGCAACATGTCTATACTGGCCCTGTGTATGTGCTGTTAGCCACACCCCTGTCAACATTTATACATATGGCGTGTATGAAGTGGTGCATATGTGCTGTACGCCATAAATAGTGTCATCATATCTGATAACAAGTCAGTGATATATCAGATTGCTACACGTCATGTACAGTAGGGATTATATTTCATGACATAAGCTGGACATTCTGTGGATGTTTGTACAGTACTGAGGTCTGTGTAGTGATGGTGAATGTCTGCAGTGTGTGTATTGTTAATATGTACTTTAGCCTGTGTACAGACTGTGGTAGATGTCATTGTCTTAGTTCTCCTTCTATCAGATGTTACATGCTGCCATACTGTATGGTACCATTTCACCATACACATTTGTAGGGCCATACACACACATGTCCCATACCACAGACAGCCATCAGACCAAACTGTGTAGCAGCCCAGAATATGTAGGGGCATTCTGTGACTGTCACATATGAAAATGGTGTAGAACAGATAGTCCATATACTGTAATATTATGCTAGCCTACCATATGTGGCTATGACTGTGTTCACATTGGTTGTGGTAATGCACTGTCACACAGGTGTATCTTACCCTGTGCTGTGACATGGCTGTTGAGCCTGCTATACATGCAAGTACATGTGCATCCCCCCCATACAAGATGTAGGCCAGTGTTGAGCCAGTCTGCCTGTAGCCTGCATAGTGCATTGTTATATGCCTAGCAACATAGTGTACTTAACCAGTGTGATGTCATGTGCAGATACCTGCCAGATGTACTGCTGCAGGGTCTCCCTTAAATGTCATGTATGTCAGACAGACCATTGGGGTGCTGTACAGATGTATGTCAATATCTAGTGGGTAGTATGTGTCCATGGCACCCCTGTACCAGCAGTCATTATGTGTCAGGCCAGGCAGGAGTGTGTGACTCCAACACCTATGGTGCCAAATGTATACCAGTCATTATGTGTTATACCCATCAATATGGCTGTCTGCATCCATATTGCCAGGCCTGGTACACATGTCGTGCACTAAGGGAATATGTGTATACCTCTGGACTGTACAGGGTGTGTCTGAAGTTCCATATAAAGTGGCCAATATCTCTGCTGCACTCCACAGGGGAATTACATGCTAGCAGCAGTACTTTACAATGATGTCTGTAGGATGTCGTCAGTAGCCAATGGCACACATGTTATAAGCAGATTTCAGCATCCACACACACCATGTCTGTGAAGACAATCCCAATGACAGTAGCAATAGTCTAGTAATATACCTGCTATGCATACCTGACATCCCCTTACACAACGACATTGGGACTGTAGGGGCTGGGATATGGCTACACTCCATCTCCAGGACATAAGATGGAAATATATGTACATATACCTATCCAGATGGCCATATATATATAATGGCACGTGTACTACATTGAATGGCAAGCACCCACTATAAATCCCTATAGCATGTGGCTGTGGTCCCTTCACATTTCCTGAGTGACGGACATCCATCCTGTGTGTGAGCATCAGTGATACAGACAGCAGGTAGCAATATCTCTCACAGGAGAACATGCACATTCAGAGCGGACACATTTGTAGGAGGTTCAGGAACTACAGACAGACTGTGGTTAGAGTTGTGTAATGCTTTGCATAGTACTGGTGTTACAGGGTGTGTGTGTGTGTGTGTGTGTGTGTGTGTGTGTGTGTGTGTGTGTGTGTGTGTGTGTATACATACTAGTGTACCTTGGAATGCAGTCTGTCTGCATAGGTCACTACTGTGGGCCTACCTCTTGCTGGGGAGAGGTATGCATATCATGTGTTGTCCATCCACCACACAAGCACTGTGTCAGACAAGACACTGGCAGTGTGTGTGTTGCATGCTACCAGTACATGGCTACTTCCATGTCTATATCTAACCTCAATTCCCTGACTAAGGATATGTTGCAGACTATCCTGTAACACCAGCACCTTGCTTAGTGTATGACAACAGTGTTCCACATATATGCCTGTGTTCCAGCCTCTGTCCCCCATCTACATACCAAGCTCTGCACATTTGTTATGCTGTCAGGGGGTGTTCTGTAGTGGGCTGTGAGTATATTACACTGCCATTGCTGCCATTAGTACACTGCTGTTGCATCCCCCGCACATGCACTGGGGCTTGGGCCATATATGTGTGGGCGTCACCTACACAACACATGTACGTCCTTATTCACTGCAGAGGCCAGTGTATGTATCAGTGGTATATGGTCTTGTATTATTGTGTTCAGCTGGGGAGCACCATAAATGATCCAGGCTGTTACAAATGTGGGGTATCAGGGGTAAGCTGCCAGAAGGTATGTGGATGTACAGTACCGTATACTCCACCTATATTGCATCTACTAACATGACTTGGGGTACTGCAAGCCTACTGCCCCTGCAGTACAGACTGTTATGTGCATTATACCTTGATATGTTCCGGGTACAACCCATTGGATCACAAAACATCTTTACCTCCTACGAAGATTGTACAGAGTTTAGTTAGAGGCTGCTGAACTACACACCTGCAGTACATACTATTGATTGTGTGGTATCCTGTGGCCCACTCTGTCGGCACTATTGTACATTCTGAAGGGCTTAGCTTGTACTGCAACAGTTGTGAACCTTACCAGACTACTGTATAAGTGTAACTGTATCACAGTTGTAGTACTCCGTTTATATGGTTGTCAGTATTTGAACAGCTATATGATATGGCATATAGGACCGTTATGGTACACAATTAAAGGAGTCCCATTTCTGCAAACCTGTGTGTGGTGTCCTTACTATGACCTTTATATGGGTATATGTTGCAGGCAATGATTGACATTTGTATGTTTAGTCCCTACAGTGTTCAGTTGTTCAGGTGTTAACTGTAGGCATACTGGCTGTTCCATATTGTGTGCATCTCCTACATACGTATCTGACTGTACATATATCTGCGGGTGTATGTGTAGTCATTTGTAGATATATATATATATATAGATATATATATATATATATATATATATATATATATATATATATATATATACCTATATATGTATGTATATATATATATCTATATCTATATATCTATATATATATATATATATATATATATATATATCTATATATATATATATATATATAAGTACCACCAATCCCACACCTAATAATAAGATCCCCTTTAGGCTTGATCCAGTACCAGCATCTTTTATTAAGTCCCTACTTAAAAAACTGAAATCCACCACCCTTTCAGTAGACCTGCTACCTGCAGAATATCTCCAAAAAGCCGCTAATGAAATGGCATACCCCATATCAATTTTAATCAATAGAACTATCCACAAAGCCTATATCCCCCACATCTGGAAAATCTCCCACATTGTTTCTCTTTATAAAGTGGGAGACTCTACTGAACTTTCAAATTATAGGCCTATAGCCATTCTGTCTCCCTTGGCTAAAATAATGGAAAAATATATCCACAAGCAATTTCTTGCCTATCTGAATCAAAACACTCTTCTAGCTACCTCCCAGCATGGATTTATACCTTGCCAAAGTACATCCTCAGCCCTTCTCTCCTTCTCCATACAATAAATCAAAACCGCAATGACAACAAGATCTCCTCAGCCCTCTTCCTTGACCTAGTCAAGGCATTTGATATGGTAAATCACCAGCTACTCTTAAACACATTGAAATCACACACCATAGATAACCTAGCAATTATCTGGTTTCATTCTTACCTAAGTGACAGTCAACAAGCTGTACTATGGAAGAATAACCTATCGACCCTTTTACCAGTCACCCTTGGAGTCCCACAGGGATCTATATTAGGTCCCCTCCTATTCTCCATATTCATTAATGTCCTGTACAAAGTCATCCCTGATGAAACTTGTATTCAGTATGCAGATGACTCAACCCTAATCTGCACTGCCACCTCCCCCACAGATTTACAATCCTTGTCCCAAAACACTTTCAATAAAGTAAAGAACTGGCTCACTGGTCACCAACTACTATTAAAACCAAATAAAACCAAACTATTACTCTTCTCCCCCACTTACAAGGTCCCCTCACCACCTCTCACCATAATATCTAACAATGGTACCATAATTTCCCAGAACCTAGTACTAAACTACTGGGAGTGATCACTGACAACAACCTCAAGTTTGATGCTCACATAGACAAAACTATTAAAACATTTAATAAAAAAATAGGCTCTTTATGCAGGATTAAACCATTCCTAACCCCATTTGCTTGAACTGTTATTGCCCGTACACATCTGCTATCGACCCTTCTTTATGCCTCACCCATCTTTGTAATCCTAAGCAAATCAAACCTCAATAAATTAACTAGGTGCTACAATAACATTGCCAGATTTGCCACAGGATCAGCTTATGGAACCCATCACTGCCTTAACTTTCAATCTTTAGACTGGATTGAACTACCCTATCAACTGCAATATAACCAACTAATAGTTGTTCACAAAATCCTCTACCAACCAGACAGTACATCCATACTGAAAAATATTATTACCTTCCCTACAGTAACCTAAAATCCCAGATGGGGGGTACAAGGAGTCATGCACCCTGCCAGTACGATATGTATTCCAACTTGCAGTTCGAGTGTCAGCAAAGGTGCCTGTAGAACTGCAGTTCTCTTAACTGTGGTGCAGTAAGAAATGACGGGTTAGTCATTTCTGTTTGCAGAAAGGGCCGTTCAAAGGAATGATTGTCCCCCTGTCAAAGGTGAACACGTACATATCAATATAGGCATATATGGATAAACATCTGTAGATGGAACTGGGAACGTAACCACAACATTTATGTCCACATGCACCATTGATGGGTTTGAGAGACCCAAACAACATACATCTGGCATGGATAGGTATTCCCCCCAAGCCAAATACATCTGGCCTGCAATACAATACCAACCTTAGCAGATCCCATAAGCAGGACCCTATATGACAAGGCTGGCATTACTAACATATCATGCAGTCCAGTCAAGTGACATGTCATGGTTGGGGGGAACCCCCTGGGCAGGTGCATTAAGTAGCTGGTATCCGTCATACAATCCAATAACTCTACACCTGACAATGGTTTCACCAATGTTGGCAAGGACATCCACAAACCCACCATGTCAGGTGGAAACTACCACCCGGTAACCTGATGACCGTGATCTGCAGAGACATGGAACATACCAACAATGAACCCATGGCCAATGTCACTAGTTATTTCAAAACGCGGGACCCTGACAATTTTGGACTTGTTAAAGGCAGAGAAATACAACCTGAACCCGGTATACCTCCTCAACCCAATCATGACAGGTGTAGATGAGGGTTAGGAGGTACACAATGCCTATATACATCATAGCAGACTTTTGTACACCATCCCGCTTGTAGGAATGTGTGTAGTTTTTATGGGATCTACCTCCGTTTACAGGATGTTTCCACCAGGACCACTTGGCATATGCCAACATACCACAGGTGCCATCCCATGGGCATACAGTCCTTCACAGGTCATAGATGTGTCAATGCCCTCCTCCACACTGTTGAGGTGTGCAGCACCATTGGGGTTGCTATAACTCACTGGGTGTGGCTGTTGTGGACACGACTGCCATAATTGCAGTTACTGTTGCATCTATCCCCCACATAACTGTTTGTAATACTGTACAGTGTATGTAATCAGGTTATTAGTTGTTGTCTACACCATTCACAGTAGTTGTGCACCTTACACCCTCCTAAGGGTAGGGCTATGCCACCGGCTTTGGCACACACATGTTACTTAGGTGAGGATTGCAGTAGAGTGGGGAGAGGGACATACACCATGATGTTAGCATGTTCAATGCCATCCACATTGCAGACTGCATATATACCACTGTGTGGTTGTGCCTATGCTTTCTTGGTGGGATTACATGTGCAACAGATGTGTTACCTGCACAAGGACATACCTCCATGTGTACAGTCCTGTACCTGTACTGCATCCTAACCAATGGCACTGTGTGTTGTACCCAGCCATGGCATGTGTGCCACCCACTACACTAACTGGTGTCCACTGTAGAAGGCCTGCTGATACCACTACACCCATCAGCCATGTGGCACATGGACAAACACAACACAACCTGAACAGATACAGGTGACAACAATACAGCATTGTTAATTAAAGCTGGGATGCATCATGGCTGCACAGCTACACCTTCCAAGATATTAGCATTTCACTTTACTGCTGACAACATGCTACACTGTTTTACAGTCACCATGTGCATCAGAACCATGTTAGCCTGTCCCTGCATCAATGTTACAGATGTCAGGCAGTGGCACGGGTATCATCATATGCACAGGGTGTGTTATTGGTTTGCCAAAGGCCTAGGCTGAACCATACAATTGACAACATGTGTGTGTGCGTGTGTGTGTGTGTGTGTGAGTGTGTGTGTGTGTGTGTGTATGTGTGTGTGTGTGTGTGTGTGTATGTGTGTGTGTGTGTGTGTGTGTGTGTGTGTGTGTGTGTGTGTGTGTGTGTGTGTGTGTGTGTGTGAGGGGGCTGAGTATTGTTATGGGCCACTGGTGATGTTGTGTGTGCAGGTATGTGGTTGCCCTAGGTTTGTTGTTTATGTGTGTGTGTGTCTGCATGCACACAGTTCCTCCATGTGGCTGCTCTATACAGGGAATTGTGGGACAGCTGCAGACTGTACCTGGCAGAGTTTGCAGTTCATCGTCTCCAACCATGAACACAGGACCTGTGCCTGGCAGGGGAGCTACAGGCAGTACCAGGTACAGAGCCAGACCGAGTACTACCCCCAAGTTTGGCAGACATCCACTGGATCCAGGTCCCTCCTGGGACTGGCCAGGGCCACGAGCACATGGTCTGCTCTGATGGGTTGTGGACAACCCCCCCAAACAGTGCTGGGGCTGGTATTGCCACTACGGGAGCAGTTGTGACTGTTCGGACGTCCACGGCAACCTCCAGGTGCTGGTGTTGCTGACATACATCCATGTGGCCATCGCAACTGTCCCGTCCTGTCCTAAATCATGGACATGACATTTTGGATGAGTTCCAATGTCTCACCCCACCATCTATCCATGACCTCGGTGTAATTACGGATGGCACCTGCTAGGTCATGGATGCTGTTAGTTACAGAGGTGTGATGATCCCTCTGTGCCCTTAGACCCTGCCTGGTGTACCGTTCCATTTGTGCCTGTGCCTCCATGACAGTCTGGAACATGCGTGTGGTTGAAATGGGAGTTGCATGTCTGCCAGGTGCATGATGACCAGCAGTGGTCCTATGAGCACCCCTGCCCATCTGCCTATGTGATACCCCACCAGACATCTGGCTATGGCTGCTGTGTCCTAACACACGTGCCATAGATACCACACTGTCCTGGCCCATGCCAACTGTAGGCTGTCCCTCAGCTAGGGAGAATGGTGATGGGGTGTGTAGAGGCAGTATGACTGTGTACGTGGATAGTGTGGATATGTGTGGGTTGTCAATTGGTGGCCTAGCTGCAGCCCCTAATGACCCTTCCTGTGCCTCAACACACCAGTCTTCATGGTCACTGTCTGTATCAGTGACATCAGGTTCCCTGCAGGGGGGACGCTGCACCACCTCACCACCTGGGAGGGGAAAACAGGGAACAGACTGTGTACAACACCACTAAACAGTAAATACACACACACACACACACACACACACACACACACACACACACACACACACACACACACAAATACATACACACGTGTGCAGACATGACCACACACACAGACATACACACATGCAGTCGACATACATGGCAACCCATACACTACACCAGACAGCACCTACAGACACCTCCCACAACCCCATAACACACACACAAGCAGATGATGGGGAAGTACAGTATCACACACATACCTGTAATTACACACATGTCAGCATGCAAGACATGTGGGGCTGAACAGCATGTAGTGCAACTGTAGTCAATCCCTGTTATCAACATTATACATAGGTTCATAGGTTGATACTAGGCTATCGACCCTAGAGCCTATACAAGCCTAGCCATGCTGTGATGCATGGCTTCTGTTTGTAGGTGATGGCCCTCCTCCTGGAACCCACTGCACCCATGTCCACAGCATTGCTGTGCATCCGTTCAGCACCCTGGCATGTACTGCGCGCCATGCCTCACGGGTGTGCATATCATTGCAGGATATGTCTCTGTGTGTCAGCTGTGTTTCAGTTGCTGCTCACAACCTCTGTGTGTTCCTGGATCACATGTGGACACACGTGTTTAGAGACTGCTTGACATGTATTCACATAAGTCATCATCAGTGGTGCATGTATGAGTGGTATATTACCATTAGACCAAACACATAGACATTGCACTATAGCTATGGTGAGTGTAAAGACCATTATTGACCATGATTGGGCCCTGGCTGATGTTGCCTGTGGTACACAGAGGTTCATAGGTGAGTACTGTTCTATTGGTCCTGGGGCCTACATAAGTTAGCTACAGGGGTTCCCTGCCATGCACCACCCACTAACATTATCCCCCTGTGCCCCTGTCAGGCTGTGGCACACACATGCTACCCAGGGTGTATTCCCCATTCCCCATCCAACTGGCAAGTGTTTCTGTCAAGATGACCAATGAGTAGTATTGCCTGACATGTATGGTTAGTTCGTTCCAGAGTGTGGTGATTCACAAGGACAGAGCCCTATCCCTCCAGTATATTCAGTGTAATGTGTTGATTAGGTTTAGGACCCTGGAGCATGTGTTAGCAGAGGGAGTGGGATGTCATTATATGTAGCATGTTCAACTGCTCTGTGTATGACATAGCTGTGTATGTTGGGCAGATGTCAGCTGTGCCTGGGCAATGTGCTCTGGATTGTAGCCACAGTTGTCTGAGATGGACTGTGTATTGCATGTGTTTGAGGCTGGTAATCTCATTAGTGAGGTGTGTGCTGTGTTAGTGCACATGTACAGCATGCATTATGGGTAGGTGTGTTAGATGTGTACATGGCCTACACCTTAGCTATGACATGCACAGTGAATTGCCAAGCATAACCTTAAACCATACTCAGTGGCATCTGACCGCTGCCTTGCTGGTATCCCAGAGATACCTACATTGACATGGGATAGAGTTGATGTCAGTGGCCACAGCTGTGGCATTGCTACAGGGTGGCTGCAATATTAGAGTACAACAGCTGAAGTCCAAAGTACTACAGTTTATGCATTACTGCATATCGGTACAATACAGCAACATACTCCACATCTCACACAAGCATGGTCTACCTGTACAGATGAATACACTACAGTAGTCTACTGATATGCCCTGGAACCTTACCTGCATGCTCAATGTGTGGTGTGTGAGTAGCACCCACATCCATGACCGTATAGTTTCTCTGGTGTGCCATATTCCCTGAAAGACATAATGATGGAAATATGTCTGAGCAACTCATATGTGAAGTTTACCATGATACAATACACATTTCAGTCTCCCACCACCTTATCAGCTCCAATATAATGTTCACACTACGCTACTGGTATGTGTCTGGTATGTGTACCATTGGGCCATATATTGTATTGTACAACACCTTCTGCTATGTGGTTATAGACATGCTCCCTGTGGGGACACTAGAGTTGCAGGGCTGTTACAGGGTATTTCACCTGCATGCCATTGTCACTGCCACTATGTTTTCACATACGCATGTGGTAGGCCTGCTATGTGATTGCTACACATCTGCCATTCTGTAGTATTGGGGATATCTATGCATGCTGTTGGACATGTTCTGGGATTGTGTGGACTATTACAGCCCACATATGTTCCATGACAGTTACAAACCAGTATGTGTAGGGGTTACTTGCCAGCAGGAACACCACTCCAACCTAATGTGCACATGTTACTAGTCCACATCACATCCATGGCCCACCATGGAACCTCATTTTCTACTGTTCCATCCCTACCTTCATGTGGAACCACCTCAGGTGATGGTGCCCCCCAATGGAGCACACGCAGACATATGTTGGACACCCAGGTAGGTCACAGGAATTGGGCATAGGGAGGTCCACAGTGACATGGGGTATGTGCTACATCACCTGGAGGCATGCATTACACATACACAAGGCTCGACATGCATGTCCCTCCTGCCCAGAACACAGTACAGGCACCTTTATGTCCATGTAGATGCTGTTGTGACTGTCCATGGGTGGCCACCATATTCCCTTTGTTCCCATGTGGGGGCTCAATGGCCTCCACATTCCAAATGTAACTACCCCTCCACAGTGTTTAACCACCACATGTTCCAAATACCAGCCCTGTATGCTGTCTTGTTTTTCACCCAACCAGACCTACATACCAATATGTGCCTAATACCCTTCACCAACATATATACCCCACCATCCCATACAATTGCAATGTTTTCCCAACATGGGTTGCACAGCTCACTCCACACACTATCTTACAGCCATGTACTGGTGTGTAGGTATGTTGTGTATTGATGTGTGATGTTCTCTTAGACATGTCATGGCATAGAAAATGTATTGACATGTATATATATATTTATATATAATATACACACACATATATATATATATATATATATATATATATATATATATATATATATATATATATATATATATACATATGTGCATATATGTGTAGATATCATTTTGTGTTGTTTATATACCTATATAAATGTATAACTGTCTGAGGTTCTGTACACAAACACAGCTGTGAATATGTATCACACATATATGTATCTGCATGTGGGGTGCATACGAACATCTGGACCACACTCATGTACCCTCTTTACTTCACAGCTGAACTGTTCTGCCTTGCTGCAACACAGACAGGTGTCACATGTGAACACAGACTAACATTATGGGGGTATATATAGTGACAACCTTTAGATAAGGATATTACACTGCTATGGCAGTGTGGGCATGCTATGCTACACTTTAACATGACTTTCCTGCAGGTGGTGTGGTCTCTCACCCATTTGTCTATCATGGCAGTATTAATACCCCCACCAGCCATTAACCACAGTAATTTACAGAACACATATATCATGGGTCACATCCTTGTCATTCACTGCTGGTCTGCACATTTGACAGGTATGTCCCACTGCCCACTAATACTACTGTCCAATGCAGTTGTTGATCACAACATCATTACAGGAACATGTACTGATGGCACATATACATCCTTTCACAGTATACATCCTATCATTCTCTGCCATATACTACATTCCAGTAAATTCATATCTGCTTCACATACCTGTTATGTTTCCACTGTAACACAACCCTGAGCTTTCATGCAGTACTCCAGTTCACATTTAAATGTTATTATGTAGGTTTTATGGCAAAAAGATGTACAAATATGTTCATATACAGATTTTACATGGAAAATGATATGTGCTGCAGTGGGACTCAAACTGGGTATGCTTGTTCATTAGACGGGTGCTCTAACCACTATACTATTGCTGTGTTGCTTTATTTGCATATATATCCATATACCCATGGATCCTAGTTCCCCAAACACCCAACCCAACACTTCGACACATCAGTTGTCCATTCTCCATTTGTAAACATGGGGTATCCACACCACTACACATTGGCCACTCTCTACTTCTCTGGACCCATCCCATGGGTTGACTCAATCCGAGTATCCTCAGACATCCCAACCTTTTATTCCACAAACATTGGTGAAATGAGTGACCAATAGGACAATATTCCCAATTTTAGGGTTGCCCTACCTGGGACACACATGTCTTTATTTCAAGATTAGACTCTATACTTCATTACTTCATTATTCCAGTTAACAAGACACTAAAATAAATTAATAACTATAACTATACGATAACACACACATTACACATGTAAACCAATGATGTACGGGTTCAGCAACATTATATTACAAATAAGACCGCTTTAGTGATTGGCATTGACGTAGCCGGCAAATCACAGGAATGATTCAAATATTTCATAATGGGAAAGTCCTCACATTTTATTTTTTTGAGAACAGCACTGACTTTGAAACTAAATACACAACTCAACTCTGAATTATTGCAAATCCATCCCTTCCCTCTCTCTTCTCATAACTCTAATACTATAGTACTGCAATATACAATGGAAACAAAACAACAGCTTATTTTGCCTTGGAAGTTTAAATATATATATATATATATATAGAGAGAGAGAGAGATGACAAGCATTTCATGGCAGTCTAAGTAAGGCCTGCACTGTTACAGAGGCCATGCATGTGGCATGAAATTAAGTCGGGATATATAAGCCACAGTGCAGAGAAGGGGGTCAACATCTTTTCTGCAATGGACTATGAATAAATGCTTATTTAACATCTGTTAACCGAGTATGCAGACTGTTCCAATGAGTCAGGACTCCATTCAGTCATGACTTTAGCCTTAAAGGCCAAACAACAGAACTAAGCATACATGAGAATCATACGTCTCAAACTCTCAATGTAAGAAGTCTAAATAAGGCAAATACAATTGGGGGTGGGGGGGGGTCAAATATTGGGACATACTGGGATTAATTCAATAGCTCTGCTTGACAGAGGCCCAGTAAATTGATCAATTGGGTGGCGTGAGCCAACTCACCTTGGCTAGGCTTATAAATGCCCTTCGGCAGATAGCCTAGTACATACCTATGAGCCTATTACATTTATGGTTATGCACAACCTATTATTCTATCTACTGTTGAGGTTTCTAGGGGCACTTTCATGTTATTTATGTCTGCAAAAGGAATGAATGTGGTACAGGGAATGTACTTCTACATATAGATGTATGTATGTGTGTATGCATATATATTTATCGAACTCGCTGACCTCCATGAGACAGTCCAATTAGAACTGGGCCATCCAACCCTGACACACCTGGATCCATATTTCATACCCATGGTTCCTCCACCCCACCCGAGTTCCACATACACACAAACCATCCATTCTCCAGTTGCTATCCCAGCCATAGCACAACTCCACACATTGCTATCTCACCAGCATTACGGACCCTACATGTATGTTGTTTCAACCCATGCAACTTCAGGATCTCCCAACCTTTTAGTCCTTGAACATGCCTGCCCTGGCTTGTGTAATGGTTGGAAGTCCAAACAGCCCGCAATTTTTGGGTAGTCCCACCAGGGACTACCCTATAATTGTTTGTAAGGTAGACTTAGCAGGTGGACAATGTTGCCCCCACTGGTAGTATCCTGCCTGTGGTTTAAGAAGCAATGATGTGCTCACCCCTCCCAGCTTGATATGACATAAGATGACAGCACAAATTAATACAGGTGTTGCTGTTGTTTTCCTTCTCACTCTTTTTGTATGCTTTATTGTCATGCCATTCATTCTTCATATACACACACACACACACACACATATATATATATATATATATATATATATATATATATATATATATGTGTGTGTGTGTGTGTGTATCTATATATATATATATATATATATATATATATATATATATATATATATATATATATATATATATATGGGTCTATATTAGATGTTTGACCGGTTAAATGTTCGAATCTCTAAAGGTCGACCATTAGAGATCGAACAGTTAAGCGATCGAAATATTACAAAAATTAAAAAAAAAATACACAATAGAAAAAAAAAACTAAAGGGTTTAAGCAGGGAGGCAAGCCTCCTTGCAACCCCAACACCCCCCCTACTTTAATATACCAACTCCAAGATCATGCTACAGTGTAGGGAATGGGGAATTTCCCATCTCCGCACTGTAGTTCACTGAAGTGCGATCTCGGAGTTGGTATATTTAAGTAGTGGGGGGTGTGGGGGTTGCAGGGGGGCTTGCCCCATGCCTAAACCCTTTCTACATTTTTTTTTAATATACTTTTTTACTATTTTGAACGTTTAAATGTTCGATCTGTAAAGGTGGACCTTTACAGAATCGAACATTTAAGCATTCGCTCTAGTAATATAGACCCATATATATATATATATATATATATATATATATATATATATATAGATAGATAGATATATATATATACAAATACATTATATATATATATATATATATATATATATATATATATATATATATATATATATATATATATATAGATTATATCTGTATATACACAAACACATGCATCTACATAATTATATACATTTCCTACATAATTATATCCATATTCCTGTTGGATGCCTGTGCTGGATGATGTGTTTGTGATCACATCAGCTGAACGTGTAGCTGCCATGGCTTAGTGGAACACACATCTACTATAATGTGCAGGGTCGGGGGTTTTCAACCTGGCAGTGCAGATTATTTTGTTAATGGCCACAACAACAGATGTTGGCTACAGGGTGACTAAGGCACTGTAGAACATTTGTAGGTGGGTATGCACTTGTTTGCGCAAAGCACAGCATTACTAACCTCTGGTTGTGGTGTCTTGCACTCCGTTAGCCTCTTCATTGCCTCACCAGTGTGGTACTCACATACCAGCAGCCAAACAGGCTTACACCTGCTTGCTCTCGCATACACATGCACAATGTTGTGCCTTTGGTTCACATCTGTCAACTGAAACAGTCAGACTGTATGCTTGTCCATTGTCAGCGGTAGCCTGTGGTGTAGAGCTCTACATTGACCCCAGCTACATATCCCAATTAATACTGGGGTGTTCACATTCATAGAGGGTAACAGATATAACATAGCTACATCCCCCATTAATCATGCTTAGTTTATGTTAAACTGTTGGTATTATCCATGCTTAGGTCAGGTTTACATGTCAGGTATGACTGTCGACAAAGGTTAGTTTAAGGTGAGGTAGGATTCCTGGTCTGGATGGTTACATGCAGCTATTCGGGGTAGGTGTAGTTATTCCATACCTGTGTGGTACAGTAGAGGCGAATAGCTAAGGAGTAGGCAAGTAGGTAGTGGGGGTGACATTGTAACTGTATATTAGCCTGTAGGTATAATTGGATGGGGAGCTATAGGGAAGGTATGTTGGATGTTGGGATTTGTATGCAAGGCAGGACAAGAGGTGTTGGTATCATTAGTTGATGTAGTGGTATAGAATGTGAGGTGGAGGGGGTTTCGCAAGGTGGTGAGCCTGTGCTGCTCCAGCTGTGCTTGTGGTGTTCCTTCATGTGTTAATTACATGTTTCCTGTGGGACAGCTGTGATACTACATGTGAGTTGGGGTTCCAGATACTGGCAATATAGTGGGGGAAGAGGGTGTCACCTATGTGTACCCGTAGACATTAACAGAAATGGAACAATGGCTGACAGTTACATGGTGTGCATGGGGCACAAAAGGGGGTGTTAGTTGGGGGATTATCCAGGGATATGCATGATGGCTGCAGGGAAGGTCCACAGCTGGCCATGTTGTCTATGACAACAGCTGTGCATATGCACTGCATTTGGTGTTTGTGTCAGACACACACCCCTGGGTGGTGGTGAGGACTACAATAATATCTTGTGATGCCTATTACATCGGCTTACATGCCTACAGTGGGGTTAGCAACCATGTGTTAGTAGGTGTTGTGTAGTGGGTTATGCAGCAACACATATGGTTATACCATACTTAGCCATGTAAACTGGACTGTGCTGCAGTGGGACCCATATCGGGAATGGCTGCCCATTAGGTGCAAGCATGCCTGTCGACTGTAAACAATCTGCGGCCTGTCCAAAGTTTGCTTCATATTATTATTGAGTTCCTCTTACAATCTGCACCTGTCTGGCAAATACCTGGGAACTGATGCCATTAAATACAGACAAGTAATTGGATTTAGGACCCCACATCCTTCAGCCAAGTCATGCTAATGCATAACCTATTATTCTACCAACTTTCTAAGATTGTAAGTGGAATATGTGCTTTCTGTCCCTATTTGTCCCCCCAACAGTTTAGGTTCTGTCTAGTGGTTTTGCTCTTAGAGGTTGAGAGGCATGGGCATAAGCACTGCCCAATTCGCAATATTACTTACATCCCTGGGATGATCCTAATACAACTGTGCCAGCTAACACCTGCACATCTAGGCCCATAATCGCATACCCATAGTTCCCACACCTGCCCCTCCTCTACAGCACTCATCCTTACTGTGGGTGCAGGTGGGGTCTAACCAGACCACTACACAGTGCCCACTCTCCACGTGTTAGGACCCATGTCGTATGTTGTGTCGACCCATGGGTCATCAGGCTTGCACAACCTACTGGTCCGTGTACGTATATAGCCTGGTTGGATAAATCCTTACAGGGAATGACTCCAATGATTATTCATTTTTGGGGTGTCCCACAAGGGACATTGATGTCTTTGTTTCAAGATTAGACATGGCAGGTCTCCCCCAGTGGTAGTATACTGCCTGTGGTCTGGAAAGCAGTGGTGTGTTTACTTGTATCGTGTGTTTGTATGTTTCACCTGTCTAGGAGTGGGGGTTGATGCTACGTGTTACACGTTTGTTGATTGGACTCCTCACCCCATTGGCACGGCTTGTGAACATATGTAATCCTTAACTGGTATATCTATCTATATATATATATATATATATATATATATATATATATATATATATATATATATATATATATGGTGTATACTACTATTTAACAAATTGTTTTTTAGTCCTGACGAGCTTTTCTCCCCAGGTCTCTGCTGTAAATGAGCTAAAAGCTCTGCCAGACTTACCCAGTTAACAGATATGATTTACTTACATGATTCAATTAATACCCTAGCTATATATATGTGCATGTTTACACACATATATGCATATATATTTCTACATATCTATATACATAGATATGTATATATCTGTATTTGTATGCATACATGTATATATTTATATATTACTGTCTATATATATCTAACGACATATGGGTATATGGGTGTCTGCATATATATATATATATATATATATATATATATGAGTATGTATATGTATTCTGTCTCTGTATGTATACATTTGTACTATGGAGAGGGAGAGGTATATCTCCATGTAGCTATGGGTAGATATACTCACACATACCTCTACATATATACATCTACAACTGGTTATTCCGTTCTTTGCCATGTACATTAGACTTTGCTGCAGTGGGACTCATAGAGGGTGTGGCTGCTTGTTGGGCGATGCCTCTGCCTAATGAACTCTTATAGACCCACATCAGCCAACACCTGCACACCTAGACCCATAACTAGCTGCTCATAGTTCCCCCACCCGCACCTCCTCTACAGCACCAATCCTTACTCTGGGTGCAGGTCGGGTCTGAACACACCACCACACCCTGCCCACTCTCCACTTCACAGGACCCATGTGGTATGTTGTCTTGACCCATGGGTCATCAGGCTTTCTCACCCTGGTATTCTAGGTATGTACACACCCCGGCCAGAATGTTCGTTCCATCGTCTTCTTCTGTAAGATGTCAATTTTTGGGGCATCCCGCAAGGGACGCTCCTGTCTGTTTTCCATGATTATATTTCATGAGTACACTGTGTACCCCCTGGTTGTATCCTGCCTGTGGTCTAGGGAGCAGTGGACTTTTTATATTGTTTGTGGGTTTGTGTGTATGTTTCCTTTGTCCGGCTGGGGGGGGGGTCATGCTACGTGTTACATGTTTCTTGCTTGAGCCCCTCACTTCCATTCGCATAGCCTGTGAACATATGTCATTCTTGTGTGCTGTTTCCTATCATAGCTGTATATCTGTGTATATCTATGCACACACACATGCACACACACACACACACACACACACACACACATCCATTTATATATATATATATATATATATATATATATATATATATATATATAAATATACACACACACGTATATGTATATATATATATATAAATATATGTATATGTCTGCATACATATACAAGAAGGGGTAATGTTGCTGATTCTATTATTGATATTAAAATGTTTGTAAGGAATATTCAGTTGAAACTTGATTTTGGTAATACCACTGAGAGACAGGACATTAGTAGATTTAGAAGCAATAGTGTATACATCCCCCAATTACACCCATTGTTGGATGTGTATTCTAGGATAACAGAAAATGATATCTATGGTCATTTTGAGAAGACAAGGAATGATTCGTATAAACAGAATCTAAGTTTTAATCATAGGCAAGCACTTAAGGACCTGAAAAATGATAATACCCTTGTTGTAAGACCGGCAGATAAAGGGGGACCAATTGTCCTTATGGATTCATTGGATTATAATAGAAGGATGGGAACCCTGTTGGGAGAGACCTCCTCATATCTAAAGATAGATTTGGACGTGGTTAAAGAGAAGGCCCTACAGGTTTATTATATGCTCGATGAGCTACTAGCATCTAATAGTATCATGAAGGAACTATATGAATATTTTAAAGTGAACAACCCCCTCATCCCTATTATACAAGGCCTTCCCAAAGTCCACAAATCGGCCACTGACCCTCCGATGAGGCCGATTGTAGCTGGGCAAGGCTGGGTGACTGAACCTTTTTCCATCTTTATTGAATATCACCTTAGGCCACTGGTCAACAAAAATAAGTTTATACTTAGAGATAGCAAGCAGTTCTTATTGGACTTATATGACTATATGAAACAATTAGAGGATGATGCCCATTACATTTTAGTAACACTTGACGTTGTGAGTCTTTTTACTGTAATCCCCAATGATTTAGGTGTACAATATATACACGAGTACCTTAGAAATCATTCTGATTTCACCCTGGTAAAAATAGAACTTATTACTTTACTTCTAGAAACAGTTTTATTTAACATTTTTATGTTTGGAGATGATATTTTCTTACAGAAGGATGGCGTGGCTATGGGCACGTCTTGTGCCAATAGCTACGCCAACCTTGTTATGGCACATTGGGAAGAGACATTTCTCTTTAACACACGACAGTTTCAGGAACATGTTGGTTTTTACCGTAGGTTTGTTGATGACCTTTTTTTCATCTGGGGGAGTGACAGAGAGACATTGTCGAATTTTGTTGAATGTATGAATAGTTCAACTGACTTTCTTGGGTTTACTTTAAATTACTCAGTAGACCATATCTCATATTTGGATGTGAGTATTAATAGACTCAGTAATGGGTTGCTTAACACAAATGTACATAGGAAGTTATGTTTTAGGAACACTATTCTACATAGAGATAGCATGCATCCTAAGTATGTGTTCGATAATGTTATGAAAGGCCAGATAATGAGGGCCTCTAGGTTGAACCCCACTAATGAAGGTTATGCAGACGAATTAAAGGGTTTGAAGGCAAGATTCATAAAAAGGGGTTACAATGAGAGCACCTTTGAATGTACTGCTGTAAATGCTGAAAGCCTTAGAAACACCAGGGCAAAACCCTACTACTCTGAGCCTTTACCAGCCTTAGTATTGAACAGTTCTCCAGATCCAAATAAGATCAGAGCATCTATGTTTTTTACTAAGGATTCAATGGATCTGAAACGAATTATGGGGAAACATTGGGATTTACTGTTGCTAGACCCTGATATAAAGGATATAGTGGGGTCATGTCCAAGCATTACATATAAAAATCAACCTAATTTAAAGAGGATACTGTGTAAACCCAGGAACAACTTAGGTACAGAGAGACTTAACGCACAGTTGACGAATACAACACCCTGTGGCAAATGTAATCAGTGTTTATTTATCAATGAGACAGTGAACTTTATTCATCCCACCACTCAGCGGAGTTTTAGTTTTTATACTAAGACTTCATGTGAAAGTTCAAATATTGTATATATGGCAACTTGTGAAGCATGTCAAGCGTTCTATGTTGGTAAAACCAACAGGTCACTTAGAGAACGCATTAGGGAACACATCTACCACATAAGGACAGCTTCAGTGGTGAACGCCTTGGCAAAACACCATAAAGAGAGAGGGACTAGTCATTCCTTTAAATTTTTAGTCATTCAGAAGATTATACCGAGTAAGAGAGGTGGAGATATTGTCAACTTCACCCTTGAGAATGAGATGAAATGGATCATAAGATTGAGGGCAGAGCATTACCCAGGCCTGAATGACAAAGTACAGGTTAGGCCTTTCCTTAGGAAAAGGAAACTGCATGTACCAAAACAGCAGAATTCATAGTTCACCCCCCCCCTTAGTTTGATGCAAGCAGGCCGAATTGGTCTTCAACAATTGTATGTTAGGAGTATGCACATATTGACACATCATTCCATTTCATTGTTGCTGTTTTTGTGTATTCACCCTTCCTTCTTCCCTTTCTCCCCTCTTTTTCTTCCCTTCTCTTTTTCTCTCGTTTTCCCTCTCCTCTTTTCCCTACATTTTCTCATGGCCATCCCCTGTGTTTACATTTGGAGTGACATTCCCACACCCAGTTTACAAGCAGAGCTGTGGTTTAGCCCTATTTCATCAGTGTTTATATCTTTGGGGAATAGCACCTTCACAGACTCACCGCCTTGATAGTCCTGGTTTCACGGCGATTGATAACATTTTGAAATGACCGCTTTGGTTTAACACATGTTCAGGTTTCATGTGCGAGGTTGTAATAGGATTAGCCGTTGTTAATGCCTGCAAGTTTTAAATACACTTGTATTTAGAAATTTTAGAGTACGTGGGTTTTGTTTTTGTTTTGTTCTGCTGCATTGTTTCTATTTTTAGTTTCTGGAGAGGTCGGTCCTACTTGGTGTTTTTCAGTAGGAGTAGTGAATTTCAATGTACGACGTATATCCCCTGTCAGATGTGGAAACATCCACTGTACATTTTGAAAATCAACCGTCTGCCTCCTGATTGTGTGTTTTTAGTAGGAGTAGCGAATTTTAATGTACGTTATATTTTTATCTGTCAGATGTGGAATCATCCACTACATATTTTGAGTTCAAACTATCTGCCTCCTGGATGTCGTCCCCTTTAAGTTAATGATGACGACATCTTCAGGAGCACTGCGGTTCTGTCGTTTGATAGTGTAGTAGTCTGGTAGTGGAAGAAGGAGCGTTGTTTGATAAACTTTTAAGAAGTGATGATCGATACTTTTATAGTAGTAAGTGTAGGCTTACCTTTTTATTTACATGATTAGCGTTTTAACGTAGAAAAGCAAAATGTGTTCATGTTTCTTATATGGAGTTGTCTCACAACAATTTGTGCCTGTGGTTCTGTTATTTGTATTACAAGGACCATGAAATGTATTTTATGAATGTTTAATTTTATATTCATGTATTTCTTTACCTTTTTACTTATGTTTATATGGAGCAATGTGCACTTTAGTTTTTTAGTAAACACTTCTTGCATGTAACGAAGCGGTTTGCATTGTTTAGAATGCATCCTGCACGAGATCGACTGCTTTTACTATTAGTTAATTGCCTTTGTGTAATGACTTTTTTAACCAATGGGAGGATGGATTATGTTATAAAGATAGCTGTTTGAGTTTTTATCGTTGTTATACAGTCTGAAGAAGCCACATGGCGAAAGCGCTCACTGTGATTAAAGGATTTGTTGCTCCACATTGCTATTGTTAGCGTGGTGATTTCCTGTTCGGAAGTTTTGGTGTTTGAAGAGTGGATTTAGTGAAGGGTCTCCTTTCACTTTACAAAAACCGTTGGTGCATACCGTTTCAGATTTGGAATTGGGCCATTCTACACCAGCATCCGCTGTTGTTTGGATTACTTCATATTATCTCTGCTGGTGTGATATCCTACGTTCGGGGGTAACATTTGGTTTTATATATATATATATATATATATATATATATATATATGTATATGTCTGCATATATATATATATATATATATATATATATATATATATATATATATATATATACACATATATATATATATATATATATATATATATATATATATATATATATATATATATATAGCTAAATCCATGTGGGTGTATGGGATTTATGGCCTTAATCTCACTTATCTATTGTTATGATAGCTTAGTGGTTAACTACTGTGACTATAGTGTGCAGGGTCCTGGGTTTGAGCCTTGCTGAGGCAGTTTATTTTGTTGCTGGGTGGAACTTGGGCCGTTGGATCCAGAGTGATTAAGGCACTTTACAGCGGTTGTAAGTGGGTTTGCATGGGTTTGCGTGATGGTAAGCACTGCTAACCTCCGGTTACCGTTTCTTACACTCATTAGCTTCTACTTTGCTTACTCTGTGTGGGCAATGCTTACCCCTGCGCAAGCACACTTGAACACGCTTACCGCTGCTTATTTGTACTTAGACTTGCGTGCATGTGCCTTATTCATTATGACACTAACACTTCACATGTGCATTTTATGCACATATTCCAGTTCACATTTAATTGTTATTCTGTATGTTATATGGGAAAACTATGTAAAATTATGTTCATATACAGATTTCCCGTGGAAAATGATTTGTGCTGCAGTGGTACTCGAACTGAGAATGCTTGTTCGTTAGGCGGATGCTCTGACCACTCCACTATTGTTATGCTACTTCATTTGCATATATATTCCTTGTTATCTTCTTCAGCCTTTTCAGCTGCTTTAACCGTAGCTAGGAGATGGGCAAACCCGCACACCTACAGTTAGCTGTACTCGGGGTTTTAAAACACATCAGTAATAGGGATTCTTCGTTTTATTTGTCTGTACTGTTGCTGTTGAACACATGGGGACTGTTGGAGATATGAGGACACTTGTGAACTGTCTCGCTCATTTATTTACACATTCTTCTGTTCTACTTTGCAGGGCATGTTTATTTTGAGAGCTCTGCTCTCAAACACACCCCCTGCACTCGTCCACAGTCTGCATAGTATTTGGAGTTCAGGCAGCGCGCCTTCATTAATATGCATGGCGTGCTGCCGTCCTCCTCTTAAACTGCCGCTTCCTTGCAGGACTTGATTAGTCCTGCATGAAAGATTAGTAAATCCAGGGGGGTGTCTTTTATGTCAAGTAATTTCTTGTATGAGTATGAAGTGGGGTTGTTCTGTTACATTGTTGCTTCAAGGACTCCTTCTAAAATCTCACTCTCTTCTTAGTGTGTTACATTACTAATGGGACTATTTAAGATTTACATGTCAGCCAACTTAGTTTTACCTTTATAAGTATTCTGATGTGAAGTGGAGACATTGGTCTATTCTGCTATACAGGTACATAGTTTTTCCCCTTCATCTAGTTCATCATCTATAAAAGGTATTTCACAAAAATATTTTTCTTCCAGCATGGGTATCTGTGTTTCTTCATTCTCTGCTTCAGTATTTTTCTTATTTTATTTAACGATAGAATCCTACTTCTGTTTCTGATTGGTTCTCTACTATGGGGTAGCATAGATAATATATTCAGGCTCCCCATTCCATTTTCCTTCAGTACACAATTCATCTGTCTTTTCATTAATTTCTGT